>NW_027187367.1:3784958-3928525 GCF_028583685.1 Petaurus breviceps papuanus
GCAAGGTGAAATATCTCATGGGAAAAACCACTGACCTGGAAAATAGATCCAGGAGAGATCATTTAAAAATTGTTGGACTACCTGAAAGCCATGATCAAAGTAAGAACCTAGAAATCATCCTCCAGGAAGTTCTCAAAGAAAACTGCCCTGATGTTTTAGTACCAGAGGGCAAAATAGAGGTTGAAAGAATCCACTGATCACCTCCTGAAAAAGATCCCAAAAAGAAAACTCCTAGGAATATTATAGCCAGGTTCTGGAATTCCCATATTAAGGAGAGAATATTACAAGCAGCCAGGAAGAAACAATTTGAATATTGTGGAAACACAATCAGGATAACCCAGGATCTGGCAGCTTCTACACTGAGGGATCGAAGGGCCTGGAATAGGATATTCCAGAGGTCAAAGGAGCTGGCATTAAAACCAAGAGTCACCTACCCAGCAAAACTGAGTATCATGTTTCAGGGGAAAATATGGTCATTCAGTGGAATAGAGGACTTTCAAGCATTCTTAATGAAAAAACCAGAGTTGAATAGAAAATTTGACATTCAGATACAAGAAGCATGAGAAGGTAATCAGGGAAAAGAAATCATAAGGAACTTACCAAAGTTGAACTATTAACATTCCTACATGGAAAAACAATAATTGTAACTTATGAAACCTTTCTCAGTAGTTGAAGGGAATAGAAATATGTATATATATATTATATATATGTATATATATATTATATATATATGTATATGTCTATATATGAGGGTATATGGGCATATGAATACATATGTGAATGTGTGTTTATATGTTTACAAGCATACATAGATAGAGGGCACAGGACCAATTTAACAGGAAGGGATGATACTTAAAAGGTGAAATTAAGAGGTGAGAGAGGAATATAATGAGAGGAGATGGGGAGAGACAGAATGGGGTAAACTATCTCATATAGAAGAGGCAAGGGAAAATGGTTACAATGGAGGAGAAGAATAGGAAGGCAAAAGAGAATGGGTCGACCTTATTCCCATTGAATTTGACTTGAGGAGGGAATGAAATACACACTAAATAGGGTATCTCACCCTACAGGAGAGTAGGGGGGAAGGGGATGAGAGGGGGGATGATGAAAGGAGGGCAGGCTGGGGGGGGGGGGGAAGTTGGAAGCACTCACTTTTGAAAAGGGATGGGATCAAAGCAGAGAATAGATCAAGTAGGAGGTGGGATAGGAAGGAGGGAAATATAGTCAGTCTTTTACAATATATCTACTATGTTATTGTTTTGCATTAGCTACACATATACAACCTATACTGAACTGCTTATCTTCCCAGTAAGGGTGGGTGACAAGGGAGGAAGGGAATGAATCTAGAATTCAAAGTTTTAAAATCAAATGTTTATATATATATGTATATACTATTATTAATACTATTTTACATATAATTTGGAAATAAGATATACAGGCACTGGGGCATAGGGATCCCCTGGAAAAGTCGAAAGGGGTATGGGATAAGATTCGTTAGAGAGCAGATTGGAGGTGGGGATATCCTGTGGGACTGCTATTGTGGGGTGGTGGGTAGGGGAAAAAGGGGAAAAAATTGTAACTCTAAATCTGGCAGATATGAATGATGTAAATCAGAAGTTAATAAATCATTTGGAAAAAAACAATAAAATAAAAATACAATACACTCTGTCCATCTTTATACCAAGACTTCTCTCATCCCCCCTTCTTTTGCAATGGGAACATTAAAAGAATGCTATCATTTTAGGAAAAGATGTATCAATCAAAGTCCCTGTGATTCTACTCACCATCTTTTTGACTTCTCAGAACAAAACACTCCTCTCTGATCTCTGCTTGTCTATAATGTATGATATGTATTATGTATATCATATATGTATATATATATATATATATAAATATATTATATGTCTTATTTTTTCCTATTACAAGAGCATAAGCTGCTTGGATTCCCCTATTATCTACTGCCTTCACCTATTAGGATGTAAACTCTTTAAATTAATGCTTTATCTTGGTTTTTGTATGTAACGTAGCCCCCAAAGGGTCATTCCTTGGAGCACGTACCATTCTAGTCTACCATGTGGAAACTTTGGGGGAACCTACTTCTGCCCTTATGCAACTGAAGGGCTAGTCTAATTGGTTGCTGAGGTGGAAGAACTGATGACTCATTGGCTTTTAAGGGGACTTGGTAAAGTGTTGTACTTAGAGGTAGTAAATTATGGAGGGTCTAATAATATTAGGCTAAGGAGTTTGTAGGCAATAAGAACACAATGAAGGGTTTTAAATGACATGGCCCAATATATACATAAGAATGTTATATGTGAATACTCAGAAGGAAGGAGTAGTTGTTATTTTCTTAAATATTCTCAGAACAAATAAAGTGAGAAACTATATAGGAAACCTGAGAAGCTTCTGGGCTCTTGTTCTGAAAGAAAGGGAGCTCTTCACCCAAGATATCCTGTAATTAGCTGCCTTTGCACTAATGGTGGTGGACTATTGTGCCCACAGAGCTAGACCGAGGGTGTAGAGAGCATGGTCTAGGGGAAGCACAATTTACAAATCCAAGAGGCCCCTTCTAATGATTGATAGGGTTAAAAAGAAGGAATCCAGGATTGCTCAGTGCTCAATATTGTTTCTAGTTTGAATGAGGTTCCTAAAGGGGTTGCCTCACTCCCTCAGACTAGTGGGAGTGGTTAAACTCCTTAATCCCAACTTTCATGTTGGAGTAGGCTTTCTAGGCAACATCAGGATTGGTGGACTCTCCCTTGTTTTAAAAAAGGTCTTCTGACCAGTGGATGGGCAGTTCCAGCAGTCAGGTATAGTAATGACTGTGATTGTGAGGGTGGAGTTGGGGATGGGTGTGATGAGGAAAGGCTTGGGCCCAGAGAGGCCCTTGTCTTACTGTTTTCCTTGAGCTCTGAAATTGAGGGTTATAATGTAGCAAGTACACTCTAGCTCACTTTCCCAGAGCTAGGCAGGCTACATGTGCCCCTAAAAGTTCTAGGGGTACCCTAAGGGAATTTTGGGTCTTTTCTAATGCTATCAGTGTGAGCCTCAACAAAGTTAGCTATTAGTGACTAGTACCCCAGTTTCATCTAACCAATTAACAACAGTTAGCTTTTAGAAAAATATATTTATTTTGAAGCTATAGCAATAACAGAAGCACAAACATTTCTCCTGAACATCTTGGGAGTATTTTTTCCATTATACCACAGTGGTCTCTGGAGAGAGTAGACTCACTCTCAGTACAGTTTCTACATAAGATTGGTCCCACCAAATTTATGTTCCAACATGACTGATGGATAAATCCTTTCTCATGATAGAAATGATTATTTTCCTGTCATGTTAATAACCAATTATTAAATTAGAATTAAGGTTTTCTCTTACTATTTCCTCATTCAGAAACCAGCCCCTGTGGGTTATTCAACCAGTCTTTGAAGGATATTGCTGACAGATGAGATTGCCCAAATCCTCTGAGTACATGCCTCTCGATCTTGGGTGGGACTCCACCTAACTACTAGAAGACCTTATAAACGGAATTCAGTCTAGGTAAGTTCTTCCTTTAGAAAATAAACCCTTGTCATTGGTACCTTCCATTAGATTTAACGTAACCCAGCTTATAAAGGGGAAAACCCACCCGAGCAGTCTGGGTGGAGTTGGATACTTTTGTCCAGGTTGCTGGAGGTGGCTATATCTCAAGATCAGGTCACATTCTCAGCAGAAGGAACTGAAGATGTTTGCCCACCTCCTCATTAATATGTTCACCCCCTCATTGATTATTAACCAACCAGAGTTGATTTCCACCCTCAAGGATACCTGCTTTTCCAAACAGCTTTTAAGCGTTCAGTGTTCTGGAAGTAGGGGTTCTTTGATTTAGAAACTAACCTTAATTTAGTGATTATTTGCTAGCTATAATTCTACCACTACCAGGGGAAGTCTTCACATGCTTGGGGCAGACACCCCCTAACTTACCAATAGGTTAGAGACCCCTTGATTACCCACATCCTGGTTTATAGCCCATCTGTCAAAACAGTTTACCAGTATGTAGTTGCTGTGAATGCTACAGCTTCTTGGAGTCATAGGTGAGAGTTGGGTGGAACAGGTGGACAGCACAGGTGGAAAGCAGCCCTGAAAAGGGCTCAGCAGCCTTTACACCAGAGGTATCAGGCCTTCCTGAATACCCCCTACTCCCCAGACTTCCTTCTGTTGTTTACATTACAAACATATGAGACATAGTTGGTTATTTGTTGCAGGACTGTGCTTTTATCTTTCTGTGTAGACACAATAAGCACTTCAAAAAGTTTGTTGATTGACTGAGGTCATTTTAAGGTTGTACAAAGAGCAGGAAATTTTGAGGTCTAGTTGTCTGCTATACCAAAAACAAATCAACCACAGCAAAAACCATGCCAAGGGAGGGCAGTGCATAAGATACAAGGGGCCAACCCTAAGGCAGGGACAAACCCATGCCTAACCATTGAGAGTGACAATTGAATCTGACTTTTAAGACTTCCAGTGACCAGCCTGCAGACATCTGGCAACTCTCCAAAAAGCCAGTGCTACATATTTTCATCTCTTTTGTGACTCTGAGAAAAACCATGCTTGGTAAAAACAGCCTCTCCTCTTCCTATAAATAATACCCTGAACTTTGACACAGAAGCAGGTGGGGAAATTGAGAAGGCAGATCTTAACTAGATGGCTATAGCCACTGAGGAACTGAGATGTCAAGACATCACTAACATGCCACTATATGGTATGTTATTGGTTGCTTAGTATTTTTTTTTAGAAAATTGTTTTAATTTAAAAAAATATTGTGTTGCACAAATATCTGGTAACATTTTTAAAATTTTTGAGTCCCAAATTCCCTCTGTCCTTCATCCATTGAAAAGGCATTGTTTAGTATTTCTGATGCTGTACTCATTATAAACAAATTATTCAGGGGCAGTTAGGTTGCACAGTGAATAGAGCACCAGCCCTAGAGTCAGGAGGAACTGAGTTCATAACTGGCCTCAGACACCTGACACACTTACTAGCTGTGTGATCTTGGGCAAGTCACTTAATCCCAATTGCCTTGCCTTCCGCCCCTCCCAAAAAAATTTTTCAGTAAAATGAAAAACTCTAATCTGAGTATGAATGAATACATCTTTCAGGGTACACAAAGTTGGGGAAAAGATAGGGTTTCAAGCACAATGGGGTATGCAAGTTCAGGGGCCCCCTATTTTGATAAAATCATGAATTATTGTTGAGAATCTTCATTTTCTAGATAGAACTCTAGGTGCATGCCCTGGGAGCTGAGGGGCCCAGGTGACTCCTGTCAGCACATGTGTAAGAGATTCTGAAAATGGACTCAGAACTAGGAGTAGTTAATTATGATCTGAGCATGTGCAAAGGGAAAAGATGGGCAAAAACTGATGTAGTCCAAGCCCTTTTATTTGTAGTGTAGACATTATACCTTGAAGAGTGTGGGGCAGCCTGTCTCCTTAGGAGGCTCATGAAGTACTAGTTTCCCCCACTCTGTGTGTGTGTGTGTGTGTGTGTGTGTGTGTGTGTGTGATGTGTGTGTGTGTGCAGACATGTGCACTGCCAACCTACCCTTTACATAATCTTGCTGTTGTGCATCTAGTAACCAGGGTAAAACAGTTTCCTCCTCCACTCCCTTTCCACTCATTAGACCTTTGCTTCACTCTCTTGTTTAACTGCAGGGCATTTATCTATACTAATGAGGAGAGATCATGTACATTCCAAAGCATGGAAAATCTGGGACTTTATACTCTAAGTAATGAGGAAGAGTGAGGATTTAAGCTGGAGAAATAATTATTACTCCTTTGAAGTCAAGTTGATTTCATTTATCATATTTACAACTCTTGTACAATGTGCCTGACACTTGTATGAATGATTGTTGAATGTTTGAAGTTATATCAGGAAATAGGTTTTGAGAGATTCAGTGACTTGTCCTAACAGGGTCCCAGGATCATAGATCAAGGGCTAGAAGGGATCTTAGGGACAATTTGATTTAATCCCTTAATTATAAAGATGAAGGAACTGGAGCGGCTAGGTGGTGCAGTGAATAGAGCACCGGCCCTGAAATCAGGAGGACTTGAGTTAAATCCAGCCTCAGACACTTGACATACTTACTAGCCATGTGACCTTGGGCAAGTCACTTAACCCAATTGCCCAGGCTTCCCCCCTCCAAAAAGAAAAAAAAAGAAGAAACTAAATAAAGTCCAGAAAGGTTCAGTTATTTGACCAAAATCACACAACTGTAACAGACTTTCAGCTCAGCACTCTTCCCACTATAAAATTCTGCCTCTAAAAGTATATGACGGAATTATTAAGTATTGGAACCAACAATTCAAACCCAGGTCACCTGACTCCAGTTCCAACAGTTTTTCCACTATATCAGATAGAGAAGTGGGGGCTGGAAGGACATTAAGGAGAGAAGGGCAAACAGGGCCTTGGATTGGGAGTACTGAAGAAGAGGGCAATGGTTATAGGGTCATTGGAACTGGGCAAGATGGAAGGTCAAGGGCTGGTGGTGAAGGTGGAGAGATTCCCTTAGGAAGCAGGTCACTTTCACTGCAGTCTCCATGTTCTTCTAATTCTACTTCTCTTTACCACAATGTCTCAGAAAAAGATGCCACTTTTTTAATTAAAAGAAAAAAAAAGGTGCTGACAATGGGTTAGAGAAGGTTGAACATCAGGACCCAAAATATTGAAGTCTTGTTGATATCCCAGGTGGTACCTGAGAGGTTCATAGGTAAGGAGAAGACCCCCTAAATGTCACTTGTTTGAAGTGTGACTCACATATATAAAGGGCCAGTATTCCAGAGGGTTAAAGAACTTTGTGAAGTGACAACGTAATGTGGAGATGTGGCAAGATGTATAAAACAAGACTAGTTCATTGACCTGGAAAAGACCATTGACCAAAGAAAGCCAACTTTTAAAGGTATAAGGAATATATTTGGCAGCCTAATTTAAGTTCAGGATAGAACTTGGAAATGTGATGCTGAGAGCCTGACTACATGTTTTCTTTTTAAATTCACATTTAATAATGACTTTTAAAAAAATAATTAATTAATTTTTAGTTTTCAACATTCATCTCCATAAGGTTAAAATTTTCCCCATCTCCCTCCCCTCTCCCTTCCCCAAGTGGCATGAATCTGATATAGGCTCTACATATATATTCTTATTAAACATATTGTCACATTAGTCATGTTGTATAGAAGAATTAGAACAAATGGGAGGAACCATGAGAAATAAAAAAACAAAACAAGACAAAAAAGAGCAAATAGTATGCTTCGATCTGCATTCAGACCCCATATTTCTTTCTCTGGATGTGGATGTCATAATGCCTTTAAATGAATGCTTCATTAAAAGTGGTTCACTCATGTGAGTGTTAATAGTTGTTATGTCTGTACTGCCCCTGTAGATACACTTATTTTGGAGCATTTGAAAAAATAATCATAATGTCAATACACTTTGAAAAAGAACTTAAGAGTGATGCAAATGTCACCACCACTGAACTGATCAATCTGGATTTCAAAAAAAGAAAAAGGCTATGAAAAAAGAAACTCAGCCAAGTTACTAAAAGGAAGTAATAATTCTTTCTCCCTGTCATTCCTACCCCCTCCCAAACCCATAATAGTCTCTGTTTACCTAAAAGAATGCCTTCTTAGATGGAGAAATCATGCGGGAGGTAGGGCTTGAGCTGAACCTTCCAGGAAATAAGGTGTTCCAAGGGGCAGAGGTGAAGAGGGAGAGTACTAGTCAATGCAAGAGCTCAGAGAAACCCTTTGCCCAAAGTCTTCCAACTGTGCAGGTGGCCATGTCCTAGGCCCAGTATTGACCATGTATAGGGTAAGAGTTGAGCTGGATAAGCATCACCCCCTTGTGGTCACACACGAAGAAATATGCCAGACAGGCTAATTCAGTCTTCCTGTAACTGTTACTATAGTTTTTAACTGACTCTTGCCTCTTTTGGTGTCCTCAGCTCTTAGCACAGTGTTATGTACCTGGCTTAATAAATATATGCTTAATAAATGTTGACTCACTGACCACAATAAGGAAGAAAATTCCTAACAATTAGAGATATCCAAAAATGTCATTGCTTCCCTCAGGAGGCAGGAGATTCTTCCTCCCTGGAGGTCTTCAAGCAAATGTTGGATGACAAGGGATCAGGCCCATGAGTAGCCCCTGCAGTTCTAATCTGGGTGAGATAGGAAGAACAAGTCTAAAAATAAAACCAAAAACCCCCAAAACCCCAAGCACCTATTATGTGCCAGGCACTATGATTTTTAGGTCCTGCGAATACAAAGACAAAACCAAAACCATCCCTGCCCTCAAGGAGCTTACATTCTAGAGGAAGAAAATAAATGTATACACATAAGTAAAATAAAAATTGATACAAAGTAAAAATGTGAGTAATTGTAGGGAAACAGTAGCAGCTGATCAGGGGTCAGGAAAAGTCTCATGGAGGAAGCAGGGCCTGAACTGAACCTTGAAGGAAGATAAGGATTTTAAGAGACAAAGGTGAGGGAAGAGCATTGCAGGCATGGGCATACTTGCAATGGCTCTGAGAGGGAAAATGGGAAGTTCTTTGTTACTGTCAAACAAAAAGAAAGCTTGGCTAGACCAGGGAGTCCCTGAAGGAGAATAGTGGTTATTCAGGTAGGCTGGAGCCAGATTGTAGAGAGCTTCAAATGCCAAAGTGTGCAATTGATTCTGAAGGACCAGGCTTTAGCACTAGACTAAATGTCAAAAGGACTAGGATCTAAGACACCAGACCTGACAGAAAACTTATTCCAAGTTCCATATGTGGGACATCTTCTGGGGTCTGCCCTTTCTTCTGTTATACTGGGATGTGACTACTGAACTGGTACCTTGTATGGGTTCAGTTCAATCCCCAGGGATCCAGACCTTCAATCTAAACTACCTGAATCCCCACCCCTTAGCTTCTTAGTATTTTGAGAAGGGAAATCACATAGATGCCACCCTCTATCTTTGTTAAGACCCTGGAAAATAGAGGCCCCAGTCAATGAAAACCTCTGGTGATCAAATATGTAGTTCCTACTCCCTAATTTTAATAGTCTTCACTTTTCCTGGGGAAAAACTCTTTTTCATTTGCTTCTTCCCCACAATCTTTACCCTCCTGCCACTCTCCAGTCCTTTTCCTCTTCTGCCCTCCCTTTCTATTATGCCCTCAGGAAACCCTGTTCAATTATTAATAAACTTCCCTTCATCTCTTCTCGCAATCTTTCCATCTTTTTCTACTCAGAGAAAAGTGGCTTCCTCTGGAAAATACTTGCTACCTTCTCAGCACATGCAGTTGGTTGCTCCTTCCCTGAAGCCCTGGAACATATTGAGCCAGGAAGAGGAACTGAATACTTCTTCCTCCCCGTAGCCACTTCCAGACTCTCTGATGATGGCATCAGATGGCATCATAGCAATCACTCCTTTTTTGAGGTTCACTTCGTATAATACCTGGTCCAGATCCTTGTGGCTGTGACCTGCCCACCTCAAGGGCTTTCTCCCTGCTTTATCAAAGAGGAAACATACTTGGTTCATGGTCTTTCTTTCCAACCCAATTCCTGTCTTCATACTAAAGGACCTTAATATTCACATTAATGTCCCCTCAAACTTTTAAAAATCCTGATTTGTTAATGTTCCTTTCAACAATTTATTTAAATCCCATTACCTGTAGCTGCACTTACCCTCAGACACCAGAGGCACTGTGGAAAGGTGACTTACTGGCTTTAGAGTCCCAGGACCTGGGTTTATATACAACTTCTGTCTTGTGTGACTATGTGCACATCATTTAATCTCTGGCCTTAGTTTCTTCACCTCTCAAATGGGAGGGTTGGACTAAAGGGCCTCTGAGGTCCTGTTCAGGTCTAAATCTATGATCCTATAATGATCTTACTACCTTAGATCTCACCATGTACCATTGCTCTGATGATTTTGAAGTGAGAAATTACCTTCTTTTATCCTCATATCCTATCCTGAGAAACTCTCTTCTCTTATTCCCATGTCCTATCCTTTCATCTTTCTGCTTCACTCCTCTTAAGTCTGTTCTTTGGTTTCATCCCAATTTCTTGGACTTTAATTCATCTCTGTTCTCTCATTCTATCACTACACTTGATCTGGCCTCTGATTTCTTTCTTCATAATCTTGTGCCTACTGCTAAGTAGCTCCACTGGGCACTGTCTTCCTTCCCAGACGCCCTTAACTCCCTTGTCCTACCACCATGCCCAATCTCAGACCCATATCTTGCTCACCATACAATTTCTCCACTTGTACTCCTTGCTTCTGAATGCCCCTGGGAAAAGTCACACTACTATGTTGACTGGGTCCATTATAAATTTAATGTTGTCTCAGTTGGCCTTCCCCACTGCTCTGAATCTTTTATTCTTCCTTGATTGACTTTATATTCTCTCAGTCCTCTCAGGGACTGTTTCAAAATTTCTCTCTTCTCTTTAAATATGTGTAAACTTCTCTACTCTTTCCTCTTTCAGTAGATATTATTGCTTAGAAGTAGCAAATCAAGGTCATGCTCCATGAACTCTATCCTCTCTCACTGAATACCTTGAAATCCACCCATATCTTTATACATCTTCTGCTTTACTCTAGTCTTTGAGGAAAAGGTGACCCTTCTGGCCAAGGCCAACCCTTCTCTACATGTGCCCTAGATATGATCTCATCCTTGGCCTATGGATCATTTCTCCCTCTTGTTTTTTATTTTCCCCCATCTACAGGCTCTTTTCACATTGCTTACACTCAGTTCTGCTTCTCACCTTCAGCTTGACTCTGCTATCTTCTCAAGCTACTGTACCATGTTACTTATCCCTTTCACTGCCAAATTTCTAGAAATAGTCACTTTTTATACCCATTCATGCCTTAAACCCTTGCACTTCGACTTTGACTCTATCAAACTATGGAAACTTACCTTTCAAAAGTTATAAATCATCTATTAACTGCCAAATCTGATTACCTCTTTAAAATTTTCATCCTCCTTGCAGTTTTTGATATTGTTTAAGCCTTTCTTCCTGGGCACTCTCTTTTTCCTTCCTTCCATGTTATTGCACTCTTTCACCTGTTTGACCACTTTTTAGTGTCTTTTGCTAGACAAATGTAACTTTTCTTAAGTCCAGTAACTTATCATCACCATCATTGCTGGATATCTTCTCTTGAATGCCTAGCAGGCATTTCAAACTTAACATGTCAAAGCCAGAACTCATCCCCAATGCATTGGAGGCAGTGTAGAGTAGTGAATAAGAGTGATTGACTTAGATTCAAGAAGACCTGGGTTCAAATGCTGCCACAAGCACTTATTATCAGTGCCATTTAAAAATCTTTTAATATCTCTATGCCTCAATTTCCTGATTTGTAAATGAATGGGTTGGATTAGTGACCTCAAAGATCCTTTCTAGGATCTTATATTTTAGACCTGCCCTTCCTCCAAACTTCCCTTGAAATCCTTACCATCATTCCAGTCACCCAGGTTGGAGTCTTTCTAAACCCTTCCCTCTCCCTCACTCTCCCTATCGGATCAGTTGTCAGGTTTTATTAATTATACCTTCCCAACATTCCTTGTATCCTTCCTCTTCTTTCTATGTACATAATTACCTTCCTACTTCAGGTTTTATCACCTATTGCCTGGATAATCACCACCTCTTTCTTAGTCTCACTGCTTTTAGTATCTCCTTTCTCCAATCTATCCTCCTTCCAAAATAATCTGCCTAAGGTTCAGTCAGTTCTGACCATGTCACTTGCCTTGTCCAAAACCTTTGGTGGTTAGCCCCTCCATAGAAGTTAAAATAGAAATTCCTTAGTATAGCTTTTAATGTCCTCCACAATCTGGTGCCCATCTACCTTTCCAGGTTTATTTAGTATTACTCTCCTTCAAAGTCTGTGTTCTAGGGGCAGCCAGGTAGCACAGCGAGTAAGAGCACTGGCTCCAGTGTCGGTATGACCTGGGGATCTAATCCGGGCTCAGACACTTAGCAACCCACCCAGAAACACCTGGCTGTGTAACCTTGAACAAGTTGCTTAACCCTGATTGCTTAAAAAAAAAAGTCTGTGTTCTAGAGTTACTTCCCTGAATGTCGTCCCCTCTGCTGCCTCCATGCATGAACCATTTCCCTTGCCACAAGCACCCTTCTACTTCATCTTCACCCACAGGTGCATTAGAACCAGCTCAAGTTAGCTAGAGAGTTATTGTTAAATTTTCACTTTGAACCATTTACACCTTGGAAATCAGCTAACACTATGAATCAGGGCATGGTAGGTGCCATAAAAATGCCTATTCACCTTGGTCACCCCCTGAGGAAAAAAGTGGGGATACATTAGTGCATCAAATCTCTTTCCCTCTATCCTATAAGTAACTGAGAACTTCTAGTGAAAGGCAAACTCTGGATTTACAATCTGTTCTGTTTGGTCTTAGCATC
Organism: Petaurus breviceps papuanus; assembly: GCF_028583685.1. Taxonomy (NCBI): domain Eukaryota; kingdom Metazoa; phylum Chordata; class Mammalia; order Diprotodontia; family Petauridae; genus Petaurus; species Petaurus breviceps. The sequence continues at coordinate 3,797,393 of NW_027187367.1, forward strand.
TATTTTTTCAAATCAGGACCCACCTGGATCCAGAAAGACCTGTGGGATGGTGGATGGTGGAGACATCTACTGGTGGAAGGGCAGGGAGACCTAATAATAAAAAAAAATAGATCTTATAGGCTCTCTTGCGAGATTGGTAGAGTACTCTAATGCTTCAATGGATCTGAGATTTCATTAATGATTCCCTTTGATATCAGAGATGAAATCCACCCCTCGCTATTCATTCTATTCAGCTGCCATTTAGCATCCTTCCACGAATTTACTGACATGGTTCACCCAATGTCCTGGGTGGGGAAGGGGGGGGGGAGGGGAGGATCTTCTTTGTAACCAGGATTGCTCACACTAATTTCTACACTGTACTGAAACAGATGTGTAAATGCTTAGTGGCCTCTAAGGGTAGTTTTATGAAGAAAATGAGACAGATAAAAGAATGCTGCAGGAATGTGGAAAAATTCCATGTAATACAGATGGAGGTAAACAGTAGCTAGCTAATTAACTAGCTAATTTTGTGCCCAATGCAAGAATATAAAACTGCCACTCCCATAGCCATAGTGTGGTAAGCTTGGGATAGTAGTTGCATGTTTTATATATTGTTCTATTTCCCTTAGCATTTTGGTTTTTCAGTAGAGAGAAGCACAGTTCTCTCATTTGCCTCATCCTTCTTATACCTCTGATGGATTTAAAGTAAGTAGCAACTTTATTGAGGAGAGATTTCTAAATAGGTCTGGGGATTAAACAGAGCTAGTCAAACTTTAACCAACGATAGAGTTAAGTAGGAATGTCTTTTAAGCTTGGAAAGAGCCTGTTTTGCCCATAACCTACTTCCTGCTCATCTGTGGTTATAGGAGCTCAGGTGTCAATTTTTTTTGGCCCCAAGCTAAAATTTGGTTCTACTGGTTCTACCCCTTTTAATCTGCCCACCCTGAAGGTGCATATGAGACAACTCGCAGATTTCCTTCGCTTGATTCTGAAATGCAGTGGTCACTTGACTTCCAAAGTTCACATCATTTCTATTTCAGCAATGATTTTCTGCTTGTTGGTTGGAATCAGGTCCCGAATATCAGTTTTCCTCATTGCTTCTTTCACCTTTTGAAAGAGGAAGACAAATCATGAATTTATTCTCTGTTCTATTTGGGAGCAAGGAAGGGAGAGAGAGGGAGAGAAAGACAGAGAAAGAGAGACAACCAGATGCAAAGACAGAGAGAGAAGATAGACAAGTCAGCGAGAGACAGAGAGGTAGGGAACTTCAACAGATAATCTAGATTTTGAAGTCCCCCATCATTTCATTATGTAGACATCATGCCTTTATGCCATTCTTGTTATTTGTTTATCAAACTCATCAACATAACTTCAGTTCTGCCTTCACTAATTTTCACCTGCATATTCTCCAGCATGCTTCAGTCAATCAATAAGCATTTATGAGGTGCTATTATGTGCTAGGTACTGGGGATGCAAAAAAGGGACAAACCCTCCCTCTCCCCCCAACAATCACTACCCTCAAGGAGTTTACATATTGGTGGAGGAGGCAACATGTAAATAAATATATTCATCACATTACACATGTGATGAATATAGAGTAGACGGAGAGAAAGAGAAAAATCTTGAGAAAAATCTTAGAGAGAAAGAAGGCTCAAGTAGATGGAGAGGATGGATGTGAGTCATAAATAAAGTCAGGAATGTTAAGAGGCAAGGGTAGAGAGTGAGAACATTCCAGGCATAGAGGAGAGAGTGCAAAAACACCAAGATGGGAGATGGGGGTTTACCTGTGAATATAGTGAGTAGGCTTGTATCATTAGAGTATATGGAGGGGAGTAAAGGGAAAGAAGTCTGGAAAGGTAGGTAGGGGCCACATTGTGAAAAGCCTTAAATTCCCAAAAGAGGACTTAATATTTAATCCTTCAGGTAAGGGACCACTGAAGTTTACTGGGGGGAGGGTTGGGTGAGAATGGGGGGGTTTTGGTGACACAGTCAGACCTATGCTTTAGGGAAATCATCTTGGTAGATGTGTTGAGGATAGATTGTAGTAGGGAAAGACAAGGCAGGGAGATCAATTAGGAGGCTATTGTAATAGCTCAGGTGAAAGCAACTGGATGAACAAAGAGAATATATGGGAAAGAAGCTGTGATGGTCAAAACCACAAGATCTGGCAACCCATTGGATATGTGGGGCAAGTGTGTGATTGCAAACCTGGGGAGATTAAGAGGGTGCTTCTCTTCTTTGGTTCCTGAATTTTTTTCCACATGAGTATATCATCTTACTATACAATGCTGCTCTAAATCCCATACTTGAATACTATCTTCTTAGCTTCCCAAATCCATTTTTCTTTTCTGCATCCCATTGACCAGCAGTGATGAAAGCACTACTTTTGTTCTTAGGATCTTAAGTTTCTTACCCAAATTTTCATTATTTTTAGAATTTAAGATTCCTTCCAGCAGTACTGTGTATGCCCATGTGAAATACAAGGAGTGTCAGTGGCCATTGTAGCAGCAAGCTCCCCAATCGTCCTCAGGGTTTGCTGCCAATACAGGTTCTTGGATCTGCTTTGATAAAGGAAAGCAACTCAAAATGGGTTAACAAGCTTACTTTAATCAGTCAGACATATATCGTTTACCTTGTTCAGGGGAAAAAGGTCAGCACCCCGAACTTCAAAGTACACAGACAGAATTATCAAGACAGAAACAGATCTAGTAGACAGATTTCACACTGTCCAACCATTACATCCATACCCAGTCAACATCTGGGTTTCAACATCTGGGTTTTTTCAAAGCCGGGGGGCTCAGGACAACGGCTTCCCAGAATCCATATCAAATCACAGAACACTTCTCAAAGTGAGCCCCAAAACAAAGCCTCACATCAGGGCTTATATAGCCTTCTCCTGGCTCAGAGAATGTAACAGCCTTTTGGACCCACTGGCCAATCAAAGTATCTACTGAAAAACAAGCCTCCCACCCCAGGCTCCAGGTGCACTTTAGCCTAGGGGCAGGGAAGATCTTTAAAATTTACATTCGCATTACAGCCATCTAGTTTGAGAATCTTAGGAAATTCTCTGTGACATCTTGGATACATATCTGGGTAAGAGAGAAATTGTTTCTACTGTTATCAGGTGAACAAATAGCTACCTCCCCATGTCTTAGCCATCCCCTTTTCTTCCTGTGACCTTTGCTTGATGATCACTAATGTGACACACCTCTGACACCAGATCTTCATTCTTTGGAGAAGAAGCAGCTGCTTTCTCCACACCCTCCCACTTCTCAGAGAATTCAATTCTCTCCTCTTTGGGAAGGGCCTCATATCCGTTGTTTGTCTACCATGTTTTAGTGTTCTTCTTACCTCTCTCCTCTGCATCACATTCTTCTATCGTCCAACCTCTAGAAGCATATTGATATCCCTCTCTCCCACCATTCTTCTCTTTTGCTTTAAAATGAAGCCCTTTTTCCATTTTTAAAAAGGAACACTTCATTTTATAAGGAAAAATATTCCTCAAGCACTTTTACTTCTACTTCTAGATGGGAAGGCATTCTGCACCATGAACATAGGTAACAATCACTTGGCTATTGAAGAAAGAAAAACATAGCAAGCTTTATGTCAGTTCACCAATTTTTTTACCCTGTTCTACATATTTTGTGGAGGCAGAAATCTTCGGTTTTTGTTATTCTTGTTAGTCACTGATCACACCCAACCTAACAATATTCATTCAGTTTTGAAGGGAGTAGAAACATCTGATCTAGGAATTAGGCTGGTCCTTGATAAGCTTGCTCTGGGTTTTCACTATGGCCAGTCTATAGTAACTGGTCTTGGTTTTTTCCCTTGAGAATCGGCTGTTATCAGAGCCTTTCTGATATCCTGTGATCCAGGGAAGTACCCTGTTCTGGGATTAATGCCAGAAGATATTAGCTACCTTTTATACATTTTAATACTTTTTTATATGCTATACTTTGGGACCTGGTTATCTTCAAGGCCTAATAGTTGACATCAATTCTTTACTGAACAAAGAGTATTAAGAAAACCAAGTGACCTATAATTACTTTCTTTGTTTAATTTCTCTATAAAACCTTGCTCATGGTATCAATAAACAGATTGCTTGACAATCACGCCTGGACCATGTTTACACATTGCCACTTTCTCAGGCTAGTGTGTCATTTTAGACTTTTAGTGGCTTAAGGAACCACTGAAGTTATCTCTACACAATTTGACATATTGTATAGATGATGGTATAACCCAAATGATAAAAGCAAAAGACAAAACCAGCTAACACATGACCAGTCTTTGATCTTTACTGGTAACATGCCTGTGAATAAGTACTGACCAAACTGGTCAAGAATTATTAGCAATTTTATCCCTGACTAATTTCTTTCCATCTTGCTTGTTCTGTTTGAATCACATGGTCATAGTCATAGTTGATGTTGACGAGCATTTATCACCTAAGTATCAGATATTCTGATGTTCAGACACTGAGGATACAGAGAGAGGTAAAAGCAGTCTCTGCTCTCAAGGAGCCTACAGTCTAATGAGGGAGATAGCTTCAAACAACTATGTGCAAAGAAGATCTAGAGAGGATAAAAGGACATAATCTCAGAGGAAAGGCACTGAAATTAAGGAAGGTGGGAAAAGGTTTCTTGTACAAGGTATGACTTTCAAGGAAGCCAGGGGAGATGGGAGGCAGAGATGAGAAGGTAGAATGTTCTAGGCATGGGAGACAGTCAGTGGAAACGCAAAGAGGAGAGAGATGGAATGTCTTGTTTGAGGAATAGCAACGAAGTCAGTGACACTGGATTGTAGAGTACATGGCTCTCCGGTCATTTGAGGCAGTGTGGTATAGGGAAAAGAGGACTTGATTTGGAGTCAAGGTCTTTGGTTTACATGCTGGCTCTGCCGTGTATTTCCTATATGACCTTGGGCAAATCACATAACTTCTCCATGTCTTAATTCCTCATTTATAAAACAAAGGGGGTCAGATATGGTATAAAAGGTCCCTTCCAATTCTAAACTCGGATCCTATAATTTTTATTCATTGCCTTCACTTCTTCACTTCCCAGTTATCTTTCAACTTCTTGCAATATATATGACTTCCTACTCTACTATTTGTCTACAACTGTGCTCTCTCTCTCTTTCTCTCTCTCATCTATTGATGAATCAATCTAATGGTCTTTTCTCAGCCCCTGTCTTTCTTGATATTCTATAGTTTTGACATTGTTTATCAGCCCCATATCCTATATACTTTTTCCTCCTTGGGTTTTCATGACATTGCTCTCTCTTGATCTCCTCCTTCCTCACTGATCACTTCTTCTCAGTCTCTTTAGCTAAATCATCATCTATTTTCTGGTCTCTTTTTGTGTGGGTGCTCCTGCTCTGTCCTGGGTCCTTCTTCTTTTCATTTACACTTGATCTTATCAGCTCCCATGTGTTCAATGATCACCTCTGAAAAGCTGATTTTATAACCTAGTTCTTATGTTTGCTCATCACCTAACACTGCCTTATAGATACTTATAAAAGTGTTATGGATTTGAATACTTGCACTACTTACTTCACAGTGATTTTTTTTTTAGTAAATCATCCTGTTTAAATATATATATATATATTCAGTTATGTACCCCAAATCTCGGAGTTGTGCCCAGAGCAATTCTTCCTTTCATATCTGCTTTCAATGATATAAATGTAGTCTATGAATCTTTAGTTAGTCAACAGGTAAGTCTGTGATCTTAGAAGATATTAAGAAGCAATATTATTAAAAGAGTAATGTACTGTATATACTATTGCTTCACTGATCGAAGTGAGTAATTCTGTATAAGATTAATATGTTGACAAGGAGTTGAGCCAAATAATTAATTAGGTGTGGGCTAGATTATTCTGAAAGTATTGTAACACTGCCTCTTGAATCACTCTCTTGTTCCATCCCTAGGGGTAGGCAGTAAGCAATTAACTCCTTTACATCTTTTCCACTCTTGGGTAAATTCTTTTCCTTTTCACCTTGAATACTCTGTCATTTGTATCACTTTGTGTGATTAAATCTGTAAGCTATGTTCCTTAGAGTCTTGTTTGGGAAATATTTCCAAACAACTTTTCAACAGTTACATAACCTTATAGTTTCCCACCTCCACTCCTCCATCCCCATAACCAGTTCCATTGCGGCTACTTGGCCTGGAAAGGATCTACTTTTCATTCCCTCCAATTCTTGGCTGAATTTTAAACTAAACAGGTGAAAAATAGCATTAGTCCTACAAATCTGGTGTATCCCTTGAGATGTAAGTATTTGAGCAAATGTGCATCCGGAGGACCCAAATTGGAGGTCTGTAAGGAAGACCTACATCCAAATACTATCAATTTCATTTAAATAAAATCAATAAATATTTATTTTTAACTTTATTTCAGTTCAAAATTCTTCACCTCCCCCACTCATTGAGAAGGCAAGAAAAACAAAGCCCATTATATAAGTATACTCATGTAAAACAAATTCCTGCCTTAGCCTTTTTTGAACACAAAGGAAGAGAGGAAGAAAGAAAAGGAGAAAGAGAAAAAAAGAAAAAGGAAGAAAGAAGGAAAAGAAAACATGCTTTAATTTGCAGTGGGGGTATCACTTTTTTTTCTGGTTGATTTTTTTTGGAGGGTAATTGGGGTTGTGACTTGCCCAAGGTCACACGGCTAGTGTTTGTGTTAAGTGTCTGAGGCCAGATTTGAACTCAGGTCCTCCTGGCTCCAGGGCTGGTGCTCTATTCACTGCACCACCTAGCCACCCCCTGTGCCACCTAGCTACCCCATGGGACTATCACTTCTCTGTGGAGGTGAATAACATGTTTCATCATGAGTTCTTTGGAGCTGTAGTTGGTCATTGTGTTGATTAGAGTTCCTAATCTTTCAGAGTTGATTGTCTTTATAATATTGTTGTTATTGTATCAGTTGGTCTCCTGGTTCTGCTCACTTTCCTCTGTATCAGTTCATATAAATCCCCCCAGGTTTCTCTGAAGCCATCCTCTTCATAATTTCTTTTTTTTTTTTTAAAGAATTAAAAAATTTTTTTTGACATTTGTTTTTAAAACTTTGATTTCCAGATTCTTTCCCTTCTTCCCTCCTCACCCACCCACACTGGAAAGACAAGCAATTCAATATAGGTTGTACACGTGTAGTTACACAAAACATTTCTATTGTGAGAGACTAACTATATTTCCCTCCATCCTATCCCACCTCCCACTTACTCTATTTACTCCTTTGACCCTGTCCCTTTTCAAAAGTGTTTGCTTTTAACTACCTTCTCCCCCAGTCTGCTCTCCCTTCTATCATCCCCTCTCTTATCCCCTTACCCCCTACTTTCCTGTAGAGTAAAATACCCAACTGAGTGTGTATATTATTCCTTCCTTAAGCCAAATTCAATGAGAGTAAGGTTGATTCCTTCCCTTTCATCTTCCTGCCCTTCCCTTCCCTTGTAACAGTTTTCACTTGCCTCTTTTATATGAGAAAATTTACCCTATTCTATCTCTCCCTTTCTTCTTCTCCCAATATATACCTCTCTCACCTCTTAATTTTATTTTTTAGATATCATCCTTTCATATTCACCTCATCCTGTGCTCTCTGTCTATGTATACATGTACACACATATACACACACTCACATATATATTTATACACACCTATACCCTCCTATACATATACATATGTGCATATATATACACAATATATTCCCTTCAACTATCCTCATACTGAGAAAAGTCTCATGAGTTACAATTATTGTTTTTCCATGGAGGAAAGTAAATAGTTCAATTTTTAAAAGGTCCTTATATCTTTTTCCTGTTTACCTTATCATGCTTCTCTTGCTTCTTGTATTTGAAAGTCAAATTTTCTGTTCAGCTCTGGTCTTTTCATGAAGCATGCTTGAAAGTCCTCTATTTCATTGAACAACTGTATTTTCCTCTAAAGCATTACACTCAGTTTAGCTGGGTAGGTGATTCTTGGTTTTAATCCTAGCTCCTTTGACCTCCAGAATATCGTATTTCAAGCCCTTTGATCCCTTAATGTAGAAGCTGCTAAATCTTGTGTTATCCTGATTGTGTTTCCATAATACTCAACTTGTTTCTTCCTAACTGCTTGTAATATTTTCTCCTTGACCTGGGAACTTTGGGATTTGGCTATAATATTCCTAGGAGTTTTCTTTTGGGGATGTTTTTCAAGAGGTGATCGGTGAATTCTTTCAATTTCTATTTTACCCTCTGGTTCTAGAATATCAGGGCAATTTTCTTTGAGAATTTCTTGAAGGATGATTTCTAGGTTCTTTTTTTTTTTTTTTTAAGCAATCGGTGTTAAGTAACTTGCTCAAAGTTACACGGTCAGTTATTTGTGGGTATGGTGCTAAGTATCTGAGCCTGGATTCGATCCCCAGGTCATCCCAACACTGGAGCTGGTGCTCTTACTCGCTGAGCCACCTGGCCGCCCCTAGGTTCTTTTTTTGATCATGACTTTCAAGTAGTCCAATAATTTTTAAATTATCTCTCCTGGATCTATTTTCCAGGTCAGTGGTTTTTCCAATGGGATATTTCACATTGCCTTCTATTTTTTAATTTGTTTAGATCTGTTTGATAGTTTCTTGATTTCTCATAAAGTCATTAACTTCCATTTGCTATACTCCAATTTTGAAGGAATTATTCTCTTCAGTGAATTTTTGAAGTTCTTTTTCCATCTGGCCAATTTGACTTTTTAAGGCATTCTTCTCCTCATTGGCTTTTTGGGCCCCTTTTACCATTTGAGTTAGTCTATTTTTTAAGGAGTTATTTTCTCCGGTATTTTTTGGGGGGAGGGGAGTCTCCTTTAGCAGGCTGTTGACTCACTCTCCATGATTTTCTTGCATCATTCTCATTTTTCTTTCCAATTTTTCCTCTACTTCTCTTACTTGATTTTCAAAATCCTTCTTGAGCTCCTCCATGGCCTGCAACCAATTCATATTTTTCTTGGATTTTGATGCAGGGGTTTTGACTTTGTTGTCTTCTTCTGGTTCCATGTTTTGATCCTCTTTGTCCTTCAAAAAAGATTCTATGGTCTGTTTGCGCTTCCTCTGTTTTTTCATCTTGCCAGTCAATTACTTGACTTTTGAACTCTTTGTCATGGTAGAACTCTGCTTCCAGAGTGGAGAAAGCTGTGTCCCAAATTTCTGGGGTTTTCTCACCTATTGTCAGAACTCTTGTCAGAGTTATGAGGGGGGCACCCTCTCTACATCCACCACGAGTTCTGGCATGCTAGCATTCCTCACCCCAGGACTACCACTCAAGACTGTGCCCTAGATCCAAGCAGGTCAAACCTCTGAATGTTTGCTCAGTCCCCCTATGATCTGCAGGCCAGGAGCTCCAGAGGCAGCCACAGGGCAGCAGCTGCCACCGCACCACCACTATCTCTGCTGCCCTGGGGGCGGGGGCCAGACCATGCTCTTCACTCACCCAGTTCTAACAGAAATCCCCACTGACCTTTTATTTTCTCTTTGGCATTTATGGGTTGAGAAGCCTGGAAACTGTCATAGCTGCTGGTGATTCACTCTCCTGAAGTCTGTTCTGGCCAGTCTGCGCAGAAGTCTGGGTTGGCCTGGCTCATGGGGGACTGTGCTTGGCTCCCAGTCAGGTGCAATAGACCCTTCCTGTTGGCCTGTCAGGCTGCCTTCAGAGGGAGATTTGTTTCTCTCTGTTACTTTGTGAGTTCTGTAGCTCTAAAATTTGTTTAGAGTCATTTTTTTAAATATAGGTATTGGAGGTGATTAGAGTGGGAGCTCAAGCAAGTTCCTGCTTTTCCTCCGCAATCTTCCATAATTTCTTATAGTGTAATAGTATTCCATCACCTTCTTATACCATTGACCTGTTCAGCTATTCCCCAGCTGATGACATCTCATTTTCTAATTCTTTGCTACCATAGAAAGAGATGCTAGGGCAGCTAGGTGGAGCAGTGAATAGAGCACCGGCCCTGGAGTCAGGAAGACCTGAGTTCAAATCTGGCTTCAGACACTTAACACTTCCTAGCTTTGTGACCTTGGGCAAGTCACTTAGCCCCAATTTCCCTCCCCTGCCCCCTCCAAAAAAAAAAGAAAAAAAAGAGATGCTATAAATCGTTTTGTACATATGGGTCCTTTCCCTCTTTCTTTGATTTCTTTGAGTCAATGAGCTTTTATTAAATACTTAGTAAGTGCAAAGAAGGTACTGTGTTAGGTTTGAGGATCACAGATAAAAATGCTTTCAAAGAGCTTTTATTTGTGGGATACATGTAAACAGATAGGTAGAGGGAGAAGAGAGAATTAACAATTGAGAGTACCAGAAAAGATTCCCTTCCTGAAGGTGTGGGCATGGGATCTGAGATTTGAAGGAAGCTAGGGATACTTTGTGACAGATACAAAGCTCTGGTTAGAGTAGTATAGTGTCTTCTGTGTGTCTTTTTGTAATTTAATAAATAATAAAATAAATAAATGAATAAAATTCTTTAAAACAAATTTTCAGTTCTAAATCTATGGTTCAATTCAATTTAACAAGCATTATTAAGCACTTACTATGCCAGGCTTTGTGCTAGGTGCTAGGGATAGGAAAACAAAAATTGACACAGTCCCTGTCCTCATGTGTTCCTATGACAGGAAGTATGAGTCAGATTTGTGACCTCAGATGTAAACTTTTGCTCTGAAACCTGTAAACAACATATGAAAATATACTTTAAGATGATGAACCAGGTCACTTTTAATGTTAGCATTTATCTACTTCCCTTTTTTTCTTCTAAATTTAGCATTTTAATCAGTTTTCTATATTGAACTTGTATATACAAATCTATTACAAATTGTAAATGTAACATTTTAATAGTAAACAATACTAGTAGCTACACGCACAAACATTCAGTTTTCAAGAAGTTGCCTAAGTTTAATGGCTGTGGGTAGTCTTGCAAAGTTAGCTTGCATATGTTAACTAGACTAGGTTAAAAACTCAACAAAATACAACTGAGCTTCACCTAAACTAAGGTGAAGCACCAGTCACAACAAAGGAATCATGAATAGGTTTTGGGCAAATTGCTCCAGGTAAAGAACAATGGGGAATTTGGGTGGAGGTGGATGGGGAGGGCAGAACTATAACCATGAGCCTTCAGCAAAGTCTGTGCAGGCTAGTCTAGAGGCCTAAGGAAGGAATGTTTAGAACCAGGTAGGAATGATCTGTCCTCAGCCAATGCTTCCCAGATGGTGTTGAGGAAGAGGAAAAAGAAAAGGATCAAATACCCTCTAAACTGTTCCAGCCAAGCCAATCTGTGACTATTTTGAAGTTATCTTAGGAAAAGATTTTCATGCTCTGGATCTGAATATTTTAGTGTGAACTCATCCACGTGGATACTCCCTCCAGCAAGGGTTGTAACCCATTCATCCATACTTCATCATTCTGTGTGACTCTTCTTGTTCATATTCTCTTGTAATCTCTTAATAGAAAGGTTCATCCAATGTATCAGGGCTTTCCTACTGTTATTATATGAATACCAATGCAATACAAGCATTTTCTGTCTGTAGTTTCTTCACCTTCAACTCACCACCAGGGAGTCAGGGATGACAAAAACTTAGTTCACATAAATAGAACAGTGTTTATGAAAGCACAACTCAACATCAAATTTAGTGCCTTGGGTGGGGACTTAAGTTGCTACACACATGAGAGATATTACAGATAGATTTAAAATACTGAAATATGTACAAGGAACCTGAGTGTTAGGCTCTGGGACCAGATTAGCTGTAGGTTATCCCAGATCTTAAGGGTCTCCCAATGGTCTGGGGAATCTGTTACCCCGTTCTCTCCCTGCCAAAGAATCCTTAACTGTTTTGATCTATAAATAGCCTTCCTCCTAGAGTATGGCTAGAACTGGACATTAGAGGAAGCTAGATGGCATACTGGATAGAGCACTGGGCCTAGAGTCATGAAGGCTTGAGTTAAAATCCAGCTTCAGATACTTAATGGTTTTGTGACTCTGGGCAAATCACTTAACCTCTTTCTGCCTCAGTTTTCTCATCTGTAAAGTGGAGATAAAATGAGAAATTATTTGTAAAGCATATTGCAAACCTTTAAAAGCCTATGTAAATGCCATTATTGTTATTTAGCTATGTTTTATAAAGTAAACAACTACTATCCCAGACCTCAACCAGCATTTCACATTTTACCTCTGTAATGCACTATGTATATCAGCAAATCAGAAGAAGTAGGTTTGAACTTTGGCTCAGGTTTTTGGTTTTGTTTTGTTTTGTTTTTGCCTTTTGCCTTTTGGAGGGCAACTGGGGTTAAGTGACTTGCCCAAGGTTACATGGCTAGTTTTTGTGTTAAGTGTCTGAGGCCGGATCCGAACCCAGGTCCTCCTGACTCTGGGGCTGGTGCTTTACTCACTGTGCCACCTAGCCACCCTGGCTCAGGTTTTTTTTAAACCATATATTCAACTTGGGGAAAGTAACATAATTTTTCTGACCTCCAATTTCCTTATCTGTAGAAATTATGATATTTCAATTCTAAATCCTTTGCTCATACAAAAAATATCTAACATTGTGTATATAAGTTATCTGGTATATGCCTTTCTCCTTATGTAGCAGCAAACACCCTACCATACCCAGGATGGCTGCTAGCACAGTTCTTTGATCTGCTTTTCTAAAGGAAAGCAACTCAAAAGGGGTTAACAATCTTACTTTAATCAAACATATATTATTTACCTAGTTCAGGGGGAAAAGTCAGCACCCTGAACTTCAGAGAAAATACAAACAGAAGTTACAAGAAGACAAAAAATACAAAGAAAATAACACAATTCAACAGACCAACAGACAGGGCTTCTAGCTGTCTGATCATCACATGCCTACATAGTTAGTTACCAGAGAGAGAAACTCCAACATCTGGGTTTTCAAAGCTGAGGGACTCAATAACTGCCCAGAACCTCATCTGATCAAATCACACGACTCTTCCCATGAGTGAGCCCCAAAGCAAAATCTCACATCAGGGTATACATATAGATATAGATATATAGATATAGAGCCTTCTCCAGGGTCAGAAGACATCACAACCTTGATGACCCATTGCCTAATTGCAAAGTAACAAAAGGTATGTGTCTTGCTGAAAAACAGGCTTCAGGTGAGGCCCATTAAGGGTCAGGGAAGATCTTCAAATTCCTTAGGTCTATTAAGGGTCAGGGAAGATCTTCAAATTCTCTTACTATTACACCTTAGTATGCTGAAAGTTCCATGGGGACAGGGATCATGTCTTAGTGATGCAACTGTAAGAGACCAGGTTCAGTTTGGGGTTTTTAAAAAATAATCATACTCACTTTGGCCTTCATGGTTTCCCATGGGAACAACAGAATTTTGCTCATATGTATGACTCTATAGAAAAAATAAAGGGCTCCTATGCAATAAATCAGGTTAACAATATGTTAAATATTATTTTTCCCCTTTCAAAAAAAAAATCACCAAGAACTCATACCTGAGTGACTTCATTCAGAAATTCCTCTACTTGCAGAGGAACTCCTCTGTTGCTTTGCCACTGCTACCTCATTGCTGCTGGCTCACATATAGCACTTCTGATACATCCCTGGGCCTACATGGTTCCCTGGAGGGGACTCAAAGATGTCCTCTAAGGGAACTTCCCCTTCAGGAGATCAGGGGCAAGGCTGCATGTGTAGTTCTTTGCTCTAGCTATTGTTTTCTCTATGTGTGTATGTCTCTCTCATCATTTTCTGTTTCTCATTCTGTGTATCTGTTTCTTAATTTCCCTCTAGTTCTCTTCTCTTTTCTTCTCTGTCTCTCATTTTTCATCATTTTGTGTCTCTCTTCTCCCTTCCTCTTTTTTTTCTTTCTCTATCTGCCTCTGTTTCTGCCTCACCTTCTCTCCCCTTTAAAAATCAATTCAGATTATAGCTTTGGATTTTAAAGCATATATCTTTTACTTTCAATAAATTCCTTTTTTATAAGGAGTGGATTTTCTAGGATAGCGCAGAATTGATAGAATACCTTCCCCTGCCTGAGTGATTTTGGTCAAGTCACTTACCCTCTCCATACTCTAGGCAACTGAGAGAAGTTGCCAAGCTGAATGGTAGAGGAAATTTCTTCCTCCGGGAGTGATTTCCTATAACTATGACATTTACAGATCCAGTGACCAAATTCCACTTATTCTAAAAGTCCAGTGAATGGATACTTTGGGGCTATGCTGATCATGGAAAGTAAGGTAAGGGAACCTGGATGACAATGGAGGTTCAGTTTGATGACTGACAATTTTGAGGGAATTAATTCATACCCCCCCCCCCCAAGATTGGAGTCAGAGTCCAGAGGGATCAGGTGGGTATACTGTGTTTCCCCGATAATAAGACACTGTCTTATTAAATTTTTTTGGACAGAAAAACACCAGAGGGCTTATTTTCAGGGGAGGGCTTATTTTAATGAACATATGAACATTGACAGCAGTTTTAATAAACAGGTTAATGTGAACAAAAAAATGTACCTTTATTCAATAATGAATTCAATAAAGAACAGGATGATGCGCTCACTGCTGCAGCTCTGATTGGATGCAGCTCGGAGCGCGGCGTGCGTTTCACGGGGGGAGGGATGGTGCATACAGAGGGTACCGTAATGTAGCGTGTAGCGCAGGGGATCACCTTCACTACAGTAGCAATCTCAATAGGTCTTATTATCGGGGAAGAAGTTGTAAGGGTTGTGTGCCTCTAGCCATGTGCAATTTGCAGTGAGTTAATGTAAGTGAAATAAGGAGTGTCCCCTGGTGGCTTGCACAGATACAGCACCCTGTAACACCTAAGGAGGAGCATGTCCTTGGAAGGTTGGTCCATGGGAGCCACAGGTGGCAGATGTTTCACATATTGATGTCTGCTTTTTCTTGGGAGTGGTCAGTTTCCCTCCTTCCCCTCTCACATTGACCCCCTCATTTCTAATCTTTTCACGTCTCTTTTCCATTTCCCCCTCCTCATCATTATCACTTTTTCCACTGCCTCATTTTCTTCCTCCTCTCCATCACTCTTTGCTTTTCTATCTGATCTTTGCCTTACTTTTCCCTTTATTACCCATTTTCTCTCCCCCGTTCTGTTCTCTGCATTTCATTTTCTTACTGCTCTTATGATCTTTCTATCTATGATCTCATGATCTTTCTATCTACTTTTGTAAAATACCTTTCACTTAACTCCCTTGTCATCTTCCCCTTTATCCTGAACTTTTCTATTTTCTTATCCTTATTCATCTCTATATTTATCCTCATTCAATATCTGCATCTTCCCAAATCTCATCTTGCTCTTGCCTCCCATTTTCTCTGTTCCACCTCTTCTCCCCTTCTCTTTACTTTCTCCTTCAAACCTCCATTCCACTGGTTTCCCTCTCTTACATCTCTCACCCTCCTTATCTTATTCATTCCTGTAACTCCCTCTCTCTCCACCTGCCTGCTTTTCAAATTCTTCCCTTGATACTTTATTATTTTGTTCCATAGTCCTCAGCAGGGCTGGTCCTACCCTGGAAAAATGTTATAGACAGCATGTATATAGGATATTCCACATTTGCCATGAAACCAGAGAGAATAAAGACTAGGGTTATAAAAACATGGGAAGAGGTTGTAGGGAAAGATAAGACTTTAGTGTGAGGAGAGTGTTGAAAAGGGGGAGAAAACAGTGTTTGGGTAATGGAATGGAAGAAGATAAGCTAAAGGGAAATGAGTCACTGCCTGACTCACATACCTAATCAATGAATCACTAATGAATTAGCAAAGCCCTCAGTAACTCCCTATATACCTTTTCCAGTGTCCCTCAAGCTCCCTCACCTTCATCCCATCAGTCTTTTTCCCTTTTCCTTCAGTATCTGCTTCTTTACCTCCAGGCCTTATGCTTGCCCCACTCCTAAAAGTATCTCCTCAGACCTCTGCTCCCTTCCTGTGCCCACAGTCCTTCATCCCTACTGCTTTAGTTTCTATTTCCTCATGTTCCCCCTCCTGCCTTCTGTCCTTTATTCTTTAATGTATTCTAGTCTTCTCTCACTTCCTAATACCTCAAACTACTCACTGCTTTTCCCTTAGTACCCACTAATTTCTTCCTCATTCTCCCAAGGGATATTTGTATGGGCTCCCCAGAACTTCATCTCTCTATAACATTGCCTCTAGCATGTATCTTATCCCTGCATCTATCTATTTCCACCTTTTCATCTCCCTCAGCTATTCCACTGTACCATGTTCCTCATTTATTCCCTTCTCTCTATGTCTATCTCTTCTCCCCTCACTATGTCTGTTTTCTTCCTTAACATACTTGTTTCTTTTTCAAATTCTATCTTATTTCCATCTTTATTCTCTTTCTATCTTCCTGCTTTCCTCTATTTTTGCCCTATCTCCTTCATTCCCTCTTGTCTTTCTCTCAGCCCCTCCTATCACCCTTCCCTACATCTCTCCACCTTCTCTTTACTTTCCCTAGTTCCATTCTTTATCTTTTCTTCCTCCTTCCTACCCCATTCTTTTCCTCCTCCTTCTCCCTCCTCCTTTTTTCTCTTTTTCTTCCTGCATGTCCCTTCTCTCCTCTTCCTTCTCCTCTTAATCCACTTCTCTTTTTCTATTCCTTTTCTCCCCAGTATTCTTTACTTATTGTAGAAAGGGTAATAAAGTGTAGAGAAAAAAGGTCTGTTTTTGGAGTCAGTAGAAATCCAAATTAAAATATCACCTTGATACTCAATATGTGATCAAGTGCAAGTCACTTAACCTAATCCTCAGCTTTGATATTTGACTTGAGGATATGGTTGATTAGGGAAATCCTAATCAATTTTGTCCTCTCACCCCACTTAATGAAATTACAGAATGTGGCACAGAGAATCTGGGTTCAAACTTCAATCCTGTCACATGCTGTTTGCATGACTTGGGCAAAGCACTCAACCTCTGCAAGCTTGAGTTTCCTCATCTATAAAATGAAAGGGCTGGATTAGGTGATTTAACATTCCTCCCAGCTCTAAAATAATGGGCAAATAATAGCAACAATAAGGATGTGTTAAGGTTTTGCATCTGCTATCTTCCTCCCCCTCCTCACTTCCTTTTCCCATCTTTCTCTTCCTCACTCCCTCTTCCCATATTCCTCCCCTTCTCTTATGCTTCTAGATTCTACTTCATTCTCTTCTTCCTCTCCTCTTCCTCCTCTAATTACTATTATCCTCCTTTTCTCTCCTTCTTCCCCTTCCTTCTTCACTTTCTCTCCTTCCTTTCCCTCCATTCCTATTCGTATTCTCTTATCTAATTTTCCTTCTCACTCCACTTCTCTTTACATCTTCCCTCCTCCCCTTTAGTCATCTTTAAAAAAGTGTCCATGTGAAGGTTAGTATACATATTGTTCTAGGGTGATACATTCTGGACTAGTTTGGGAACAGTGCCAGTTTTCAGGGTGGTTAATGTGGATCTGATTGTTGTCTTTATACTACAATATTTTTGTAAAAAATGAGAGTTGTTACTATTATAGGAAGGTTGTGGTTTGTGTCAGAGAAAAATTCTTATCTGTATCACATAAAAGTACAGGATTGCCACATCAGCCATGTATCACGCAATGGGGCCACTCTGGGCAGTCCATTCTTCCCTACATTTTGGCCAGTCACTTTGATTTTCTGGGTTTTTTTCCCCCCTTATCTGTTCTTCTACTGATAGAAAAAATACATGGTTATCACTTTACCATGGCATGTCTCTTTCTTCTTGATGTCCTTTGTGACAAATATTCACTTTTGTAAGTTATATTGATGTTTTGATTATCTCACTGTTTTCCTTGTGCTAGAATGGGTTTTGAAGATGCAGCACATATTTCTAGGAAAACTGAGAAGTTAGATCTCCCTATCTTTTACATTCACAATTGTTCCTGACATTATATAACCATATAATTATTGAAATTTTCAAATTATATCCCAGGAGGCCCCCTGGGGGGAGGGTGTATTCCTATGGGACAGAGAAAGGGATATAGAGGAAGAGATAGCAAGATCTGCCACTCCATTCAGGCCTGATGTTGTGGTACATCTACTTTGCCTTCGACGGTCCCGAGGTGGTAGGGAATGGGTACATGCACCAGAATATGTCAAGTATAAATTATATTTTAATTGTTCAACAATGAGACAGTTGGTTGAACAGATAATCTGTGTGATGTTATGGGCAGAAAAAAGCACTGGATTTACGTCCTGGCTGTGTCACTGGGTTCAGGATACCTGGGTTCAAATCTTTCCACTCTGTTGCTAGTTAACTGTGCAATCTTAGACATGTCAATTCATTTCTCTGTTTTTCAGTTCGTGACAGAATTTTAGAGTCAGACATTTGAAGCCCTTTTTTTGCATATGGGATCAAGTCTGGTGTCTTCATCACAAATTTGCTACCAACTTGGACAAGTCATTTTACCGGTGCCTTTCTTTCCCCATATAGAGGGAAGATCTCACTGGTGGATGTTGATTATTCAATGATCTGTGCCTGTGTGAGGGGTGGAATTGGTGAAAGTTTTCAAAAAGAGAGTTTCATCTGGCTTCTAGTTTTGAGAGAAAACACAAACTGTTTTAGGCTCTCTGCATTTCCCTGAGGCAGCTAGATGGCTCAGTGGATAGAGCACTGGGCCTGGAGTCAGGAAGATCTCAGACATTTACTAGCTGTGTGACCCTGGGCAAGTCACATAACTTCCCTAATTAAATGAGAGGTTGGCTTAGCTATATATCTAAGACCTCTTCCAACTCTAATATTCTATGATTCCGTGACATAAGCGTATTTTAACATATGCAATAAAATTGTAGTTCAATGATTCTCAGTCTTTTTTGAGTTTGGCCAAGACCACTGGAAACTGAAGGAGTCTTTCAAAGACTGAAGCAATTTGAAGTTCGATTTTTGCCATTGGAAGGTGCCGTTTACAAGCTAAACTCAGGACAGCTTAAGCCACCTGAATCAGTATCTTCTTCCTCCAGGAGACAGGAATCAAAAATCATCTCAGTTAGTTATAGCTTAGTTCAGGTGGGGAAACCTACCCAGGATTAAAAGGATTGGGACAGTTCCTGACTCAGCTGCCACTGATAGTTAATCTGTTGTCTCATGCTGAGATCCATTCTTGACTTTGTATTTTGTAGTATTTCCCTTTGTATTTTGACTTAGCTTCCTGTATTTTTCCATCCCTGTTTAACTGCCAACTCTATATTGTCTGGGAGATGGGGTGTGATGGGAGTTCAGCTCCTATGAGGTATAAAATGGCCCCTTAATTTAGTGAATAAGTGTCCTAGGTCACAGAATAGGCAGTAAACCCCAGGAACATTAACTCATGGTATCTCAGAGTGGAAGGGACCTCAATTTCTACATGAGCAATATCTCCACATTTAGACTCCTCTAATTGTTAGGGACCTTGTCCTTGTATCACACTGAAAGCTATTATTACTAATTAGCTCTTTGGTGGGGGTCCTTAATAATTTAAAGAGGTCCCAAGATAAGAATTTGAGACCTTGGTTCTAGATTATGCCAAAAGTTGAGTGTCTAGTGTTCTGTTTGATAGACTGTTTATTAAATTGTTACCTAAATTCTGAACCCTTTTTGTGATTTTGTATATATTTTTTGAGACTATCATAAATTATAACTAAAATGGTTTATATTAGATTTTCAAAGCCATGAGGGAATTCTGCTCATTTTTTGAATCTTTCTCTGCCCAAGCAGGAAATGTTTAGAAATAGTTTAAACGAATAAAGCTTGTTTCTATCTGACTTGTGTTGTAAACAAGTCATTACATATTCCTGTTGATGCATGCTGGACTTCCTGACAATGCACGACATACTCTCATGCCAATACTTTCTTGTTAAGACACTGATTGGTTACAACTTGCATTTGTGTGTTTATTTGGAAAATAATGTAGTCACTATGAGTTTAACTCTGTTACACACCAGATGAAACATATATGAATGGTTTTTAAAAATTCTCTTTTCTTTCCTTATGTTTCTACCATTCCCTTATTTTTATTCAGCACCCCTTAATTATACCCGAGGCTACTACCGCCCCTCCCCCCCTATTGGTCCAGCACCTTCCAGGGGGTGGTATTGCCCACTTTGGGATCTATGATAAAGTCTCTAAAGTTTTTCCCAAGAGAGACTTTTATTCTTGCCATCAGAAGAAGCAGGAAGTTCAAGTTAGACTTCTGATCACTGTCATTTAATGTGGAAGGAATACCCCAAGGGAAATACAAATATATACACATATAGAGAGATACGCACGTGTACATATGTGTGCATGCATGTATACCAAGGCTTCACTCCCTTTTCACCAAATGACAGTTCCACAATAAACATACATAGTGAATAGCAAAAAACCTATTAATTATCTAAGTCCATAGTGAACAGAAATCAGAGAAACTGTATGTGTGAGAATAAATATCAGGTAATTCACAGAATAAATGCACTCTCCCATTGACAGCAAAATTATTTCAGTTCAACCAAAAAAGAAAGTCTTAGATCTCGCCCCAGGGGAAATTCCTCAAAGTCTCTAGAGTAATAAACTGGGAATAGGGGTATGATTAAGGTGCTGGTTCCTTTATGCATCAACTTCTTCCCACTGTCTTTCTTCAGGAACCTGTTATTGTTGTTCACTTGTGTCTAATTCTTTGTGATCCCATGAATCATATTGTCCATGGAGATTTCTTGGCAAAGATATTGGAGTGGTTTGCCATTTCCTTCACTAGTAGATTAAAGCAAACAGAGGTTAAATGACTTGCCTAGGGTCACACAGCTGGTAAGTGTCTGAGATCTTCCTGACTCCAGGCCCAGTGCTCTATCCACTGAGCAATCCAGCTGCCTCAGGGACATGTAGAGAGCCTAAAGCAGCTTGTATTTTCTCTCAAAGCTAGAAGCCAGAAGATAAAGCTCTCTTTTCTAAAACTTTCACCAATTCCACCCTTCACAAAGGTACAGATAATTGAATAATCTATCTCCACCAATGAGGAAAGTCTCATGCAAATGGTCTTTGAACCATGAGTTATAAATGGAAAAAATGATCAGACACTTAATATGTGCAAAGAAGAAGGGCATTGCAGCTCTACTATGTTCAAACACAACAAATATCTCTGGACTTTCATTATTTATTTGGGACCACTTTTGGTTTATTCAATGTACTGACAGAGTACTGCTGGCAGAGAGGTGGGACCCAACACCTAAATACCCTGACAGTCTTTGTTTATTGTGTAGAATCTTTTAGGAAGATCAAGGACAAAGAGTTGACAAAGAGTTCAGGGAGTCACTGACATCCACCTCTGTGAGCGTGTGCTTGAACACACACACACACACACACACACACACACACACACACCATAACTCCCTCCCCCAGTTTGAAAGTTTATTCAGAGATGTTTGACTTGGAGACTTTCCAGTATCTGGGGAAGATATTCATTGTAGGAACTAATGTGTTCTCCTTTTATGATTATGGTGTGGGGAGTGCCAGAGGAGCAATGTGCAAAATCCACTTTAACAATAATAACAGCTAACATTTCTGTATCATTTTATGATTTAGAAAACACTTTACATATTATTTGATTCTCATAACAACCCTGAGAGGTATGTGCTATCATACACCTTCCCCCACCCCACCCCCATTTTATAGATGAAATAACTGAGGCTAAGGGGCAGCTGGTAGCTCAGTGGATAGAGCACTGGAGTCAGGAAGACCTGAGTTCAAATCCAGTCTCAGACACATACTAGCTGTGTAATCCTAGGCAAGTCACTTAACCCTATTTACCTCAGTTTTCTCATCTGTAAAATGATTTGAAGAAGGAAATGGCAAATCACTCTAATATCTTTGCCAAGAAAACCCCAAATGAGGTCATGAAGAATTAGACAAAACTGAAATGACTGAACAACAACAATAAACAGGCTGAAAATTTAAGTAATTTCCCCACAAAGTCACAAAGCTAATACATGTCTGAGACAGGATATAAGGTTTCCAGGGTGTTGTGAGAATCAAGAGGGGAGCCCAGAAAATAAAGAAGGGGTGAACCAAGAGAAGGCAGAGTACTAAAATGGAAAGGTGTCTAATATCACAGCAAGAACAAGGAGAAAGAGGACTGGGAAGAAGACATTTGATTTGACAAATAGGAAATCACTGGTGAGCTTGGAGGAATAAATTTCATTAGAGTGGTGATTCTAGGAGTTAGATTTCAATGTAGTGAGGAAAAGGAGGCAACAAATCTAGAAAACTCTAGAAGTTTGAAAATAAAGGAGAAGAAAGAAGTGGGATGATTGAAGGGGTAGAAGGTCCGGATCAAGATAAACTTTCTTTAGTGTAATTTATATAATTAAGGACAAATAAACCAAATTAAATCTTGGGAGATTTATCAATAATAGCATGACCTCGCCCCTATTCATTTGGGAAAAGATCTAAAATCCGAGTTTCTTTCCTCCCTAGTTACACGAGACTTCCTCTGGGAACATGAGATTAAGTTTATATCAAGTTTTCAACTAGGTGTTCTGTCTCCTTTCAAGGCATAGAATAACACTTTATTCAAACAGGTTTCAGACAATGTGCCTTATGGGTGGGCTTAAGTCATTGAAGGGAATGGGGATTTGTCTTTTTCCCCAGCCTAGGAAGAAACTGGGTTATCACGTGGTTTGGAGCTAGGAGGCACAGTTTTGGTGGCCTTTGAGGTTCTGAACTGCTCTGCAAAAGAATGGAGAGGGGAGACTGAGGGAGCTGAGTTGCCGCAGTGAGAAAAACAATGGTGTTGCTATGGCAACTGGGACTGTGGACTAAGTGTAGAAGATGGTTTTAGCAGCTCAACCTCTGCTTTATGGAATAAAGAATTCAGGCTGTGTATGCTGAGGATGATTGACCCTTTAAGAATTATAGAAGGATTTATTCTCTGTTCTCCCTTCTTTTTCCTCCCTTTCTGTCTGAATGTGTGAATGTTTCAATCCTAAATTTTCTGTTTATTTTCATTGTTTTCCTCACTGTTTTCAGTAGTACTTAAAAGCAAAAAAATTTTTTTAAAGCAATTGGGGTTAAGTAATTTGCTCAAGGTTACATGGCCAGTTATTTCTGGGTGTGGTGTTAAGTATCTGAGCCCAGAATCTATCCCAGGTCTCCCAACTCTGGGGCCGGTGCTCTTACTGCGCCACCTGGCTGCCCCTACAGCAATATTTCTTTAGAGATAGATCAATCTCAGTCGTTTTTGGAGTGTATGTATGCTGCTTACATATGGGGTGTGTGTGTGTGTGTGTGTGTGTGTGTGTGTGTGTGGTCAACTTTCAATGTTGGGTCTAAAAAGAGACAAAATTACATCGTATAGGTGCTGTATGTATGGGAATCTCAGTGAAACTGAGCTCAAAAAAAGGTTAGTTGAAGGAGATTAAATAAGGAAGTGCTCCCTCCTCCCTTCTGACTCAGGATTTCAGTGTCAGTCAAAATTAGTTTCCATGGAACTAGAGAATGCCCCCAGGATGTCTGGTTTCTATCGGCCATAAACCAGGG
This sequence comes from Petaurus breviceps papuanus, assembly GCF_028583685.1. Taxonomy (NCBI): domain Eukaryota; kingdom Metazoa; phylum Chordata; class Mammalia; order Diprotodontia; family Petauridae; genus Petaurus; species Petaurus breviceps. The sequence continues at coordinate 3,820,812 of NW_027187367.1, forward strand.
GAGATCATAAATATGAGAGTATCATAACAAAAGAGGGCCATAAAACAACAAGAAAAGAGAAATGCCATTAAATCAGGATCAGACCTGCACTACTTGCCAATTGGTAGGGGCCAAAATTAAAATAGACTAAACTTCTTCAGGCTGCAGACAGGTTTTTAGTGGCCCACTTTCAAAATAATAATAATTAATCATTAATTATATATACCACAATAATATATAATATAATTAATCATAATTAACAATTAAGCTATTTTGCAAAGAAACCATATTTTTAAAAGGGAAATTTTAATGAAAATTAATTACATTTATTAATTAAGATTTTTATTTATCATGAAATTACATTAATGTTCAAAAATTACTTTGCCTTGTGGTACAAATTTTAGTTCATTTTTCAGGTTTTCTTATTGTTTACATTTAGTTAATAGGATGTATTACACTTCTTGGCAGCCATCAGTTTATCATACTCTAGAATCATATTTGAAATCTATTTATAAATCTGAAAACTAACATTAGTAGCTGCCTCATTTTCTGACTTTACTTTCTTGAAAAACCATTGTTTGCTACTGAGATTTTTCTTTTTTCCATTTGTGTGTATGAAAACATATAAAACATTTATTAGTCATGTCATAAAAAAGTAAGAAAATTTTAAAAATATATTTTAATTTACACAAAGTTTGTCAGTTCTCTCTCTGGAGGTGGACAGCGTTTTTCATCAAGAGTCCTCTGGAATTGTCTTAGATCATTTTCTTCTTCAGAGTCACTAAGTTATTCACAGTTGATCTTGTGATCACTATTAAAATATTCCTGTTACTGTATATGAGGCCCTTGTGGTTCTGCTTACTTAACTGCATCCATTCATATAGGTCTTCCCAGGTTACTGAGATTTTTCAACAATTCGGATGCTTTAATTTGTTTTTCATTGGTGTCCAATTTGCTTAAGTAAGGATGTTTTAATTTGAAATGGTGATGAATATTGTATTCCCTCAGAACAGCTATTATTTCTCAGCAAACTAGGCACAATATTTTGTTTCTCATTTTAGTAAACAAATATCTATTTGTTCAACCACTCTGTGTTCTGATTCGATCTTCCATTTCTTTTTATCACCTATTTTACAGTCACCCCCAAAACTTTAGTGTTAGAATCAAAAAATCTCCAGAGCAACTGCTCACATACAAAGAATACTGAAGTGAGTGTCTGACCTTGGAGAGAACTCCAGACGCTCTTATAACTTGGAGGGTGGCTGAGCAGCAGGGGGAGAAACTCTCACATTGTTACCATTTATCACATAGCAGGTGTCAGCTTCGTTGGTCCATGGCTGCACTCATTTTGTCCCTGTTCAATATCAGTAATGACCAAAAACACAGTGAAAAGATACTACTCTTGCTTCTCTCAGACTAGAGATTGAGATGGTTGGTTATTGTGGGTCATGTGACAAACATAGTGCATAGTGGCAACCCACACACCAAATTACATGATGGGCACAATAGTGGCTAGTGGAAGGTGAGTTAAATGGGGCATGGACAAAATCCTCCTTACATCTTTACTTTCTTTTACATCACCTACATTTTTCGTGGGCTGCCTGAAATCCTTTGGCAGGCCACAAGTGGCCCAAAGGCATTGCCCGTATGTTGTGCAGGCCTGAGCAAGATAGTGTCTGGTTCAAGGCACCTGGTCTTTATCAGTCACAAACAGGAGAATGCTTCCAGTCAGCTTCATCTGGTCTTGTGACTGCTGACACAGCAAGAGAAGCTTGGGTTCACTAGGAGGGCATAGCAAAGGAGTGTTAATAAGGGCTCAAATCATCTTCTCCAATTGGATAGTCCAAGGTTTTCTTCTTCAGGTGATGAGGGGCTGAAGTGGATCTTCACAGTGTGTATAGTTTACTAATGACTGGTTTGAGCATTCAATAATTTAAATAGGTCAGGTATTAACTCTGTTCTGGCCATCAGAAATTACTCTTCTCTGGGAGCTCTGAGATTTTATGATTTTTTATTAATCATATTTTTTATAATTTTTTTTTTTTGCCTTTTGGAGGGCAATTGGGGTTAAGTAACTTGCCCAAGGTTACACGGTTAGTTTTTTTTGTGTGGGTGAAAAGTTTCTGAGGCCGGAACCGAACTCGGGTTCTCCTGACTCCGGGGCCAACGCTTCAACTCACTGCACCACCTAGCCATCCCTATAATTTTTTTATTTCAAGAAAATGTATATAATAAATACTATACATTGTTTTCAAAGCTGCCCAGGTTTTCTTTGCTGCCTTGTTGGTTTTCTGTTGTCCTCTGCTGTGCACTTTTTTCTCCTCCTTCCCCCCCAAGAAGGCTACAAATAAGTGTGGACATATATACATAAATATCTATAAACATACACATATATACTCATATACATATATGTAAGACTATATCTATTTCCTCCTATCATCTGTTTCTCTGAAGGTGGATAGCATCTTCCTTCATAAGTCCAAGTCTTTCCACATTTTTCTAAATCAACCAGCTCAGAATTTCCTGTACCACAGCAATATTCCAACCCCATCACATCCTATCTGAAAGATTGTCTTTGAAAAGTTTTTTCCTAATTGTATGTATTCCTTCTATTCTTGGCTGTCTACACTTTATTTTACAAGAACATTTTAATTTAAAATAATCAAAATTATCTTTTTTATACTTCAATAATACTCTTGCCTTATTATAGTTTAAGGCCTGGTACTGCTGAGTCTATTTCCTTTACATGTTTTCCCCTGGTTTCTTTGAAGTTTCTGATCAAAAGATTAAAAAAAAAGTTCTTTCAAATGAATTTTGTTTTTATTTTTTCTAACTCAGTAAAATCATTTTTAGTAATTTAATTGGAGTGACATTGAATAAATGAATTAGGTAAAATTATTTTAAAAAATTATATTGGCTTTACCTACCCATGAACAATAGATATTACTTTAATTATTTAAATCTGAGTTCATTTGAATAAAAAGTGTTTTTATGTTTATGTTCATATAGTTCTTGTGTCTGTTTTGGCAGGTATATGTTCAGGTATTTTATGCTGCCTGGGTATTTTAAACAGTTTAAAACAATATTGCAGAATATTGCTGACACATAGTGTAGTTTCTCTATTTTTCACTTTTGATTAAATCTATTTTAACTTTAACTTTGTCTGAGAGCATTACTATCCTTATTTTTTTACCTGCTAAATTCTACTCTTACCCTTTATTTTATCTTTCTGTGTATCTCTCATTTTTATAACACTATTTCCTGAAAACAACATATTATTGAGTTCAAATTTTTTATGTGCTATCAGTCCATTTTATGTGTAAATTCATCCCATTCACATTCTAAGCCACAATTATTTGTGTATTTTCCTCCTTCCTATTTTTCTTCATTATCTTTCTCACCCTATTTGCACTATCTCCTGGAAGGATAAGATACCAGACACTGAGGTCCTTTCTCAAATTAAATTGCCAATCATTCAACTCTACGGCAGAGAGTGCAATTACAATTGGCTAGCCATGTTGTTTGAATGCAAAACATATACCTGCCAAAAGGACTATTTTATGGAGAATTCACATAGGGCAAGTGCTCACATGGAGGTCTGAGGAAGTGATACAAGGACACTCTCAAGGTATCTCTTTTTTTTCTCAAGGCATCTCTCTCTTTTTTTTGTATCTTTTAATTTTATTTTTAATTAACAAGAATTTATTCCCTCTCTCTCTTCCTCTCTATAGGAAAAAAAAAGACAAATGAAACCCTTGCAAAACACCTGTGTAGTTAAGCAAAACAAATCCCCACATTGCCCATGTCCAAAAATAGATACAAATTTAATTCTTCATCTTGAGTCCATCACCTCTGGAATGTGGTTTGGTCATTGAATCTGTCAAAGTCCTCAAGTTTGTCAAAGTTGTTTGTCTTTACAAGGTGGTTGTTACTGTATAGACTGTTGTCTTGGTTCTGCTTGTTGAACTCTGCATTCAAGTTTTCTCAGGTTTCTCTGAACTCTTTATAAATCTTAAAGTACCATATACATATAGATATATCTATGTATCTGTATTAATATATAAAGATATCAGCCATTGCTATTATTTAGCTTTACTTACACAGTTCCCTCTGCCTAGAATGGCCATCCCCACAAACTCAGTTCCTACCCATTTTTTTAGGACCCACCTAAAATGCTATCTCTTCCATCACATCTTCTGCTATCTTCCCAGCTGGAAACAGGCTCTTCTCTGACTCCCATAGCACTTTGTCCCTCTCCTATGGCAGTCTTGCAGCCTGTCTTTCATTATACTATTTATGCACGTATTTTATCTCCCTTACTTGACTGGAAGCCCCATCTGGTTGGGATCTCATTTAAAATGCAATTTTAGACTGTATTAAGAGAGAAAAAGTGTATAGAACAAAAGAGATTGATAATCCTCCTGAATTTCCCTGGGCAGACCACAACTGAAATACTGTGGACAGTTTAGGGCCCCACATTTAAGGAAAGATACTGAAAAACTGGAGCATGTCTAGAGGATGGTATTACATTAAAAAAGGAGTAGCAGAAAGAATCAGAAGATCATAGATGCATAGCTATAAGGGACTTCAGAAACTGTCTCGTCAGAATGTCCATAAACATTTACTTAGTGTTTACTGAATGTTATATTGTTGTTGTTTATCAGTCATGTCCAACTCTTCATGACCACATTTGGGGCTTTCTTGGCAAAGACAATGGAGTGATGTACCATTTTTGCCTCCAGCTCATTTTACAGATGAAGAAACTGAGGCAAACAGGGTAAAGTGACTTGCCCAGGGTCACACATTTAGGAAGTATCTGAGGTCATATTTGAACTCAGGAAGATGAGTCTCCCTGACTCCAGACCTGGCACTCTATGCACTATGAAGCCTTTAACTACCCCACTAGATTCTAGGCACTGTACTAAATGCTAGGGATACCAAAAAAAAAAAAAGACAAAAGACAGTCCTTTCCCTCAAGGAGCTCACAGTCCAATACAACATGCAATCAAATTTGTACAAAGAAGATAATTTTCAAGAGTAAATTGTAGATAACCCAGGAAGTATTAAGGGAGATCAAGAAAGGTTTCTTACAGAAGTCAAGTCTAACCCCCTCATTTCTTTTTTTTTTCATTTTTCAAATGCTTTGTTAACTTCTGATTTACATCATTAATTTCCTCCAGATTTTGAGTTCCAAATTTTCTCCCCGTATTTCCCCTCCCCACCACCCCAGAATAGCAGTCCCACAGGATATCCCCTCCTCAAATCTGCTTTCTCCTATATCTTCTCCCATACCCCCTTAGATTTTTCCAGTAGGGCATGGTGGATCTCTATGCCCCAATGCCTGTATATCTTCTTCCCCAATTACATGTAAGATAGTATTAATAATAGTATATATGTATATATAATTTTAGACATTTGATTTTAAAACTTTGAATTCCAGATTCATTCCCTTCCTCCCTTGTCCCCGACCCTTACTGGGAAGACAAGCAGTTCAATATAGATTTTACATGTGTAGCTAATGCAAAACATTAACATAGTAGATATATTGTAAAAGACTGACTATATTTCCATCCCTCCTATCCCACCTCCCACTTGTTCTATTCTCTACTTTGATCCTATCCCTTTTCAAAAGTGAGTGCTTTCAGCTTCCCTCCCCCCAGCCTGCCCTCCCTTCCATCATCCCCCATGTCATCCCCTTCCCCCTACTCTCCTGTAGGGTGAGATACCCTATTTAGTGTGTATGTCATTCCCTCCCCGAGCCAAATTCAATGAGAATAAAGTAGACCCATTCCCTTTTGCCTTCCTATTCTTCCCCTCCAGTGTAACCCTTTTCCCTTGCCTCTTCTTTATGAGATAGTTTACCCCATTCTGTGTCTCTCCATCTCTTCTCATTATATTCTTCTCTCACCTCTTAATTTCCCCTTTTAAGTATCATCCTTTCCTATTCAATTGGTCCTGTGCCCTTTATCTATGTATAGCTGTAAGCATATATACACATATTCACACATGTATTCATACACCCATATACCCTCTGATATAGACATATCTACCTATCTACCTATCTACCTACCTATCTATCTATCTATCTATCTATCTATCTATCTATCTATCTATCTATCTATCTATCTATATTCCCTTCAACTATTTTCATACTGAGAAAAGTTTCATTAATTACAATTATAGTTTTTACATGTAGGAATGTTAATAGTTCAACTTTGATCAGTGGCTTATGATTTCTTTTCCATGTTTACCTTCTCAAGCTTCTCTTACTTCTTGTATCTGGATGTCAAATTTTCTATTCAACTCTGGTTTTTTCATCAAGAATGCTTGAAAGTCCTCTATTCCACTGAATGACCATATTTTCCCCTGAAACATGATACTCAGTTTTGCTGGGTAGATGATTCTTGGTTTTAATGCCAGCTCCTTTGACCTCTGGAATATCCTATTCCAGGACCTTCCATCCCTCAGTGTAGAAGCTGCCAGATCCTGTGTTTCCACAATATTCAAATTGTTTCTTCCTGGTTGCTCGTAATATTCTCTCCTTGATCTGGGAATTCCGGAACCTGACTATAACATTCCTAGGAGTTTTCTTTTGGGGGTCTTTTTCAGGAGGTGATTGGTGGATTCTTTCAACCTCCATTTTGCCTTCTGGTTCTAAAACATCAGGGCAATTTTCCTTGAGAATTTCTTGGAGGATGATTTCTAGGGTCTTTCTTTGCTCATGGCTTTCAGGTAGTCCAATAATTTTTAAATGATCTCTCCTGGATCTATTTTCCAGGTCAGTGGTTTTTCCCATGAAATATTTCACATTGCCTCCTATTCTTTCATTTGTTTGGATCTGTTTAACATCATCTTGATTTCTCTTAAAGTCACTAGCTTCCCTTTGTTCCAATTTAAATCCGAGGGAATGATTCTCCTTATTGAGCTTTTGAGATTCTTTTTCCATCTGGCAAATTTGACTTTTCAAGGCATTCCTCTCCTCATTGCCTTTTTGAGCCTCTTTTGCCAATTGAGTCAGTCTATCTTTTAAGGCGTGATTTTCCTCAGTCAGGCTGTCGACTCTCAGTTCATAATTTTCTTGCATTGTTCTCATTTCTCTTCCCAATTTTTCCTCCACTTCTCTTATCTGCTTCTTAAGGTCCTCTACAGCCTGTAATGAGCTCATATTTTCCTTTGAAGCTTTTGGTGCAGGAGTTCTGACTTCACTGTCTTCCTCCTATTCCATGCTTTGCTCCTTTTCGTCCCCAAAATAGGAGTCTAATGTTGGAGTCTTATGTTTGTTTTGCTTTCATTGTCTGGTCATGTTGCCCCTCAGTCACTTGACCCCTGGGCTTTTTGCCACAGTAGGACTCTGCCACCAGACAGGGGAGCTTTTGTCCCAAATGCTGGGGTTTTCTCAGCTGCCGGAGGTATTATTTGGGTGCCCTTGCTGAAGCCTCTACATGCCCTGGCAAGCTGGTCACACATCTCAGGACCTCCACCCTAGACAGTGATCCAGATCTAAGCAGGTTAAAGCAAGAGTGATTATCCCTCAGACTGGTCACTTGGTCCCCCTACACTCTGCAGGCCAGGAGCTGAAGCTGCAACTTGGCACTGGCGCTGTGTCTCAGTGGCTTCTTGGTCTGGGGGCAAAAGCTGATGCACTCCCAACTACTGGTCCCAAAGTCCACACTACATTTCCCTCTCACTTTGTCCTTCACATCTACGTGTTGATGAATCTGGAAATGGACACAGCTGCTGGTGATCTGGAGTCCCTCCAGCCGGGGCTGGTCAGGCCCTTCCTGGGGCTAAAACCTCTGCTCACCGGGCCTGGGCTCGGGTCCCAGAGCTCTGTGCTGGCCAATTCCTGCCAGCCTGCCAGGCTGTCCTCAGTGGGAGGTTAGCTTCTCTGTGTCATTTTGTGGGTTCTGCAGCTCCAAAGTTTGTTTAGAGTCCCCTTTTACATGGATTGGGAAGGTAGAAGCCAGAGCCCCGTGGAGGTCCTGCTTCTACTCTGCCATCTTGACTCCACCCCCTCCTCAAGGTATCTCTTAAGAACCTTGGAATTGATTGTGTGACATGGGAGATGCTGGCACAGGACCATTCAGCATGGCATGCCTTGATCAGAGAAGGTGCTGTGCTCTGTGAGCAAAGCAAAATTAAAGTAGCTCAAAAGAAGCATGAGATGCACAGATTTAGACAATCCATCCCAAATGTTCTACTTATGGACTACTTATGCCTGTCCTGTGGTAGAACATTCTGAACTCCTATTGTTCTGATCAGCCAAAATCAGACATGGTGCAACTTGACTCTAGGGTAGTGATGTCATTTTGGTCCTCTTTGAGAATGAAGGACAACAACCAACCAACCCAAATAATGATGGTAATCATAAGAGTGCTGCTAATATTTTCACATATAAAGTAAACAATTTGATCTTATTGAGTCTCTTATAGTTGTTCTTTAATGTTTACCTTATATTTCTCTTGGATATTATATGTCAAAATTTTCCTTAAATCCTGTGGGCTTTGTCACAAAAACCTGAAAATCTTTGAGTTTGTTAAATATCCATTCCCCCCACCCCCATTCAGGATTATACTTAACTTTGCTGGATAAATTGCCCTTGGTCATAACTCCATTCTTTTGCTCTATGGAATATAGTATTCTAAGACCTATGGTTCTTTAGTGTAGTAGTTGCTAGGTCTTGTGTAAGCCTTAATTGTAACTCCATGACATTTAAATTGTTTTTTTTCTTGTTGCTTCCAATATTTACTCCTTAACCTGGGAGTTTTGAAACTTGGCTATGATATATTCCTGTAAGTTTTCCTTCTGGGATTTCTTTCAGGTGGTGATTAGAGGATTTTTTTTTCTATTTCTACTTTACCTTCTTGTTCTAGAACTTTAGGGCAATTTTCCTTGACAATTTCTTGCAATAGTGTGTCAAGACTCTTAAAAATCATAATTTTTAGGTAGTCAGAATATTATTTCTACTCAATCTATTCCCCAGATCAATTGTTTTTCTGATGAAATCTTTTGCTTTCTTTTTTCTGAATTAAATTTTATGTTTATTTTTAGTTTACATCATTCATTTTCACAAGATTTTGAGTTACAAATTTTCTCCCCATTTTTTTAAACATTTGATATGAAAACTTTGAATTCCAGATTCTTTCCCTTCTTCCCTCTTCACCCATCCTTACTGGGAAGATAAGCAATTCAATATAGGTTGTATATGTGTACCTATGCAAAACATTTCCATAGTGGATATACTGTGAAAGACTGACTATATTTCCCTCCATCCTATTCCACCCCCCACTTGTTCTATGCTCTACTTTGATCCTGTTCCTTTTCAAAAGTGTGTGCTTCCAACTTCCCTTCCTCTGAGCCTGCCCCTCCCTTCCATCATCCCCCCTCTTATCCCCTTCCCCCCTACTCTCCTGGAGGGTGAGATACCCTATTTAGGGTGTATGTCATTCCCTACCTAAGCCAAATTCAATGAGAATAAGGTTGACTCATTCCCTCTTGCCTTCCTATTCTTCCCCTCCATTGTTACAGTTTTCCCTTGCCTCTTCTATATGAGATAATTTACCCCATTCAATCTCTCCCCATTTCCTCTCATTGTATTCCTCTCTCACATCTTAATTTCCCCTTTTAAGTATCATCCCTTCCTATTCAATTGGTCTTGTGCCCTCTGTCTATGTATACCTGTACACATATATACACACATATGTATTCATATGCCCATATACCCTCCTATATAAACATACATATGTATGTATACATATATGTATATATATGTGTGTGTATCTATGTACACACACATTTCTATTCCCTTCAACTATTCTCATACTGAGAAAAGTTTCATAAGTTACAATTATGGGTTTTCCATGTAGGAATGTAAATAGTTCAACTTTGATAAGTTCCTTATGATTTCTTTTTCCTGTTTATCTTTTCATGATTCTCTTGCTTCTTGTATCTGAATATCAAATTTTCTATTCAGCTCTGGTTTTTTCATCATGAATGCTTGAAAGTCCTCTATTCCATTGAATGACCATATTTTTCCCTGAAACATGATACTCAGTTTTGCTGGGTAGGTGACTCTTGGTTTTAATCCCAGCTCCTTTGACCTCCAGAATATCATATTCCAAGCCCCTCAATCCCTCAGCGTAGAAGCTGCCAGATCCTTTGATATCCTGATTGTGTTTCCACAATATTCAAATTGTTTCTTCCTGGCTGCTTATAATATTTTCTCCTTGATTTGGGAACTCAGGAACCTGGTTATAATATTCCTAGGAGTTTTTTTGGGGGGGATCTTTTTCAGGAGGTGATAGGTGGATTCTTTCAACCTCTGTTTTGCCCTCTGGTTCTAAAACATCAGGGCAATCTTCCTTGAGAATTTCTTGAGGGATGATTTCTAGGTTCTTTTTTTGATCATGGCTTTCAGGTAGTCCAATAATTTTTAAATTATCTCACCTGGATCTATTTTCCAGGTCAGTGGTTTTCCCAGTGAGATATTTCACATTGCCTTCTATTTTTTTCATTTGTTTAGCTCTGTTTAATAGTATCTTGGTTTCTCACAAGTTTACTAGCTTCCATTTGCTCCAATCTAATTCTGAAGTAATGATTCTCATCAGTGAGCTTTTGAGATTCTTTTTCCATCTGGCAAATTCAGCTTTTTAAGACATTCTTCTCCTCATTGGCTTTTTAAGCCTCTTTTGTCATCTGAGTTAGTCTATTTTTTAAGGTGTTATTTTCTTCAATCATGTTGTTGACTCTCATTTCATAATTTTCTTGCATGGTTCTCATTTCTCTTCCCAATTTTTCCTCCACTTCTCTTATTTGATTTTCAAAATCCTTCTTAAGGTCCTCTATGGCCTGTAACCAGCTCGTAGTTTTCTTGGCAGCTTTTGGTGCAGGAATTCTGACTTCACTGTCTTCCTCCTGTTCCATGCTTTGATCCTTTTTGTCCCCAAAATAAGAGTAAGTCGGATTGCTGTGCTTGCTTTGCTTCCTTTGCTTGTTCATGTTGCACTCAATTACTTGACTTTTGAGCTTTTTGCCACAGTAGAACTCTGCTACCAGGAAGGGGAGCTTTGTCCCAATCACTGGGGTTTTTGCAGCTGCCAGAGCTATTAGTTGGTTGCCCTCTCTGAAGCCTCCACAAGCTCTGGCAAACTCGTCATGCACCCCAGGACCTCCACCCTAGACAGTGATCCAGATCCAAGCAGGTTAAATCAAGAGCAATTACTCCTCAGACTGGTCGCTTGGTCCCTCTGCAATCTGCAGGCCAGGAGCTCTGAAGTAGCCATGAAGCGGTGGCTGCACGGGCCTCTATGCCTTAGCTGCTTCTCCCTCCAGGGGGCAAAGCCTGGACCACACTCCTGAACTCCTGGTTCCCAAAGTCCACACTGCACTGACCTCTCACTTTGTCCTTAGCATCTATAGGTTAGTAATTCTGGAAACCACCACAGTTGTTGGTGATCTGAAGTCCCTCCAGCCAGAGGCTGGTTGTGGCTACCCTGAGGCTAAAACCTCTGACTCAGGCAGGGCTGGGCTCTGCTCCCAGAGTGCTGCACTGCCAGCTTACTGCTGGCCTGCTGGGCTGTCTTCAGCGGGAGGTTAGCTTCTCTCTGTCATTTTATGGGTTCTGTAGCTCCAAAGTTTGATTAGAGTCATTTTTTACCTGAATTGGAGGAGGTAGAAGTGAGAACTACCCAGAAGTCCTGTTTCTACTCCGCCATCTTGGCTCCGCCCCCCAATATTTTGCTTTCTTTTCTGTTTTTCATTCTTTTGATTTTGTTTTATGATTTCTTAGAATGTCATTAGCTTCCCCTTGCCCAATTCTATTTTTCAAGAAATTATTTTCTTCCTTAAGTTTTTGAGTCTCTATTTCCAGTTGGTTGACTTTCTTTTCATAATTTTCTTGATTTTTTTGGATTGTTCCTATTTTTTCCTAATTTTTCCTTGATCTGTCTTATTTCATTTTTTAAATTCCCTTTTAAAGTTCTTCCAATGACTCCTTTTGTGCTTGGGAACATTTTATGTTTCTCACTGAAAAATGAGTGAATTTTTTTTAGTTCTGTTATCTTCCTCTGAATATGAACCAAGATCTTCTCTATCCCCATAGTAACTATCCAGGCTTGGGTTCTTTCTCTTTTACTTACTCATATTTATTTATTTGGGTTTTTTTTTTTAGCAGCTATTAGTATAATAAAGTTATAGTCCTGAGGTGTGTGGAATGATGCCCAAGCCTCAGGTCCTTTGTACTGTTATTTTCTGAGGGCTGTCTGAAGGCCCAACCTTGGACTGTCCTCTCCACTCCACTCCATAGCTAGGGGCCCTAGCCACACTGTCCAACAAATGATCTTGCTCCCTGCACAGCCTTCAGTGGTTGTAAACTACAGCTGTCATCTCTGCCCCAGAATCAAAACCAGGGACTCTGCTGTTCTGCAAGTGCCCACAGTCAGCAGGGTCTTGCCCTCAGTACTGCATTCATCAGGTGTGCTAGCTTCTCTCTGCAGCTATAGCTCTGGAAGCGTCTGGTCAGCACAGTGTGCTTGGCATTCCTCAGGAGTGGAAGGTCCTTCAATTTTCTATTCAGTTGTCTGACCTCCACATTGTCTTTGAGATGAAAGTTTCTAAGACTAAAGTCACTTCTCAACCCAGCTGTCCCCAGTGCTTGTTTTTCATTGATTCTGCAGAGTTGGCCTGGAGGTGTTTGCACTTCACTCAGGTCAAACCTCTACTCCCAGAGGTTGGGTCTTTCCTGGGGTCACTCAGGAGGTCAACTGTCTTAGGAGGTCTACTGCTTTACCCTGTGTTTATTTGTTTTTTTTTTTTTTGGAGGGTAGTTGGGTTTGTGACTTGCCCAAAGTCACACAGCTAGTAAGTGTACCCTGTGTTTATTTGTACTGCTCTGAGGCAATGTTCTGTCCTTTTTTTTTTTTTTAGTGGAAGAAGTTTGGAGAACCAAAACTTTTCTGACCTACTCTGCCATCTTCCCAAAATTCTCTCAATAAACCCTATTTTTAAAGCTCTCAACTATCAGAGAAAAGAACTCATGTGGATTTGGGTCATTGCCTTTAAGCTAAAACTGAGCCCTTTGTAGCAATATGGTTCTCTTTGAATTATAGCACCTGAGGAAAGAATCTCCACATTGGAATGTGATAGAGGGAAAAGGAAGAGAGAATAGAGGCTGGGATCAAAAGGAAGGTCAAGTCCAAAGCCAATCCCCATGGAAGGGGACAGACATAACTCTAAGAGAATTAGCCCTTCCCTTTTCCAGAAAGGAGGCAGAAAAGTCCTCCTCAGCCACTCTGTTCTCCACAGTGACACCTGCTGGTTACACACATGACAAAGAATACATAAAGAATGGTACTTGAACCCATAGATACTGAAGAATATTTCTTCTCTGATTAATGTCCTCTTCCCCAAGGATTATATAGTTGCTCTAAACTTGTAGAACCCAACCCTACCCCTGAAAGTGTCAAACAATTTGGGGTTGCTACAGTATCACCACCCTTAATTTGCATGACAGTGTCAGTGTTAGACAGGAATTGGATTTGCTCTTTATTGTTACTCTGTTGTTCTTCAGTTCTAGTTCCCACAATGCCTGGTTGGAACCAGGAGTTCTTTGCTTAGCTCTGAATTTCATCTATCGCTCTGCTGTTACTGTCTCCAAGTCTAACTGGTCTAACTCTTTCGTTTATGTTTAGCCTTTTTTTTTTTTTAATAAAGCAATTGGGGTTAAGTAACTTACACAGCCAGGTTGTTTCTGGGTGGGTGCTAAATGTCTGCGTCTGGATTCGATCCCAGTTCATCCCGACCCTGGGGCCAGTGCTTTTACTCGCTGTGCTACCTGGCTGCCCCCTATGTTTAACTTTTTGCATGCTGTAGATAAGTTCACTTACCTTGGCAGTGTTCTTTCTAGGGATGTCCACAATAGATGATGAGATTGACACACACATTGCCAGAACTAGCTCCATGTTTGGGAAGCTTCAAAGGAAAATGTGGGAGAAAAGAGGTATTAGATTGCCTACTAAACTGAAAGTCTACAGAGTCATTTTGTGCTGACCTAATTGTTGTATGCCTGTGAAACCTGGACAGTACACCAGTGCGTTCCAGGAAACTGAAATGCTTCCATTTGAATTGTCTTAGGAAGATTCTGAACATCCCCTTACAAGGTAAGGTGCTGGTCACTGAGGTCCTTTCTTGAGCTAAACTGATGAACGTTCAAACTCTACTGTAGAAAGTACAACTCTGATGGTCAGGTCATGTTGTTCGAATGCCAAACGTAAATTTGCCTACAAGATTATTTTACAGAGAACTCATTAATACAAGGCAAGTGCTTACATGGATGTCAGAAGTAGTGATACAAGGACATTCTCAAGAACTCTTTGAAGCACTTTGGAACAGATTGTGAGACATGGGAGATACTGACACAGGACTGCCCAGCATGGCCTGCCCACATCAAAGAAGATATTATGTTCTATGAGCAAAGCAGAAAAGAAAGAAAAGAAGCGTGAGACGTACAAATTTAGAGACATTTCAACTCCAAATGTTCACATGGACTATTCGTGCTCAAATTGTGGTAAAGCTTTCTGAGCTCATGTTGATCTGACCAGCCACAGCTGGACACACTGTACCTTGATCCCAACATAGTGATGTCATTTTGGTCCTCTTCCAATTGTGAAGTAAAACCGCCAACCTGACTCACATACGACGAGGCCTTATTGTTTGTCCATGAGGTCACATATCTCTCCTATTCTAACATAATAGGAGAGAACTGAGCATGTTAGTTGACAGTGATGAGGGAACTGGCAAAGAGCAAAAGACTGAAGATGGGTGTATGGGGGAAGGAAAGGATAATTGATGGAGCAAAGTACCAAAGAAAAATATAGAGGATAGAGTATTGGACTTGGAACCAGAAAGACTTGAGCTCAAATCTGCTTTTGGCACTTACTCCTGTGTGACCCTGGGCAAATCACTTGGCCTCAAGTAACCTCATTTTCCTCATACATAAAATGGGGACAATAATAGCACCTACTTCAAAGGGTTGTTTTGAGCACCTAGTAAGATAGTAGGGCAACTAGGCAGTGAACAGAGCGCCAAGCCTAGAGTCAAGAAGACTCATCTTCCTAAGTTCAAATCTGACCTTACTAACTGTATGACCCTGGACAAGTCACTTAACTCTGTTTGCCTCAGTTTCCTCATCCATAAAATAAGCTAGAGAAAGAAATAATAAACCACTCCGGTATCTTTGCAGAGAAAACTCCCCACTGGGGTTATGAAGAATCAGACATGGTTGAAATGACTGAACAATAATAAAAATAATATAATATATGTAAAACATTGTGTTATATGAATGCCAGCTATTATTATTTAGAATAGAATAAAGGAATTAATAAATCAATAGAATAGAGGAATTCATTTTGGCAAGGTCACCTCTGAAAGAAGACACATAGTTTTTAAGCTGTGGAGCAATAGAAATGAATGAATTTACATTGGATGGCTTCAGTTCTTTCAGTACAGTGGGAGATTATGTCATCCAACTAGAAAGATGTGATCTTTGATCTCTATGTGGATTCTTGGTGACTCATTCATGAGGCTCCTCTGCAAAATCAAAGCTCCAGAATCTTTGGGGGACCTTGGATAAATCCATGTGTTCCTACAGACAGCTTCCAGCCCCACCAGGGCTCCATGGCAACATCTTTGGGAGAAAGGTTACATTTTTATAACTTTTCCCCTTTGTCAAGAAATGTTACTTGTGTCTAATCTGTAGTTCCCGTTTTACTCATGCATCAATCACGTATCTCCTTTCAAAACCCTCTTGGAGAGGAATTATATAAATACCATGGAATTGGACATGACCCAAAGATTTGGTCTTCAAAGACTATGATCTCTTTGACCCTCTGTGTATATTGGCTGTAGTCAATAGATGATAACATAGCTTATTGTCAATTGTAAGTCTAGATTCTTTTTCTAAAAAAATTCTATATATACATACATATTTTTAATGTGTTAGAATCATCTCATTTACCATGCAAAGATCTCATAGTTCTTCAGGCACCCTTTTTCCTCTTGGTCATAATCTGACTCAATACTGGTTAATGTAACAACCACAGGCACTCGAGATAACAGCAGCCAGAGTGAAAGAACAAAAGGCCCCTATGTCAGAGAAGAGTGAAGAGAGACTAAGTACAGTGAGAAGAGGATAGCTGGGAGTTTCAGCCTCAGAGAGCAGAATCACTGCTACCACAGGTGTTCTGTCCTGTTAATTTGGGCTACACTACTTAAAGTTCCCATGGTTTTTACTTATGATTCAGGAGTTTGGGTATCTATCTATTACTTGTCTAGGTAGGTAGAACTTTTCTACCACATTTCTATTTTTTCTGTCCATAATTGTACACCTTGGAAAGAGAATCAGAGGACAAGTAGGAAGTATCCAGTCAGTTAGTTAATAAACATTTATTAAGCACCTTCTATATGCCAAGGACTATGCTAAGTACTGGATCCAGTCCTGACAAGTAACAGGATATTACAAAATGTCATGCTGAACTGGGCAGAGTTCTCAAGTCCAAATTCCTTTTCTGCCCCCTTTCTACCTGTGTGACCTTGGACAAATTTCTTTACTGATCCAGGTCTCAGTTTCCTACTATGTAAGGTGACGGTGCTCAGGAGAAAGACAAGAACTTGAAATAATAATAATGATAGCTTACATTTGCAGAACTCTAAGGTTTGCAGAGCACTTTGCAAATATCTTATTTTATCCTCATGACAATTCCAGGAAGGTCTTTGGCACATTTTACAGAAGTGGAAACTGAGGCAGAGAGATGTTAAATGACTTGCACATAAAAAGTCACATAACTAGTAAGTGTTTAAAGCTAGATTTGAACTAAGATGTTCTTGACTTCAGTGCTTTATCCACATGCCATCTAGCTGCTGGGAATAATTTGTACAGAGATGATAATTGAACTCACGAGTGCTGATTATCACCAAGTTGAGGTAGTATGGAGTAAAAAAAGAAGAGGACCCAGCCTTGGGGAATCTCCACAGTTAGTAGGTGTGACATGGGTGTGAAAAGGCAACAACTGTTGCAATTGGGCTAGAGAGTCAGGTCAGAAGGAGTTGCATGAACACTGAAGAGGTAGGGATATTTGTCTCCCCTCCACCATTATCTTCTCCCTGTTCCCCCCAACTAAAGATTGGACAACTTGCCTCTTTACAACATAGCCACAGAGAATTGTAGGGACCCCAGGCAGACAAATTATCAAGACCACTTTGGGGTCTCCTGTACGGGAGAGAATCTCCCTCTCTGGGTACCTGTGGAGTTTGGAACTGGAAGGTAGTGTGGTATTTCTAAAATTGTTCAATCTGCAAGAAAAACCATTGAGGCAGAGCTCTGAGCTAATGTCACTTTATTAAAGGGCCCATGGTCTCTAATGAACTGGACCTGACATCTTCTTCACAATGTAAGATGCCCCCTTCCTCCACGGCCTTAGCTTTTATATTGCTTGATACCTGGATAATAGAGGCGAAACAGATCAGAAATACGGAATCTCATTGGTTGATAGACCTTGTTCATGACCCTCTAGGAGGGTCTACACAGAATACAGAATCCCATTGTTTGACAAACAGGTTAGTGAGCAGACCTTAAGAGATGTATCTTGACCTTTCAGGAGGTCCTACAAAACCATGGACTTGGCTGATAAACAAATGTCAAAACAGCCATATGAGCTGATGAGCCAGTAGAAAGGCAGGCCTCAGGCTGCATCCAGGGTCACTAATTGGTCAAGTACTTATGGTCATCTCCCCATATTGGGCAAGAGAGGGATGACAAGGGAGGGGCAAGAAAAATAACTAGAGAGTTTTCAATGTAATTGAATCACTTCCACCACTTTGGGCTTGGTCACCATAACAAGGAAAAACAAGGGCAGAGGTCCTCTAGTTAGCTTCCTACAATTAAGCAAATGAACTTACAGTATGCAGTTCACAGCTCTGAGGCCTACTATCAGAATTTATAATCACTACCCCTGTGGAATCATATCAAACTGACTAATACTGATTGGAATAAAATAGGATCTAATTAATCATATATTATAGTAGGAGTGACTGGGAGAGGCTTTGGGCAGCATTCCTAAAATGGGAATTTGAGGAACCAGGGCAATCACTGAGGGGACCCTGGGGAACTTTGGGCTCCAGAGTTTGCCTAGTGATTGTGCATAATAGATTGTCATCAGCATCTAATCTAATCAGCATCTTCTTCACTTGACACATCACCTTCTGACCCATTAGCTATCTCGGTCTCTATACAACTAGTGGGTATCTCTTCTCAGAATTTGCTCAAGTTCCTATCACTTCATTTCTTCTGTTCATTAGAGATTTTGACTAACTGTGATCAAGCAGATATTCTGTCTCCTATGAAGAAAAGGTGGTTGTGATGAATTGTCTGTATAAGGTCCCCATCATTCTCCAGGTCTTTGTTGTAGAGAGGCAAGTTGCCCAGTCACTCAGCTACTTGGTATGGAGGGACTTTCCATCAGTCCTTTGTCTTTGGGGTTCTCAGAACACCAAGTTTTCTCAGCAAGACTGTCACTTTGCTGGAATTCTTGACAATGAATTCCACAGTCATATCATCATTTGTTTCTTTCAGAGTTCTGAGCTGAAGCCTCAGCTAGTTAGTAGTCTTCTTTCTTTTAATTTTTTTTTTTTATATTTAAAGCAATCAGGGTTAAGTAACTTGCTCGAGGTTACACGGCCAGTTATTTCTGGGTGTGGTGCTAAGTATCGGAGCCTGGGATTCGATTTCCAGGTCCTCCTGACACTGGAGCCGGGCTCTTACTCGCTGAGCCACCTGGCTGCCCCTAAGTTAGTAGTCTTCTTAATAAGAACCAGCATTTATATGGCACTTTATGATTTGCAAAGCATTTTACATATATTATCTCATTTGATCCTCACAACTACCCTGTAAGGTAGGTACTATTATCACCCCTACTTTAACTGAGGCATAGGAAGGTTATCTGCTTGCTTACTCAAGGGTTGTGAATCTGATGGAGGGCCTAAGTGTCTGAGGCAGAATTTGAATTCAAGTTTTCCTGATTCTTCTTTTTATTCTTCTTCTTCTTGGCAATCATGGTTAAGTGACTTGCCCAAGGTCATACAGCTAATAAGTGTCAAGTGTCTGAGATCAGATGTGAACTCAGGTCTTCCTGATTCCAGGGCCGGTGCTCTATTCACTGCACCACATAGCTGCCCACCCACCCTATTCTTTTAGTTAATTTTTTAGCCAAGAAGGATGGAAGAGAGGGAATAAGCATTTATTAAACACCTACTATGTGCCAGATGCTGTGCTAAGTACTTTACAAATATTTCATTTGATCCTCACAACGACCCTGGAAGGTAGGTGCCCTCATTACCCACATTTTACACTCGAGGAAACTGAGACAAACAGAGGTTAAGTGACTTGCCCAGGGTTATGGAGCTAATAAGTGCTTGAATCAAGAGCTTGTGAGACTTTCTATCCTTTCCATCTTCTTGTCCAAAGCACAAGGCAATAGGTAGGCTTCATTCTTGACCAAAGGAAATATGCCATCCTACAAATTCTGTTACTCTTATTCTACCCACCTCTGACTCAGACCTCCAGTTCCCTTCCTGTGGCCATACTTTCCTGACTGATGAGAGTTCACCCTATCCGTCTGGTCCTAGATCTAAATATATTATTGCAGACCATCTTCCTTTCAGGCTATCAAGAACAAATGGCCAACCTGCTTCCACCTCTTGTTATGGGTACAGTAATCAGATCAACATTATCACTAAGGTTTGAGCAGAAATCTCAATGGAGTAGATAAAAGCTGTCTCTACTTTGTCTACTTCTTTTGTAGTAATCTGATATTTTGCTCCAGATAAATCTAACATTGAGAACTACTGGCAGACATTCTAGGGCATCTTAAACTCTTCGTGCAGTGTACCATTCCATTTTAGTTCTCTTACTCAAAGCCCAATAGTCTACACACATTCGTGGTGTTTTTTCCCCTGTTATTTGTACCACAACTATAAGTGATACAGAGAAATTATTGGGGTTTGTGGTAATGCCCATTGATGCTTTCCACCAAATAACTCATTTTTTCCCAGCTTAGGTACTTGCCAGTACTGTAGTAATTCATTCATATGGCTGATCGTGACTATCTAGACATCTATTGTTTCCCAGAATTTACTTCTGAAAAGATTCCTAACTTGAGTCAATTATTTCCCTGGAAAGTGGGAGATCTACACCCAGCATTATCTTAGATGAAGCATCTTTTCCCAATTTAGTAAGCACAGTGTTTTTTCCACTGACAAGCCTTCTTTGCCTGTTAAGGTTTTCTTCTTAAGGTGTAGGGATCAGTTTCTGGTATTCTCAGGAATTTTTGAGAGATCACCTGTGTCTGATAATTTAAAGAAAAACAGACTAAATGGTGTCTTCCACTCTGAAATTTACTTTATATGTAACTTGCCTCTCTGTTCTTCTATTGGCTCTAGTGCCAATCACCACAGATAGAGGGAACAGACCACTAGCATAGGAACCTGTCTCCCAAAGTCCACTGCTGTTCATTCACATGACCAGCAGGGAGCAGTCTTACTGCTTCATGTCTGCCCCTGTCCCCAGGATGATGTCTCTCAGAGGCAAAGAGGAACAGAGAACCTTTAAAAACACCCTTTGATATTTCACCAAATATGTAGATTAAGTTTAGAGAGTATCATTTCTACTATATTAATCTGACATATCTATGAACACTAAACATTCCTTCAGTTTTTCAAATTCCTTTTTATTTTAGTCACTATGTTTTTACAATTCATGCATATTTCTAGGTAGGTTAATATTTGGCATTTTGTTAAGATCATGAATGGAATTTCTCTCTATTATGATTATATTTTCTTGATTTTTTGTTAGCAAATGATTTTTGTGGGTTTATCTTGGGTTCTGCAATTTTACTAAATTGATTAATCATCAATGTTAATTTTTTTGGATGAAAGAATTGGATTTTCTAAATACAGTAAGGTTATTTACAAATAGCAATATTTTTATTTATTCCTTTCTAGTGTGAATCCCTCTAATATCTTTTCCCTTTCTTGTTGCTATTTCAAGAATTTTCAATACAATGTTAAATAGAAGAGGTAAAAATGGACATTCTTGTTTTGTACTACTTAACAATATTTTTCTCTACTACAGTATATTGGCTCTTGGCCTAAGATAGATTGTTTTTATGATGCTGAAGAAAAACCTCTGGATTCACATTCACAAACATAGTGGTTTATCATGAATGAATATTGAATTTTTACCGAAGTCATTTTATCCACATGTAGATATGATTACATTCAAAATGTAATGTAAAAGTTGATAACTTTTCTAATATTGAACCAGTTTGCTATAAATCCTATTTGGTGACAAAGAATGATTTTAAAAATATTGCTATAGTATTTAAGTTCCCTCATTCCTTTTAAAATATGACTCAAAACTCACCTTTCTCGCTCTCTTCATTGACATTATCTTGCTCTCAATTATTGTCAGCCCTGCTCTCAGGTTGGAAAAGACATGATACATTCATAAAAAAAGATAAATTAAAATGCAATAGAAATAACCTTACCCCTAAATTCCCTGGGCAACCCCCAGGATCCTCTGGATTGGGCTGTGTGGGAGCCATTACAAGGAGCATGTATAGTGATGGATGTACCATGGGCCACTTCTAGAGAAACATACACTCTGACTCAATCCTGAAGGACTTGTGCTTTGGAATGATGCCTCAATACCTTATTAGTCTCTGGAGACCTGTGGTTTGGGATAATGCAGCAATCTCTTATTGCTTTCTTGGTCCCTGTGATTGGGAGTGGGGATAGGGGGTGGAGTTGAGCTTATGCTTTGACCACTTCCAGTAACACATGTGTTTTTACTGAAGGGCACACACAACCAGAGGCTTCTGGTTGGTCCTTTGGATCCCATTATGGGGAAAGGAGCTATGCCAAAGAGGACTAGCAAGGAGGAGCCATCCACTAAATGACAGAAGAGCAATGCCACCTCCTCTCTTTCCCTTTAATTCTGAATGCATTGTTTAAAACTCAGTCAGACTTCTCCTTGGACTTGGGAGCTGGAAGGGAATCTGTCACCCCACCCTCAATGGCAATGAGCATATGTGCTTGTCTGTGACTGATCTCATGTCCCTAGATGACTCTCCTGCTTTGTGTTTCTTTCTCTGATAAGCCTTCTTAAGATGGACGTTTCTAGCCTTGGCAGCTATCTCATGGATTCAAGAAGTCAGGAGTTCCTGGGTGCTGATGGCTAGTAGAAAATACTATCCAGGGTTGGGGAACCTGTGGCCTAGAGGCCACATGTGGCCTTCTAGGTCCTTGGGTGTGGCCTTTTGACTGAGTCCAGGTTTACAGAACAAATTCTTTCATTAAGGGGATTTGTTCTATGAAGTTTGTTTTCAGTCAAAGAGTCACACTTGAGGACCTAAAGGGCTACATGTGGCCGTGAGGTTGTAGGTTCCCCACTCCTGTAACCTTCTCAGAGGAGCTGTCCATCACCAGAAGCATGTGCTATATACCCTGTCTGGAAAGAAGATGCTGCTAGTCAAGCAATGCAAACTGAGGTGAAAATGAAATATGTTCAAAAGTCTCACATATCTCTCATAAGTGTTTGTCACTGTTATCTAAATATTATCTGGGAAGATCCCTTCACCTCTGTAGCCTTTTCAAACTGAAAGATACCTTTACCCCTTTGGATTGGAGTGTTGGCAAATGTTTAACAATCAGCTCTCCAGAAGAACAAAAAAGTACTCATGGTATAATTTGTTTTCATAATATTTGAATTTATTTTAAACTTAAATACAAAGAAAGAAAAGGAAAAAAAAAACCACATTGCCATATACACAGCAGAGCATAAGAGAGCATTCAATATAAAACAACAAATTTCAATTTCAAGAAAACCTATATAATAAATTTACACATTATTTTCAAAGCTGTCTATCTTCTTCATATGTTTTCTTTTGTCCTCTGCTGTGAACTTTTTAACTTTATTTTTTCCCCTTCCTCAACACCCCTTCCCAGAAAGCTACAATTAAGCATAGATACACATATATACATACATATACGTAGACATCTATAAATATGCTCATATACATATATGAGACATATATATAAATCTATATCATACTTATTTCTACTCGTCCTCTGTTTCTCTGTAGGTGGATGACTGTAGCGGCAAGCACCCCAAGTGCGTCCTCAGGGTTTGCTGCTACCACAGGTTCTTGGATCTGCTTTGTTAAAGGAAAGCAACTCAAAATGGGTTAACAAGCTTACTTTAATCAGTCAGATATATATATCGTTTACCTTGTTCAGGAGAAAAGGTCAGCACCCCAAACCTCAAAGTATACAGGCATAATTATCAAGACAGAAACAGATCAAGTAGACAGCTTTCCAAACTGTCCAACCATTACATCCATACCCAGTCAACATCTGGGTGTCCACATCTGGGTTTTTCAAAGCCAGGGGACTCTCAACAACGGCTTCCCAGAATTTAGATCAAATCACAGAACACTTCTCAAAGTGAGTCCCAAAACAAAGCTACACATCAGGGCTTATATAGCCTTCTCCTGGCTCAGAAAATGTAACAACCTTATTGACTCACTTATTGACATTTATGTAATTGGTATTACATAAAAAGAAGTATTTACTGAAAAACAAGCCTCCCACCCAAGGCTTCAGGTGCACTTTAGCCTAGGGGCAGGGAAGATCTTTCAAATTTGCATTTCCATTACAATGACATCTTCCTTTATAAGTTCAAGTCCTTCTATATTTTTCTAAATCTACCAGCTCATCATTTCCTATACCACAACAAAATTCTTACCCATTCACATTCTATCTGGGAGTTTTACTATGAGAGTTTTTTCTCCAGTTTTTGTGCATTCCCTCTATTCTTGGTCATATAGATTTTATTTATACAGGAAAAATTTATTTTAAAATAATCAAAATTATCCGTTTTTTACTTCAACACTACTTTCACCTTATAATATGATTTAAGGTTTACTACTACTGAATCTAGTTCCCTTACATCTTTTTCCCCTGGTTTCCCTGAAGTTCTTGACCCTCTACTCTTCAAAATGAACTCTGTTATTATTTTTTTCTGACTCAGTAAAATTTTTTTTAGTAATTTAATTGAGATGGTATTACATAAATAGATTAGTTAATTAAAATGATCATAAAAAATCATATTAGCTTTACCTACCCACGAACAATAAATGTTACTTCAATTATTTAGATCTAATTTTGTTTGTATAAAAGGTGTTTTGTGTTTATATTCATGTAGTTCCTGTGTCTGTTTTGGTAGGTATACTTAATCATATTTTTAATATTGTCTAGTTATTTTATATGGTCTAAAACTATTAATATAGCTGATACATAGTTTGTTTCCCTATTTTTGTTTTGATTAAATCTGATTTTAGCTTTAACTTGGTCTGAGATTATGATTACTATCCCTGCTTTTTTACATAATAAATTCTACTCCTGACCTTTATTTTTATGTTTGTGTGTATCTCTCATTTTTAAGCATTTCCTTAAAAGCAACATATTGTTGAATTCAAATTTTTAATCTGCTGCCAGTTTCCATTTTATGGGTAAATACATCCCATTCATATTCTAAACTATAATTACTTGTTGCATATTTTCCTCCTTCCTATTGCCTCACTCTCCTTTTCACCCTATTCCTCTCCTCGCCCTCTACTTTACTTCTATCCACTACTTTGCCCTCCTATTACTTAACCTACCTCTCCTCCAAGAATTCCTCCCATTATCCTCTTCCTTCTATTCCCTTGCCCTCTTATTTCTTTCTGAATTTAGAAGACTTTTATATCCTTCTACATATATGTGTATTGTTTCCTCTTTAATCCATTTCTAATGAAAGTAGGGTTCCAGAACTACCCACCCTCCTCCCCCATGTAATTCAGTTCATGACATACTTTTAAATTTAATCTACATTATTAACATTTTCATTTTCCTTTTCTTAAAGTCTAGACAACCAACAAAACAACAAATCAATTCCTGATATGTGGAACTGCTGATTTCTGAGGTTTAAATGCTCGCACTGAAAATTTACCAGTCAGCTCTCACTCAGTAGGTACAAGCTGGCTTCAGCATATCTTTCCTTGTGCAGACTCTTTCCTCTGATTGTTCAGTTCTTCCTGGAGCCCATGACAACCATATTCACTCCATTTTTTTCCCTGCTCCTGATTCTATAATTCTTTCTTCACCATTACCTGGGTACCTTTTTCAACCCTCAAACCAATTACTCAGCTTATTTCTTTAAGACTTTAAACTCCTTGAGGGCAAGGGCACCTCTTTCCTTTACCTTCTGTTTGTATTCCCAGCACTTGGCACACTGCCTGACACATAGTAAGGGCTTAATGATTTCTTGCTGAATTGAATGCTAGGGAGGGTTGGTTGATGTCTTCTCAAAGAGGACCAAAAATGACATTGAAGAGGTCTCTGGAGACCCCAAAAATACCAACACGCCAGATTCTGCCAAATGAAATCGACTCAAGTCTTCTCAGCCAAAGAAAAAGTAAAGTTTATTAAAAATTCACTTGTATTAGACACAGAGTAAGTCTGTGGTAGGTCATTCTATGGTTCTCTCACACCACATGAAGGGAAGATAGGACCTTATATACAGAAGGTTGTGGGAGGAATCTAGGGGTTGGTCTAGAGGAGGAGTTTGGGGAGGGTCTTCAGGAGAAGTCTGGTGAGGTCAATGAGTGATGAAGGGTGGGAAGTTGCTGGAGGCTACCTGGAGCTGACAGACAATGGTGGGCTGAGCCAGTTAAAGGGTGGATTGATATTTTGATAGGCTCAAGGACAATGGAGGGTAGGCTAGTAACAGAGGTCTGGGCCCAGCCACAAAGTAAGGCTTATGGCCTCATGCAAATGCCTCATCAAATGGGATGGTTTAATCAGAGTTCAAGGGGGGTTCCCAGAACCTATACCTCAAAGATTCAAAGAAAGCTCAAGGGGACTCCCAGGGCCTGCACCTCATCAACATCACTATACTAAAGTCAAATTTCAGTGTGTTGACTGTGGCTGATCAGAGCAATATAAGCTCAGAATGCTCTGCAACAAGTTGGTTACAAATAACCCCTGCAAACATTTGGGGTGAATACTCTTATTTGCACATCCTGCATTTCCTTTGAGCTATTTCAATTCTGCTTTGCTCATAGAGCACAGTGCCTTCTCTTTCTGTACCTTAATGAATGCGAGCAAGACCCAAGTAATAATTTTAGAAGGGACCTTTTATTAAAACGCCATGTTGGCTGATCAGGCCACATGGTGGGCTGAGCAGTTACTACCGTGTTTCCCCGATTGTCTTATTATTTTTTTTGGACAGAAAAACACCAGAGGGCTTATTTTCAGGGGAGGGCTTATTTTAATGAACATTGACAGCAATTTTAATAAACAGGTAAATGTGAACAAAAAAATGTACCTTTATTCAATAAGCAAATCACTGGGGAAGAACAGGATGAGGCGCTCACTGCTGCAGCTCTGATTGGATGCAGCTCGGAGCGCGGCGTGCATTTCAGGGGGGGGGACAGTGTATACAGAGGGTACTGTAATGTAGCGTGTAGCGCAGGGGATCACCTTCACTACAGTAGCAATCTCAATAGGGCTTATTTTCAGGGGAGGGCTTATTTTAGAGGAATCTTACACAGTAAGGGGAGGGCTTATTTTTGGGATAGGTCTTATTATCAGGGAAACACGGTACCACATGTCCCAGGTACAGCAATAGCAGTAGCAGCAGCCAGCAACAGCCCTGATCTGGGGCAAAACCTCAGCTTATAAAGGGAACCTTACATAAGCAGTGATAGGTCAGTACACCTTGAAATTCCCACACCTGATCCAGAAGCCTGCCCTCTTCTATGCAAGTGAGCTGGCCAGGAAAGGGTGGAGACCCAGTGGGGGAGGGCGGAGCTGACTTGGCAGTCTGCTCACCTCCTTGAGGTAGGGGGGGTGGGGAAACCAGGCACTACACTCTGATGTGGGCACACCATGCTGAGCCAGTGCCTCCCATGTCACACAATCAATTTCAAAGTTCTTGAGAAAGACTGTGAGAGTGTCCTTGCATTGCTTTTTCTGACCTCCATGTGAACACTTGCCCTGTGTGAGTTCTCCATAAAATAGTCTTTTTGGCAAGCATACTTTTTGTATTTGAACAACAAGGCCAGCCCTTCAGAGTTGGACTCTCTGAGGCAGAGTTTGAATGCTTTGCAGTTTAGTTCAAGTAAGGACCTCAGTGTCTGGTATCTTATCCTGCCAGGTGATGTTCAGAATCTTCCTAAGACAATTCCAATGGAAGCGATTCAGTTTCCTGGCATGGCATCAGTGGACTGTCCAGGTTTCACAGGCATACAAAAATGAAGTCAGCACAATGGCTCTGTAGACCTTCAGTTTAGTAGTCAGTCTAATACCGATCTCCCCCATACTTTCCTTTGGCACCTCCCAAACCCTTAGCTAGCTCTGGCGATGTGTGTGTCAACCTCTTTATCAATGTGTACGTCCCTGGAAAGTACACTACTAAGGTAAGTGAACTTATCCACAGCATTCAAAACTTCTCAATCTTCTGTAACCGATGGTTCCATGTATGGATGATATAGTAGTGGCTGATGGAGCACTTGTGTTTTCTTAGTGTTAATTGTTAGGCCAAAATTAGCACAACCAGAAGAGAATTGATTCAAACATTGTTGCATTTCAACTTCAGAGGCAGCACTGAATGCACAATCATCTGCAAACAGAAAATCATGCACCAACACTCCTTCCACTTTGTCTTGGCTTGTAGCCTTTTCAAATTAAGAATTTACCATTGGTAAATGTGGTAGCTGGCCTTGATCCTCATTGAAAGCATTTGACAACATGGCTGAAAACATTAAGCTAAAAAGTATGGGAGCAAGTACACAGCCTTCACTCCATTGGAGACTGGGAAGGCATAAGAGCATTGTCCATTATCCAGAACTGGGGCAACTCTGCTGTCAGGAAATTGATGTACGATGCTGAACTTCTCTGGGCAACCAAATTTTGACAGAATTTTCCATAAGCCCTCATGACTGACAGTACTAAAGGACTTGATCAGATCTACAAACATTGTGTACAGACCTCTTTCCTGCTCCTGGCATTTCTCCTGGAGTTGCCGGGTAGCAAACACCATGTCCAACGGTTCCTTGGCCCTTTCTAAAGCCACAGTAGGTGACCATCTTCCAGGAGAAGAATCACTTCACCTGGAAGTGACCATCATCCAGGTGAAGAATTCTTACTGAATTGAATCCTTGGGAGGGGGTTGGTTGGTTGATGTCCTTCATTCTCGAAGAGGACTAAAGGGAGGGTATAATAGAGGTTATGGGTTTCTATTTGTCAGTCTTTTGAGTGCTTCATGTGTTTCTGTATCTATTTATGGATTCCTGCAAGTCCTTTGTGATGGGTTACTTATATTTGTTATGTGTACTTTTTGTGTTTTTAGCATTCCTTTTGTGTTGGAAGAAATAAATAGCTTCCAGACAGAGATCTACTATTAAGTAACTTTTTTCTTATTTTCTTTCTTTTTGTTGCATAGAAGAAACATTTTATTTCATTAGATATTTCCCAATTACATGTAAAAAACTTTTTTCTAAGCAATAATTTAAAAAAATTTTGGAGTTCCAAATTATTTTCCTTTCTCTTTGAGAAGGCAAGCAATTTGATTTTGATTATACATATGAATGTTGATTTATTATCTGCAATAGGAAAGTCTGCAGTACAAAGCTTCTGAATATAATGTTTTATTTGCAAAACTATCATTTGCAATCAAATCAGGCCATCTGACTTCTCAGTAGTCAGAGACAAAGGAGTGACTTATAGAGCTTATTTTTATAATTGAAAAAGAGGAATTAAAAATTACAACAATCTTAGGAAACTTGTTTTGAACATAATTCAACTGGACAAGGCAGTTCAAGTAAACAGTTTACTTTTTCCCAGGCTTTCCAAAACCAAATTGGAGTTATTGCCAACATTTGGAGTATAGGTGTGTCTGAGGCATAATGGGGCTTTTCTTGATTAGGATAACTGCTAGATTTTATTGAATTTTTTGAATTAGAACTCCTGTCTACCATTCTCTTTTTTGGGAAGTAAATTTTAATGGTCTTTCAAGGGGTATCTGCTGTGGATTTGTATAGACAGGAAAGAAGAACTTAAAAGAAACAAAGAACTGAAAAGAAGAACTTACTAAAAAGAAGAATTTATAGTCAATAAACTAGAAGTCACCCACCCCTCTCCCCCCAAGCTGTCAGAAAGGGAACTTAATCTTTAGTAAAGAGTCCTATAATGTCTAACTTAACTCTCTGATTATTTTATTGCTAAAAGAATTTTTTTCCTTTCTAACTTATCTGCTATCACTTCTTATCAATCTATATATTCACTAAATCTATAGCTAATTTAGGCTTAAGGGAATATTTATATTAGCTGTTAGAGTTAGCTCTTCATAAGTGTTGCAGTCTGGGAGTCTTGGAACCCTGAAATGCAAAGGTAAAGGGTGTGGGTCTGCCTTGAAAGAATTCAACCACTCAAGCCTTCTTTCAGTCCAAGTAGTTTATTAAAACAGGTGTTGGGGTTGGCAAGATTCCTAGTGAGTCTGTGCATTTGGTAGGGACAAGACTGACTTTTCTTGTAGGAAAAAAAGATTGTGGGAAGATTTGTATGGGATCAAGAAGTGGCAGATAGCCTGGGGTGAATGAATGGCAGAGTTGGGTTGGGGCCACAGTGAAAAGACAATTGAAAGGATTATTGAGTATCTAGGTGGGGATATGTGGGAAAGTTCAGGAGCTGGGTAGCATTTTTGGGGGGTCCAGGTCCTAGACCCTGTCTCTAAGGAAAGGAAATTTAATCCTACAATAAGTCAAAGTAATCACTACCAACTGATTGGTCATCCTTTTTATGAGGTCATGCAAAGTTTCACATTAGTCATGTGGCAAAATAAACAAAATGAAACAATAAAAATAAAGGTAATAAAAAGAAGTGCTTCATTCTGCACTCAGAGTTCATCTTCTCTCTCTGGAGGTATATAGCATTTTTCACCATGGGGGCTTTGGAATTGTCTTGGATCACTGTCTTGATCAGAGTAGCTAAGTCTTTCAAGGTTAAACATCCTTACAATATTGCTATTACTGTGTACAATGGTGTCCTGATTCTATTCACTTCACTTTGCAGGAGTTCATATAAGTCTTCCCAGGTTTTTCTGAAACCATCCTGTTTTTTATTTCTTTTTTTTTTTTTTAAGCAATCAGGGTTAAGTAACTTGCTCAAGGTTACATGGCCAGTTATTTCTGGGTGTGGTGCTGAGTATCTGAGCCCAGATTTGATCCCCAGGTTATCCCGACACTGGAGCCGGTGCTCTTACTCGCTGTGCTACCTGGCCACCCCCTGTTTTTTATTTCTTATAAAACAATATTATTCCATCAAAGTCTTATACCACAACTTGTTTAACCATTCCCTAAATGATGGACATCTTCTCAGTTTCCAATTCTTTGCCACTATAAAAAAAAGCGAGTATAAATACATATGTATATCTATATATTTTATATATAGGTCTTTTAGTGAGTAACTTTCTAGGAAGCACCCTATTAAATTCCCTTTTTGGGAATGCCCTAGACTTGAGCCATACCTAAACTTTATCTAAGAGATTTCCCCCCAAAGTTCTACTCAGAGAAGAGGCATAATGATCCACAGAGTTAAAAGAAAAGTTTGATTCCCCTCTCTTTGAGGTCAAGCTCCCCCCGTAATGGGGTACAAGCTCTGGGAAACCCCTTGAACTCTGATTGAATCTTCCTATTGATGAGGCATTTGCCTGAGGCCATAAGCCTTTCATTATAGCTAGGCCCAAATCTATGTTACTCTTAACCTAGCCTAGCCCTCCCTTGTCCAGCTATTTCCAGCCCTTGATCCTATCAAAATATCTATGCCCAAATCTGTTACCCTTAAACTAGCATTGCCCTCAGTTGTCTGTCAGTCTGTCATCTCCGGTAGCCTTCAGCTACTTCTCGACCTTAATCCCATTCCTGGAGTCTGACCTCAATCCTAATCAAGATCCACCTTAGACTCCTCCAGACCTTCCCCAAACCTCTCCTCTAGACCACCCCTGGATCCCTCCCACAATCTTTCTGTATATACCGTGTTTCCCTGATAATAAGACCTATCCCGAAAATAAGCCCTCCCCTTACTGTGTAAGATTCCTCTAAAATAAGCCCTCCCCTGAAAATAAGCCCTCTGGTGTTTTTCTGTCCAAAAATATAATGACAGTGTCTTATTATCGGGGAAACACGGTAAGATCCATCTTGTTGCCATGAGACTAATCTAGTGCAGACTCACTCTGTCAGATTATTCTGGTCCACTTGTCCAATATGAGTGGCATAAATACTTAAGGCTCCTTAAGGGTCTACCAGTGATAGTGAATCTTTAATAAACTTTGTTTTACTTTGGCTGAGAGAAGACTTGAGTCTAATTCATTTGGCAGGACCCAGCATGTTGATATTTTGGGGTCTTGTGAACCCCTAAACCTTAACATCAGGACATAAACCTAGTTTAGGTGAACAAAAAGCTGAGATCCTTTTGTGAGAATACCTACCTCTGAAAGTGAATGGGGTGAAAAGAGTAGTTATTATTGTTATTGTTTAACCCCTTGTTTTGAGATGAAATAATTTAACCCTGGACTAAAGGCCAGGGAAAGCCTTATAGAAGAAGAGGAAGACCTGAAGAGATGAGCAGAACCACTCAGTTTCTACATTGTTTTTCTCTGTCAAGACTAGACTAAAAAAGTTTGAACAAGAAAGGTTAAGAGGGGAGTAAAGGGCAAGATGAATGAAAACATAGTAAACATTTAGCTGCTCTGAATAGTTCTGGTCACCTAGCCAGAGTATAAATTACATCTCAGGGTGCAGCAAGAGTTTGCAGCTGTAATTGTGAATCTACTGTCAATGATCATAGAGGAATCAAGAATAAAAGAGGATGTCACAAACTGGGAATGAATAAATGCGCCAATTAAAAAAAATAGATGAAAGTTGACTCTGTAAAACATGAAACATCAAGCTTGAAACCTATTTGAAATGCAGAATCAGTTATACAATGAATATTTAATAGTAGTGGTGGTGGTATGGCATTGTTTGAAGTGGAACACTTGACTGCCTTGGTCTCTGTTTCTCTGTCTCTTCTGTCTGTCTGTCTGTCTCTCTCTGTCTCTGTCTCTCTTTCTCCCTCTCTCTCACCATTTGTCTCTCTCTTTGTGTCTCTGTCTCTGTTTCTTTGTTCTCTTTCTATCTCTCACTTGGGCAGAGTAATTCTCCCAATTCCTCCCTTCAGGAGTGACTTTCTCAGGAGTCACTGCCCTTACTCTGTTTTCATGGGGAGGATTCTTCAAGCCTGCTCTAGAAAATGGAGCAATGAGAAAGGAAAGGGACTTGGTTGGATTTCTCTTGCTTTTCCTTACCAAGTTTCCTCTCTCCAGAATACTGATGAATCATCTGTGTTTACAATGGTCAAGATGAATGTAATCTTTTCTCTGTTTTGTGGAAGCTTTAATAATATGTATCAATAAAATCACTTTGGTTTGTCTTAGGTCCCCAGCTACTAATCACAGCAACTTAGAAAGACAGCCTCCTTGGAGGAGCTGATCATGGCTTCCTTTTCAGAGGGCTTTGGGCAAATCAAAATACGCAGAGACCAGAAATATATTGAGCTAACTGCAGTTTAGTTTTAATTTAGACTTTCAGAGTCTAGGTGAACATAAATGCAAAACAGACATTAAAAAAGCAGAGAGAAGCTTGGGATAAGTACATCCTTTTCAGGGAGGGAGAGGAGAGATGGGAAAAAAGAAGCGTGTCATCATGGTCATTTTCAGCAAATAAGAACAGGTGCATTCTTTCTGCTGTGGCCCTGGATGTCCCTGAATTGTTCATCCACATCCTTTTCAAGCCTCTTCCCCACCCCCATTACCCCCAACTCCATGCTGGGTACAGCTGGAACAACAAAAGCCGGAGTGGTGCTGAGCACCGTCCATCGGTTGTGCGGTTCTCCCACCCTCTCTCATCGTTTTGGTGCACTGTCACTCAGAGTTTGAAGGTTGAAGGCATCTGTTATCATAGAAGAAGCCTCTTGAACGTGGGTGCTGACAGTAGCCTCCCCAGGGCATCTCTCCTCCCAGACACATGGTGGGCTACAACTTTTTTCCTCTGTGGCCACTGGACCACTGCTCAGTGCTCTTGGACCTCTTGCCTCTTGATGGAATTTGTTTCTGCATCCTCCTTTGGGACAAGGAGAGAGGGAGACCAACTTTTTCTGGAGGTAATAATAGCCCCCAGTGGTCTTTGGATTAGGTTATGATGATGATTTCTGTTCTCTGTTGAAGGCCTTCATCTCAGTTAACTCCTTGGACAAATGAGGTTTATGAACAATTTGTGAGCAGACCTAAAATTATGTCATATAAGCATCACTGGATGGCACTAGCAATATTTAACTTGGAGAAGACTTGGGAAGGGTGGGGATGAGAGCAGTTTTTTTTAAAGGAATAATGATGGTGATGGCTCACATTTATATAGCACTTTAAGGTTTAAAAGGATAAACAACTAGGGGGATAGAAGAATGGACCTGCATTCAGTAAGACTTGAATTCAAATTGGTTTTAAACACTTACTAGCAGTATGACTATGGACAAGTCACTTCACTGCCTGCCTCGGTTTCCTCACCTGCCTCCCAGGGTTGTTGTGAGGATAAAATGAAATATTTATAAAGTGCTTTGCAAACTTTAAAGTGCTATATAAATATTAGCTATTATAATAACCTTGTGAACTAAGCAGTACCATTGTTACTCCCATTTTTCAGGGAAGAAAAAATTGAGTTTTAGAGAGGTTAAATGATATTCTCTCTCTCTCTCTATATATATATAGTCACATAGGAAGGAAATGTGGATCCAGAATGTGAACCTTAGTATTCTGTCCCAAATATTTGAAGGACAAGTTAGGCAGAGAAGCAATTAAATGTTCATCTGAGAACATCCAAAAGGAAAAACTAAGAACAATAGGTGAAATTTGATAGGAAAACATATTTTTTTGCATTAATATGAGGAAATTAGAGCCAACCAATGGAGGTCTTAATGGAGGAAGGCAAATTTGACAGAGGTAGCATTGACTCTTGGTGAGATGAGACTGGAATTAGACTTTGAAAAGGCAATCTTTATTCAAAATAAAAAAAAGAAGGATATAATGAGATTAGAGAACATTACTTTTGCAATAACTTAATTGCATCTACTGGCTGACTGTTAATGGGAAATTGGTTAGGGTTCATGAGTTATAGAAGAACTATAAGAGTTATAGAAGTAACTACTCATTGGATATCCCAGAAAAGGGATTTTTTTAACCTGAGAACTTTCAGAAAAAAAGTTTTGATTAACTATATTTCAATTTAACTGATTTTCTTTATAATCTTTTATATTTTATTTTATGAACTTTAAAATGTTATCTTGAGAAGGGGTGCAAAGGATTAATTGGGCTGACAATTGTCCTAGAACATGAGGGAGCAGCTGCCCTCTGGGGACCCATCTTATCCAAGAGGACATCATTGGAGACCCTGTCAAATTTCTTGCTGAAATCAAGATACATAGAAGATCCTGATCTGTGAGTCTAATAACCCTTTGCAAAAAAAAGAAATTAAGTTATTTCAACAAGAATTGCTTGAGAGAGCCTATATGGACACCTAATGTTCACCATTTTTCTTTTCTAAGTGATCTCGTCCTATCTGTTTAAAAATCTAGCATTAGGTTTGCTGTTTGAGGCGTGGCCAGTGGGTTAGTTTAGATGGTATATCTGCAGGTTGGAGTAGTGGATAAGAAATATCCTTGGAGAAAAGAAGATGAATTTAAGTCCTGTCTTAAGTCCTGACAGGTAGTGTTGGTCAGAACCTGGTCCAGTCACTTAGGTTCTCAATGTTCCAGGCTACTCTCCAAACCTCTAAATTAGAAAACAGTTGTCCATCTACATTGGTAGAGGAAGTTTCTTCACTGCAAGTTCCCTACACCAACGAAATTACTGGTGTGTTTTTTAAAATAGCTAAAATTATATATATAAATTACAATTATAGCCACAATTGTGTGTGTGTGTGTGTGTGTGTGTGTGTGTGTGTGTATCAAATGGATCTCTAGCATTGACGTGACTGGCCTGGAGATTTGGTTGGGGGCGGGGGGACATTATAATAACAGCTAGTATTCATATAGCACTTACCATAAACCAGGGACTTTACAAATATTTCATTTGGTCCTCACAAGAACCCTGGAGGGTAGGTACTATTATTTTCCCATTTTACAGATGAAGAAACTGAGATCAGATGAGATTAAGTGACTTGCTTGTGTTTGACTCTACATTTGAACTCAGGTCTCTATTATAGGTCCAGAGCTTTATCCACTGCTCCACCTAATGGACAAGCGTCTTCAAGTATTTGAATGTATATCATGTGGAAGAAGGGTTGCATTTTTTTCTTTTTGCTCCTGCCCTTTTAAAAAATCTCTTAATATGCTTTTTACAACACTCTCTGTGTCTGTGTCTCCTTTTCAGAAAGTCAGGGACCCTGCCAGCACCTAACACAGAGCTCTACACAAAGGCTATGCTTAGCTTAGCAAATATTTTTCTTTTGCTTCATTGCTGGATGTAGATACCAAAGTATTATTAGCTCCTCCCCCGTCTCCTTTCTATCAGTTACATTATTTTGCAAGTGCTGAAGAAGTTGCTTTGTAATCGTCCACAGGCGTTTTCGCCGCCTGTACCACGAACAAAGCCACCCAGTGCGATGAGTCAGCTCTCTGCGAACAAGAACAGAGCTGCCTTTGCTCTCGCCTAGCTCCAAACCACAGGGCTCCGCGCTCGGTCCCGGCGCACTGCTCAATAACCCACACGTTTCTCCATGGCCAAGGTAGCCGCAGCTCTCTCAACGCCCTCACTTAGGCCAAGCTCAATCCATCTCAGAACAGTTAATTTAGACAAGGAGCAGGTTTCCCAGGAAACCTGAGATCAAGCCCACCTTGTCTTTAAGGACTTAAGGAGTCCTTATCTCCTTCGAGTTCCAGACCCAGGTAGTCACGTAGACTGCTTTCTTCGCTCTGTGGGTTTCCCCAGTCGGCCGCATTACTGGGCTGCTACGCCACCTTGCGGCCACATTGGGTCATTGCAGGGACCTCAAGAGTCAGGTTCCTGAGGCTTGTAAATGAAATTGCTCCTCAGCCATTGGCCGCAGCTCCTCCCACTGCAGAGCTATTCTGGGGAGTGGGAGAAAGACAAAGGATTGTGGGAGGGAGGCAGTTATTCACCAAGGAATAAGAGTTATGGTCTATGGTTCTAGCGTCAGTTGGGGAATTTTTCTCTCATTCTGTATTCTTCCCTAGTTTTCTTCTCTATAAGCTTTTAACCTAGTCCATCAGTATTAGAAGGGTGATAAGAATTCTAGAAGAAAGGGTGCTTAAAAGGAAGCTGTTTGTGTCACAGGACACTCCCATCTCCTCACTGCAACCATTTTCACAAGCTGTCCTCCATGTCTGGAACTCTCTCCCTCCACATCTCTGCCTCCAGGTTTCCTCTGAAAGAGACCTTTCCCAGTATGAGGCGCAGTAAAGGACTCCTTAATCAAATCCTCCTTAATTTTAGTGGTTTCCCTTTCAGAATATCCCTCAATTTATCTGGTATTTATTTTGTACATATCTGTTTGCAAATATACACATTTAGATAGATGTATGTATACAGATATGTCTACCTATACGTGTATATTGTATGTACAAGTACCTACAAATATAGATACAGATATCTGTATATATCTTGTGAATTGTTGTTTGCATGTTGCCTTCCCTGATAGACCTAAACAGCTAAGTGGCCAGTGTATAGAGCACTGAATTCAAATCTGGATGAAGACACTAACTGTGTGACTTTGGGCTAGTCACTTAACCAATGTTTGCCTCAGTCCAACTGTAAAAATGGGCATAATATAATCTACCTCCAAGGGTTGTGAGAATCAAATGAAATAATATTTATAAAGTGCTTATTAGCACAGTGCTTGATTCTTAGTAGGCTCTTAATAAATTCTGGTTGACTATTTGGTGACCCAAAGTAAGGAGACTTGGTTTCTCATCCTGTCTGATATATGACTTCCAGCATATAATGCTATGGACTAAGAATGACAGAATGTCATGATTTCAGAAGAATTAAAATAAAATAATGAAATTTATAGCTGGAAGGAACATGGGAAATGTTGGGTGGAACCTGTGAGAAGAAAAGAACAATGAGGTTAAGTGTAAGCAGGTTGTAGCAAGTTACCAAAGATGACTTTTGTGAAAGAACTTGTATAAAAGACTTGCTCAAGACATGTTGGAGGTAGCCTAGTTAGAATGAGCCTGAGTAGCAGAAGGAACTAAGGGAGGAAAGAAGAAAGGACACAAATATTCATTAGGTGCTTACTTTGTGCCAGGCATGTTGTATATGGATGCACTGTGAGATATCAAATCAACAAGAGAAAAGCTTTGAGTCAATCCTCTGTGGAAGATCTGTGGGAAAAAGTGGATGAGGATTACCTAAGTTGAGAGTGGGCCCCTTATAGTGATGAACTCATAGGTCTACAATGGGAAAGATTCTTAGAGATAATCTAGTCCAGGGGTGAGGAACCTGAAGCTTCAAGGCCACATGTGGCCCTCTAGGTCCTCATGTACCACTTTTTTTTTTTTTGCTTTTTGGAGGGGGGAAGGCAGGGCAATTGGGGTTAAGTGACTTACCCAAGGTCACACGTCTAGTACGTATGTCAAGTGTCTGAAGCTGGATTTGAACCCAGGTTCTTCTGACTTCAGGGCTGATACTCTATTCACCGTACCACCTAACCACCCCCTTGGATGATGCCTTTTGACTGAATCCAAGTTTTACAGAACAAATCCTTTTATTAAGGAGGATTTGTTTTGTGAAGTTTGGATTCAGTCAAAGGACTGCACTTGAGAACCTAGAGGGCCACATGTGGCCTTGAGGTCACAGGTTCCCCACCCCTGGTTTCTAGTCCAATTCCCTTATTTTACACAAGTAATTGAGGCCCAGAGAAGTTAAATGACCTGACTGATTTTACCCAGGTATTAAGTAACCTAGCATTCAAACTCAGCTTCAGTGACTCCAAGTTCAATTTTCTTCCCATTTCACATTACTTCCCTTTATGAATGCACCAAAGTAAATAGTTACTTTTCTACATAGCTAAAGTAGCTGTTTCTGCATTGGTAAGATGGTGATGAATAATCCTTCTCCTATCTGCCTCACAAGATAATTCTAGAAACTCAGAACTGTAAGAGAACCCAGAAACCATTTAACCCATCCTGTTAAGGGATTAAGAATTCCTTTTGACATATGGTCATTGAGTCTCCCTTTGAAAATCAGCAATTATGATGATTTTCTGAGGTAACTATTTTCAGAGGCAACCAATTCCATTTTTGGCCAACTTGACTTGCTAGGAATTTTTTCTCATATCAAACCTTAAATTTTGTTCCTGTAATTTTTACCCATAGCTCTGGGTCCACCAAAGGACAAGTCTAATATGTTTTCAACATTATAGCTCTTCAAATATTAAATAAGCAAATATTAATTAAATGATAGGTATGTGCCAAAAACTATGCTAGGTCTTGGGGATACAAA
This sequence comes from Petaurus breviceps papuanus, assembly GCF_028583685.1. NCBI lineage: Eukaryota > Metazoa > Chordata > Mammalia > Diprotodontia > Petauridae > Petaurus > Petaurus breviceps. The sequence continues at coordinate 3,859,492 of NW_027187367.1, forward strand.
TATAATAGTGAAAAAATTTATGCCCTCAAGGAGCTTACAGTCTTTTTGAGAAGACACAGCATGTTCACACACATACACATACAGAGATAGGTAAGATAGATAAAGAATTAACTTAGCGCATACTGTATGCCAGGGGTATATGGGGTATTCAGGGAGGGCTAGCACCTTTGGTGTGAGAACTCTTTTCAGGGATGCTCCCATCTTTCACCCAACTCTCACCTGTGGCTCTAAGAAGCTGTAACACGTGCAGAGGTCACACTCTGGTAAAACCGTCTTGGCAGATGGGATAACCAGGTTGACAATAACTGACTGGCCTCAAACACATTGGTGAGTTAGGAGGATGTCTACCCCCAAGTATGTGAAGACTTCCTCCAGTGGAATGGAAAGATGAGAACAATTTGTTCCAGTGGCCATGAAGGCAGCTGAAGCAGGCACTGTGGAATACTTAGAGCTTGATCACACATCAAAGATTCCAAAGTCATCCAATGCATCTCAGGCCATCGCCAGTTGTCCTGCCTTTTGCCTTGCCACTGGACTGTGATGAATCTGGAAGAGAGAGTGGTTATAGAATTTGGAACTCAAAACTTTTTTTAATGTCTTAAAAATTGTTTTAACATGTAATTGGGGAAAATAAAATATATAAAAAAGAGAAAGTGAAGCTGGTGACTTCATATAACTCATTTAAATCCAAATCACTCAAGAGTTAAGACATCACCCCATGATATGTTGGTCCTCTTCAAAACAAAGGACAAATGACAGCAACTATATAGAAGGCATCATATATCCAAAGCAGATTTAAGAGGAGGGGGTGAGGAAGTACTAGAAGCTGAGGGTACAGAAAAGGTTTACTCTAGAAAATGGTATTTAATCTGATCTTGAAGGAAACTAAGGGTTTTAAGAAGTGGAGGTGAAGAAGGAATGCATTATAGAAATGGAAAATGCAAAGGCATTGAGATGGGGGATAAAGTACCTCTTATAAAGAATAATAAAAAGGCTAGTTTTGTTGAATGTGAAGGGGACTAATATATGATAAGGCTGGAAAGGTAGGTTGGGGCCGGACTGTGAAGGGCTTTAAATGCCAGACTGAGGAATTTGTATTTAATCCTAGAGGTAATCGGGAGCCTCTGGAGAATATTGATAGGGAATGAAATGGAAAATCACTTTGGCAGTTATTTGAAAGATAGGTTATAGTTGGGAGAGATGAGGCAAGTACACCAGTTAAGAAGCTGCTGATATAGTTCAGACAAGAAGTTATAAGAGCTTGAACAAGGGTGGTGGTCATGTAAATGGAAAGGGAGTAGATAAGACAAGTACTGTGGAGACAGAAATGGCAAGATGCGTCAACTGATAAGATATGTGGGAGAAGAACAAGTAGAGGATGACTTAGGAGTGACTTGAAAAATGGTGGTACCCTGGATAGACATAGGGTTAGAAGAAGGGTGGGTTTGGGGGGAAAGTTAATGAATTCTGGACATGAACTTTAGATGCCTATGGGAATCCAGTTTTAAATGTCCCATAGGCAGTTTGTGGTGTGGGACTGGAGTTTAGGAGAGATATTAGGGCTAGATATATAGATCTGGACTAGAGATGATAATTAAAGCCATGCATGCAGATGAGGTCACCAAGAGAGAAAGTAGAGAGAAAGAAGAGGACCCAGGCAGTGCTTTAGAGGTACACCTACTGTTAGGGGGTATGATAAAGAATGATGAAGAGATGGACAAGGAGTGGCAGAAGAACAGTTAGAAGGAGAACCAAGGGAAAGAAAGCAGTGGCACAAAAACCCAGGGAAGATAGAATGCTAAGAGTAAAGGGTGGGGGTGGCCAGGTGGCTCAGCAAGTAGGAGCACCGGCTCCAGTGTTGGGATGACCTGGGGATCAAATCCGGGCTCAGATACTTAGCATCACACCCAGAAAATAACTGGCCGTGTAACCTTGAGCAAGTTACTTAACCCCAATTGCTTAAAAAAAAAAAAAGAAAGAAAAAAAGAGTAAAGGGTGATCAAAAGTGTCAAATGATGCCCAGAGGTCAAGGAGGACTGAGAAAAGACCACCACATTTGACAATTAAAAGATCAGAAGACAACTCAAAGACAACAATCTTCCTAATGTTCCTCCTAAGTTTTTTCTCTTCCTGTCTATATTGTTATGTATATTGTTATTGATCCTTGTATGGCATAGTTTTGAGTGTCTTTACTATTATAGTTAGTGATAACCATCCTCTGTATTTTCTTTTGGTCTCTTCTGTATTTTTTTAAAAACTGCTTTAAAGACTCTCTTTTTTTGTTTCTTTTTTTCAAGCAATGCTATCTCTAGCTTCCCCTTTCCCCCTAAATAAAAACACACAAACACATAAACACTTCTTTGTAACAAATAAGCATAGTCAAGCAAAACAAATGTATACATTTTCAATGTCCAAAAATGTATGCTTCATTCTGTAACTTTATTCCATCACCTCTCTGTTGGGAGGTGGGTAGTGTTCTTCATCACTGATCCTTAAGATGGTTGGTTATTGCATTAATCAGTCTTTCAAAGTTCTGCTCACTTTTTTCTTTTTTGCCTTTTTTTGGGGGGGAGGGCAATTGGGGTTAAGTGACTTGCCAAAGATCACACAGCTGGTAAGTGTTAAATGTCTGAGTAAGATTTGAACTCAGGTCCTCCTGACTCCAGAGCTGGTTCTCTATTCATCGAGCCACCTAGCTTCCCCCTAAAGTTCTGCTCACTTTTAATTTGCATCAATCATACAAGTTTCCCAGGATTCTCAGAAACCATCCCATTGGTCATTTCTTATGGTATAAAACTATTACCATAAACCTTAATTTGTTCAGCCGTCTTTTAATTGATGGGCATCTTCTGTTTATAGTTCAAAAAGAACTTCTAAAAATATTGATGTACAGATGGACCCTTTTCCTCTTTCTTTGATCTGTTTAGGGTGGAGCTTATGTTCTAATAGACATTCTACATAGGGGAGTAGTGCCTAGGGAATAGTATTCTGACTTGGAAAATACAGAAACTATAGTTATAGTTAAAAACACTGATGATCACATTGCTTGTGGGCATAAACAGGCCTAGAGTTGACCCTTCAGAGTTAGTGGAGAGACTTGATCATCTTGTAGTCCCATTTTCCTCACTATGGTTTCAGGGCCTCTGCTGAAGCACTACCTCTATCTGTCCACTAGGGCTCAGACATAAACCATAGAACCCAGGTGACCCTGCTTTTCTATGACTCAGAGGCAAAGGAACAAACTATCCAGGGATGAAGTATGAAGCCAGAAGAAAAGCCTCAGGGGAGTCTTAATAATTGTCTTCAGGTATTCAAAAGGTTATAATGTGGTAGAGGGATTAGACTTGTCCAGTTTGGCAACAGAGCGGCCGAATCAGGACCAATGGATGGATGTTGCAAAGGTTCAAATTCAAATTCAGTTTTGATTTAAAGAAAAACTTCTGAACAATTAACCCTGTCCAAAAATGTAATGGGCTGCCTTGGGAGGAGGAAGGCTCTTCCTCATTGGAGATCTTTCATCAGGATTTGGATGGCCACTTGTAGAGTTTGCCAAATTGGAAGATTCCTTTCTGGTAGAGAGGTTGGACAGTCCTTTCTGTCCGTGATGTTCAGTGATTGTGTTGAGCTGCTATCCTTCCCACTATCCATTACCACCAAATTCCAGTTTTTGCTCCTGTGCAAAGGCTGCTCCTTTCAGCCTATGGAATGGATTTTCTACTGAAACCCTTACCTGTGCCAATCCTACAATCTCCCTATCTTGCTGACTGAATGAAAAGGGCCATACACATTCTTAATGTTAAAGCCTCACATCTCTGCCTCTTAAAAAAAATTCTCCCTTTATCCAAGCTCTTTGTCTAGCTGTTTTGTCTTTGTATTTTTTTTTTCCCATGCAGCCTCCTTTCTTCCCCAGCTTTTCTTTACCTAATCTTGCCCTCCCCCACTTTGCCTGGCTCTCAGCACTACTCTCTCCCAGCGGGGGCTGAGAAGGCTTGGAAGAGGGACATGGGACTGGCGTTGCCATGACCACCGCAAAGCCGGCCGCAGCTGGTCGGGGCAGCTGCTCCCAGGATCCTGTGCTGGGACTAAGCACCGCCCTGAGTGGACAAAGCCAAGGAACCGGGAGGCCCTGGGGCCCCACGGCAGGCACCCCCCCCTCCAAATTCAGGGCCTTAAACGGAAAGGACCCAGGGGATCCCTGAACACAGCCGCAGGTCAGAGGTGGGGGAATGAATGGGTGAGTGATCTGGGGGTGGGAAATAAGGACTGCAGTTTGGACGTCCCTCTCTAGGAGGAGGGACAGACAGAAAGGGAGAGACAGACCAAGTGACTGCCTGGAAGAGAAGGGCGGAGGGGAGAGAAGATTGGGGATGGGGAAAGAAGGTAGCAGGAGTGAATGAGAGGGGAAACAGGGCATAGGGAATAGGGAATGTGGAATAGAGTTTGGTGTACAGAATAGTGCTGGGGAAAGAGATGGGGGTTGGGAGCTGAGGTGGGTAGGATGCTACCAGGTTGCGGACTTTCTGATCTCTGTGACCTCATCTTCCCCCTCAGCATCTTTCATCTTCCTCCCTTTTTCCTCTTAATCTCCCTGTCTTCTTTGTCCTATCACTTCCTTCCTTGCTTCTAGTCACTCTTTTTCATTGTCCCTTGCCCTTCATCTTGTATATTTCTCTCCCTCAGCTATTGTTATCCTGTCCATATATCAGTTTTACACACTCCCTCATTTTTTTCAGTCTCTCACCCTTTTACTATGCTCTCCCTCTAGCCATTCCTTCAAAGGGTTATTAAACTAATCTTGCTTTTACATTGAACTAACCATGTCACTCCTTTGCCCAAAACCTTCCTATGGTTCCCTATTATCTACAAAGTTCAATCTTCTTAGTATTCAAGAACCTCCATAATTTAGTACCACCCATCCATCTTAGTCTTCTTTTATACTATTTTCCTTCCCTCCCCCTTGGAATATTCTATGCTACAATCAAATTGGACCCACTGTACGTGGCTTGGAATTTTCTACCTCTGTGCTTTTACTCACAGAATATTCTATGCCTGGAATGCTTTCCTCTCTGATGAATTCTTCCTCATCCTTTAAAGTGTAATTTAACCGTTGCTTCTCTTGGAAACTTTCTCTGTTTCTTCTTCTTACTCCCCGCTTCCTACACCAGGGAGTAGTTCCTTTTTTGGATCTTACATCTTTGTTTTCACTTCTCTTTTAACTTTTCTCTGTCTTTCACTTCACTAAAATAATTTTGTGTTTATAGATATTTGTGTATGTTATAGCTCTTTATTAGATTGTAATTTTCATGAAAGCAGGTCCTTTTTGTGTTCACCAGCACCTAACATAGTCCTCTGAAATTTAATAGAATTCTCTTAGCCTTACCCTATTTCTCCACACCTGTCTTCCTCGGTTGTTCCTTTGCTCCTTCCGCTTTCATTTTCCCACTTTTCTTTGGGGTCCTCAGACTCACCCCTTCTTTCTTTCTCACCTTTCTGTTCCTCAGTCTGTTCTCTTTCCTCTTTCCTTTCTCTCTCAGTTTTTTATCTCCCCATTTTATTGTCCTTCAAATGTCTCTCCTTTATCTATGGTCCTTATTTCATGTTCTTTTATAGTAGAACCAAAACATGGTTCAGTGATCCAAGTATCAGGTCTTCCCAGTTTGGTTACTACCAACCCCCCTCCACCCCCAAATACCTTTTATATGAAGGCTCCTTTGCTCTCTGTCCCCCCAGCTGTTTTCTTGCTTCTCCCCGGAGCCAGCTGCATCTCCAGGAGGAAATCTAGCCCATTATGGGAGGTCCATCCGGGCCTCTTCTTTCCTTCTTCTTGATGTTTCCAAACAGTGGTTGGGTGGTCTATTGAGCTATGAGCTTCACTCTCCTATTGCCCCCTCCCCAGCTTTCAGCTTCTCCAGTTGCTCTCCCTGACACAGCTGTGCTTCCCTCCATGGGCAGTAAATTCAGATTGCTGGAGCCAGAGGACACCTTATAAATCATCTAGTCCAATCATCTCCTTTATCAGGTGGGGAAACTGAGGTCCATAGAACTACTCTAGGTATGACTAGTCCAAGGTCCCACTGCTAGTTAGTGACAGAGCTAGGATTTTGGACCTACTTAGTCCAGCTCCTTTTGCTGTTCCACGTTGCCAATTGAAGCTTGCTGCCTGGCATGATGCAGATAGCCAAGGACATGGGAACTCCTGGCAAATACGATGTGGCTGTGTGGCATTGGAGAAACATAGGGTCCTCAGGGGAATTGAGATGATATGAAGACATGAGAGCTTGTGGGGAGAGAAAAAGGACCTGGGATGATGACTTGGGAGCCTCTAAGATGGGGTGGAGAGGCTCTGGGGATTCCAGGGAGATGGGAGTGAGGACACCAAGACTTTCCACAGAGGGAAATTGGGGTCCTTTGGCTTGATCTGGAGCCGTCTGTATTCATGGGCTCTCCCCTCTCCCGCCCCTGGGAATCTCGGCTCCAGTCTTACATTCCAGTTGGCTCCAGCCTCCTTTCCCTTGTCACTTGACTCCGATTGGCACAGCATACTTCCCCTTCCCACTCTCTCCCCCCTCCACAGGCTGTCTACCCCCAGGTCCCTGGCCCTAGGCTGGGGTTCTCTGGAAAGAGTTAAGATGAGTGAGCACCTCAGCCCAGGGACTGCGGCCAGGCTAGGTTTATAGTCTTCCTGGTCCCCAGATCTCCCTTTCCCACCTTGATCCCCGTCTCTGTTTGGCATTGCCTTATCATGAGCCCAGTGTCAGTATTGGTCTGGAGTGGGGAATGTCTCAATGGAGTGTAAGGGGCTCAAGCTCCATTCCTGAAAAGTCTGGCTCTGGCTTTAGGTCCTCCCTCACTGGAGTTTCCCTTTCTCGTGGTTGCTGCTACATCTGCTTGCCAGGATAGTAGTCGTCTCCAGCCCCCTGGAAAAGGAGGATGGGGGTGGAGGCTGAGGTGTGGTTACCTATTCTAGGACCTAGCCCTAGCCCCTCCCTCGTGCTCAGGTCCGCCTCTCTTCCTTCCCACCCCTCCTTGTCTGGCCTCTCTGGGAACCCAGTTTCCCCATCTGCCTGCCGATCTCTTCTCTGGAGCGGTATGAGTACTTTGGGTGGACCACATAGGGTGGGAAGGGGGTATGTATGTCTCTCTGTGTTTGTGTATGCTATGGAGTTTGTGTTCAGGTGTTAGAGTGTTTTTATGTCTCCTGTCTGCTTTTCTGTACCGGTTTCTGATTGGGACTTTACATTTATATCCTGGGATTTGTTACCTCTGTGTGCCTCTTTGAACAGGTGTGAACTTTTCTCTGATTACATAATTATTGAGGGGAATATGTATCACCTAACTGGTATGTTGGTGTAGGATTGTGTATGTATGTCCGTATGTTCGGGCGGGGAGGTTTAAATCTGGTTAAGGTGAGTGTCCAGGAATGTGGCAGAATGGATCTTCCCCACTTTCCCCTGTGTCTCGCCTCTCTCTACGTCAGTCCACTTAAGAGACTGCCTTTTCTCTACTTCATTCTCTTCTTTCTCATCACTTCTTCCCTTTGTGTTTCTCTCTCCCTGTATCTGCCTTACTCATTTTGTCCGTTCACTCCCCCTGACCCAGGGATCTATATTTAGACAGTATACTCTAAATGTTGAGATCCTGGGGCTACCACCATATACTGCTCCCAGAAGCAGCATCTGGTTGGGTTTGCTGGGGTCAGTAGATCCGGACCCTGGTTTGGTGGGAAGCAGAGGAGAACCAGGGCACAGGGTAATGGACTCTAAGGTACTCCCTGATTGGAGCTGGGACCTCGGGCTGGGGAGTGGTGGTGGTGAGAGTTGGTAGGGTAGGAGAGTGGGAAGAACCAGTGGTTAGTTGACTAGTAGACTGATACTCCGTCTGTAATGGAAGCCATGGGTATGAAATGAAGTTAGATGAGATTATATGGCCAGGAGAAAGGACACCACAGCCCCACAGGAAGGCAAGTAGCTAGGAAAGGGACAGGCAGGTGGGACATTGTGCCCCTCCCCCACTTGGTGCTTTCGGTGTGCTCAGTTCTAGGCTGGGCCTGCAAGAACCTGCTCCTTCCCACCTGCCCTGGGGGCCTCTCTGGCTCACACCCCTCTTTTGGAACTGAGCCCAGAAAAGGAGGAGCCAGAAAGAAGAGATTACTTCTTGTAGCCTGGCTCTCTGCCTTTGACACCACAGCTCTAAGTCTGCTGTTTCGGGGAGAAGAGGAAAGTGGAAACATTGGAGAGGAGAAGAGCAGCAAAGTTATGGGGTCTAGGTGGGGTCGGGGAGAAAATAAAAATGTAGGGTATGAGCTGGGTGCAGTGCAGTAGAAGCCTATAAGGAGGTGGGGGAAGGGAGAGGAGGGGCTGGGGAGGGGAGTGGCCAGTATGAGAAATGGAATCAGTGGAGTGGGAAAGGAGTTCTAGGGGCCCACAGAAGGGCTAGTGCGAACGGGGCAGTGATGAGAGAGGGATATAAAAGTAGTGGAAAAGATATAAGGCAAGTGCAGAGAATGCTGGGGTGGGGAGGAATTTAGGAGCTGCAGATGGCAGTGTAAGAGAAAAGAGAGGGAAAGGGAACAGGGAGAAGAGAGAAGAAAAAGGTGAGGTGAAGGAAGGAAAAAGGAAGGCAAAGAGGTAGCTGAGTTGTAGGAGGAGGGAGTTTGCTCCTTGGGCCTGAGAAGCTCCAGCTCTTGGATACTCTCCCCAGAGAAGGCCCCCCAACAGCTGCTCTTGGGAGCCACCTCCTGACACCCGAGCCTGACTGGCGCCTCCTTCTCTGGACTCCCTCCTTTCTCTCCTCCCCCACCTCCTGCTTGGCAGGGTCCAGCTACTGAACAGGCTGGGCTGTTGGAGGCAGGAAGCCTGGGTCTTCTTGAAAGAGGGAGAAGTAGAGAGTGATAGTGATGGGTGAGGACCTCCTGGTGGGGACAAAACAGAAACCTGAAAGGATGGGGGACCCCTGGGTCCTAGGAGGGAAGTGGTAGCTAAAGGGGTTTGGGACACAGGATGCTTATTGTTTCTACTTGGTTCAATCAAACTATTTCAGTCTAGCTTCCCTGTCCCAATCACTACGCATCAAAATATTATCCTGTCCTACTAAGAGAGCCCTCCTAACTTTCAAGACAGAGTGTCATGGTACTGTCTTTCTCTGCCACAGACACATCCTGGAACCTCTCTGGGGGGTAGTTCCTCAGTATTCAGAATTCATGCCTTGCCAAGTAGGGCATATTCAGCTGGAGAAACCCCCTAAAATGCCACTCTGGTTTTGCCCTCTGGCCACCCCTGTCACAGGATCATAGGGTCACATTTTACAGCTTGAAAGAACCTTAGGCAGTAGACCTATTAGACATCATCAAATACAACTCCCTTTTTTTTAATAGAAGAAGAAAGTGAAGCCCAGAGAGGTAAAGTGATTTGCTCAGGGTTACATAGCTGTAAAGCAGCCTAGGGAGGATTTGAACACAGGTCTTCCTGACTCCATGTCCAGCACTGCATCCACTAAACTACACTAGGAATTATCTGCATAGGGATGGTATCTGGGATGGAAACCAATGAGGTTATCAAACAGCAGAGTACAGTGGGAAAAGAGGAGGGCCCAGAACAGAGACTTGGGATAGGTGCTCCTTCAGAGAGTAGGCATGGCATGAATGATAAACCCTGGGAAGCACATTCTTAATGATAAACTTCTCTCTCTAAACTGATTTCAACAACATATACCAAAAAACTCCCAAACTAAACAAACAAAAAGCCAGACCAGGCCTACACCTTCATAAGCCTAATGTATCAATAGCCCAATCATTCCCCAATAATCTGCTTAGGATGATAATGGTTATAATTTATACCCCTTAATAAAAGGATTTGTTCTGTGAAATTTGGAGTCAAAGGGCTGTACTCAAGGACCTAGAAGGCTATGTGTAACTTCAAGGCTACAAGTTTCCCACCTGTGGAGCCGAATCACAACCTCAGAAGTTTCTACCCCCACCCAAACCCTAGACCAAACTGTAAGGTGTCCACACACTATACACATCTATAGGCTAGCCCCCCAAGTGTTTCCCGAGCTCCAACTGATCAGATCAAAGACTGGCATTTCTAAGAAGTACTTACAGATTGTTAAAGCAGGAGTTGTTGGATCTGAGGGAAGAAACCCAGAGGAAGAAGTAAAAATAAGGAGAAAACAAGATTTAGTTACTTTTCTTGGTCACTTTTCCCCCTTTCCTTCCAGATTTCTCTTTTTTCCCCATCTGTTTCTTAGGCTTATAGTTCTCTACTGTACATGTGCCGAGGGGCTGAAGCTCCTTATTCTTGGGTGTCTTAGGTATTTATGCACAAGAGTACACAGATATTTGTGTATAAGAGATATTCCTTTTACCAGGATTTTATTGCTGTTCATGCAGCTTTTGTTTTATTATTCTCCCCAGGATTTATCTCTTATTAATGAAATCAGATTTGCTAAGAATCTGATTTGTGGTTAAGAGTTAATGTCATTATGAGGTTATGAGGGTGCATGTCTCTGGAGATGTATAGGTTTGATATATGGATGTGAGAGGGTTGTAGTTGGGTCCAAATGAAATGATGTATAAAAAGCGCTATACACATGTCACATCATTATTTTTGTTATGATGTCATATCATGTGAAGATGTAGCAATGTTTCTGAGTCTTCAGACCTGCACATCTATATCGGGGTATGATGTTTACCAGATTATGTCTTTATGTATATGCAGATCCACATGTGTTTGCCTGACACTGTGTCTATCCCTGTGTTTACAGTATGGATGTGGGTCTAAGCAAGTGTGTGTATAGGGAACTATGTGTGTCAGTGATGAGGGGGTGGGTGGGTGGAGTGGAAGATGGCAGGGTGTCCTCATCCTGGGATATAATTGGCTTTTGGGTTGACAGGAAGGGTTATTCTGGGGCGGCTCTGTCTGAGAGGGTCTAGGTCTGAGTCGATGTCTCCATTCCTTAGGGAGAAATAGGGGTCATTACAGGTCTCAGGATTCCTTGTCCTTGGTGTCTGTATATAAGTCTTTCTGTGCATTTTTTTTTAAATCAACCTCTCTATCTTTGTCTTGGCCTTTCATTCCATGTGTCTCTTGGTGTTTTTCTCTCTGTTCTCTCTGTCTTCTGTTCTGTCTCCATATCTTTGCTGGGGGCTCTGTCTCAGTCTCTGTCTGGTCTCGGCGCCAGCAATGACTCACCCAGGGCTGGGCATGAAGGTTACTCAAGGAAACAAGGGCCCTGCTGTTCCCAAGGGACGGGGGTGGAGAATAGGACCCAGGAATCCAATATACAGAACTCCTAGGGTTCCAATGGCTTGCTACCTTCTCCCTGACTCTCGCTTTTCCCTAGCTTATGCTCACCTTAGGAACCCAAGCATCCTGCTTCCTAGGCCCTGCCTCTGGCTCCCCTCCTACCACCCCCACCCCCTCACCCATCCCCTCAGCTGCTGTCTCAGAACCGTGGGGTTTCAGCTGCCTCTTACATTCCTGCCCCAGGGCATTGTGGGAGCAGCTGAGAAAGGACAAAGGAACGAGGGAGTGTCCCTTTTCCCCACTCCTCCTACCTTCTGGGGGGAACCTAGGGGAAACTCCCTTTAAACCCTTTCCCCCATCTCCAGGACAACTGAATTTTCTTCAGCTCTGGACTTCTCCCTAAGAGACAGCTAGCTGTCTCTCAAAATGGAGAGGGGGGAAATGATGAGGGGAAAGCATGTCTGGGTGCCAGGAAAAGAGTAAGCACTAATTGGATAGGACTGGGGGAGCCATGGTAATTTTGACTTGAAGGAAGTAGTGGTTATAATTGCCTGTGTTCCTAAGAGAAAGAGGTGCTTGCGAATGAGAAGACATATACCTGAAGGGAGCAAGGACTAAAGGGAGAGGCAGGGACTCGGCAGCTTCGAGTCTGGGGACAAAATGCTTGAATTCAATGAAGATTAGGAACTAGATACTTAGAGGGATGGCTGTCTAGGACATAAGTGGGGAGTGGGTTCCAAAGCTAGGGATTAAAAATCTCTCTCTCTTTTTGGGCTTTTTGTACTATTTCTCTTAGCTGAGATCTCTCCATTCTTTCTCCTCTCTTTCAGCAGAGATGCTGTTCCCTCCACCATAGGGCTATGGGATCTGGAGCCATGGGGCTGCTTATCCTGTTGTCTTTGCTGCCAGTGATACTGATAGCAGTTGAAAATGCTGACATGGAGGGACACTTTGACCCTGGTGAGGAGGCTAGATATCTAGTTCTCTGAGGGGAAAGGATCTCTGGAAGGGGAAATTTAGTGGCACTCATTCCTGTTTCCATCTCTTAACATCCACTCAGCCAAATGCCGCTATGCCCTGGGTATGCAAGACCGAACCATCCCTGACAGTGACATCTCAGCCTCTAGTTCCTGGTCAGATTCTACTGCTGCTCGACATAGCAGGTACATTCATCTCTTGGGCCCTCCCAATCAGGAACCAACAGTTTTTCTATGACCCTTCCTGTCTGTCTCTAACTTTCCTCCTCCAAACTTCTTTTCTTTTGGAGACCCAGTTGAAGCCGAAAGACATTTCAGTAGGCTCACTAATACTGGAGACCTCACGGGAATATCATGGAACAAAGGGGCATTATAATAAACAGTAAAACTCTATAACAGGGGAGCCCATCTAATAGTAAATCTATCCCTGGGATTCCAAACACTAACTCAACCCCCTCTTTCTTCCTTCCAGATTGGAGAGCAGCGATGGAGATGGGGCGTGGTGTCCAGCAGGGCCTGTGTTTCCAACGGAATCGGAGTACCTGCAGGTGGACCTTCGACGGCTACACTTGGTAGCCCTAGTGGGGACCCAAGGACGACATGCTGGGGGGTTGGGCAAGGAGTTCTCTCCTAGTTACCGACTCAGATACTCCCGTGATGGTCACCGATGGATGGAGTGGAAGGACCGATGGGGCCAGGAGGTGAAGAGAGGCAAGGGGAACAGAATGTGATGTGGGGGAAAAGGATAGTTAATAGAGGAGATTGGGGTCATAGAGAGCATACATGCCATCTGGGAGAAAAAGCACAGATTCTGTGTAGTGGAGAGGTAAATGAGTCAATTGAGTCAGGAAAACAAAAGGTGGAGTTGGGGAAAGAAACAGAGAATAGAGAGAAAAGTTGTAAAGTTGGAAGATTTTAGAGATCATCTAGACCAGAGTTGTCAAACATGCAGGCCAATAGGCCTTTGGCCAGCACTCCCTAGTGCAGTCCTACAATAGAACAGAAATAATGTTAATTTGTGGTTTTCTAAGTCAGTATGCAGCCCGCAGGGATCCTTATGTATGGCTTAGTGACCTCCCATTTCTATTTGAGTCTGACACTACTGATCTAGACCAACGCCCTCATTTTGCAGATGAGGACACTGAGGCTGAGAGAGATGAGCTGGTTTGCCCGAGGTCACACAGCTAGTTGGAGGTGGATCCATGTCTCTTGACTCTCAGTTCAGTATTTCTTTCATGCTTCCCTCCCTGCTCTGAAATGGTACTCTAGGTTGGAGATGGGGGTCATTGAGCAGATAGGATGGGAATTTGAGCCAAGCATCTGGCTTTCCCATCCATTCCATCTGTGAGCCCTATGCCTCTTCTCATCCCTACTTCACCCCCACTCCAGGTGATCTCAGGGAATGAGGACACTGGTGGAGTGGTGTTGAAGGATCTGGGACCACCCATGGTAGCCCGTCTTGTCCGATTCTACCCCAGGGCCGACAGAGTCATGAGTGTCTGTCTTCGAGTGGAGTTATATGGCTGCCTCTGGAGGGGTGAGTTCAGCACCTTTTCTTTGGGGATCTAAAATTTGGGTTTCTGGTTTTAGAGAGAGCCCTAAAACCCACTATGTTATATTCTCAGGGAAGAAGAGGGATACTAAACCTCTCATTCACCACTGGGAAAAGATTGAAATTACCAATAGTCACATCAGTGGGTCAAATGGAATGGTTGTGAAAAAATATTTCAATCTACCAATCAATGAGTGGTTTAAAATGCCTATTATGTGTCACATTGCTATGTCCTGGGGATACAAAGACAAAAATTAAACATTCCACCTGGCCTCAAGGAGCTTACATGCTTTCAGGGGATACAGCTTGTGTATATGTTATAGCCAAAATAGATACAAGGTAATGGGCTGGATAGCACTTGTTCTTGGTAGAATCAAAAAGAACTCATGTAAGAGTTGGTACATAAACAACTTTGAACTAGGGATTCTAAGAAGCAGAGGTAAGGAGGGAGATCATTCCAGGTATGTGGGACTGACAGTTTGTGCAAAGTCAGGGAGATGGGAAAGGAAAAACTGTGAGAAGATCATAAAGGTCAGTTTGGCTAGATCATATAGTATATTAAGAGGAAAAATGTATAATAGACCTGGAAAGGTCAATAATGGGCAAGCTGGAGACTTGACATTTTTCCCATACTCGAGAAAAAGTTGTAAACAATGTGGGTTCCCCTCTCTAATCCTATTTCCTTCTATTTTGTCTCAGACGGACTGCTCTCCTACACAGCCCCTGTGGGACAGACTATGTACCTGCCTGAGACTGTGCATCTCAATGATTCAACCTATGATGGACACACAGTTGGCGGGTGAGAGAGACAGGTCCCTGGAGATATAGAGCTAGGGCTTCAAAGAAGAGCAGGAGAGAAGGAAAAAGCAGGGATGAGATTTAGAGCCTACAATGCAGAAATGTAATGTGCTTGCTGTACACATTTGTAAAAGGGGCTTTGTTTTTCTTTCAGTCTCAATGGGTGGGAAGAGTAGGAGGAAGGAAAGAATTTTGCTGATAGAAAAAATATATATAATTTGAAAAACATTGGGGGCTGGGGCAGCTAGGTTGTGCAATGAATAGAGCACTGGCCCTGGAGTCAGGAGGACCTGAGTTCAAATCTGGCCTCTGACACTTAACACTTACTAGTCACAACCTTGGGCAAGTCACTCAGTCCCAATTGCCCTTCCTTCCCCTCCAAAAAGCAAAAAAAAATATTGGGGACTTAGTTTGAGGGAGAGAGACAAACTCATGGATAAGGATGGTAAAGGTGAAAGAGGGAGCAGAGAACATATTGAGGTGAGAGGAAAATGAGAGTTAGGTCCAGGGCATGTAGAATTAAAAACAATCTATGGACAGGAGATGAAAAAGGTGTTTTGCCGGGGGGGGGGGGGGGGAGTAGAGATAAACCCTAACATTTGAGGGATAAGGCTGGAGTTGGAGATACAGAAACAGGGTTAGGGTGTTAGGCCCAGGGGCCAGAACTCAAAGAAGGGTAAGTGTTAGGAGCCACTCCATTCTTGTTTTGTTTTTTAAAGCAATTGGGGTTAAGTAACTTGCTCAAGGTTACACGGACAGTTATTTCTGGGTGTGGTGCTAAGTATCTGAGCCCAGATTTGATCCCCAGGTTATCCCGACACTGAGGCCGGTGCTCTTACTTGCTGAGCCACCTGGCCACTCCCCATTCTTGTTCTAAAAACCACCGACCCCTGCTTTTCTCCCTGACCCTAGGTTACAATATGGAGGCTTGGGCCAACTGGCAGATGGTGTGGTGGGGTTGGACGACTTCAGGAAGAGCCAGGAGCTGCGAGTATGGCCAGGCTATGATTATGTAGGATGGAATAACAACAGCTTCCCCAGTGGTTATGTGGAGATGGAATTTGAGTTTGACCGACTGCGGGTCTTCCAGACTATGAGGGTGAGAATTCTGTGGCTGAAGTCCAAATAGAGAGGACATAATTGGGGGTGTGGGTGTGGGTGTGAAAAAGTTAAAGAGATAACATAACGAGGAGAGATCTCTTTGGTTATGATTTTGTTTCCTTTCATCCCTACTCAGGTCCACTGTAACAACATGCACACCCTGGGTGCCCGGCTCCCTGGTGGGGTAGAGTGCCGCTTCAAGAGAAGCCCAGCCACAGCCTGGGAGGGAGAGCCAGTACATCAAGCCTTAGGAGGAAGTCTAGGGGACCCCAGAGCCCGATCTGTGGTTGTATCGTTGCGGGGACGCGTAGGTCGATTTCTGCAGTGCCGCTTCCGTTTTACTGGGTCTTGGCTACTCTTTAGTGAAATCTCCTTCCTTTCTAGTAAGTTTCTCCCCAACAATACCTTTCATTCTCAGCCCCATTCATGGTGGAATAATACTGTATGTCCCCTGTCTATTGTCTTAGATCCTCTCCAACTGGCAATTTTTCTTCCCTTTGCTCCTGAGATGTTCTTACACAGTGACATCCCAAGTCTCCTGCCCCAAGTCCCTTCTTCTCTCACTATCTCAACCTGTATAGCTCTTTCATGTTCCTTTATAACTCACCCCCTTGTTTCCCCAAGCCCATCTGTGTTCCTGGTTATCCCTTACACTGTCTATTATTTGTTAGTCAGTCCCACCCCCACCAGTCTTTCCTGTGTCTTCTTTGTCTTTTTATCAAATTTGCTAAAAGTTATCCTCATTCTTGCGTCTCCACAAATCTTCTGACCACACTCCTCAGTTGTACCCAATATGTGTCTTCTTTGTGAAACTACTTATTCATTCTTTTAGACTCATCCTATACTATGTCTCCTCCATCTGTCTGTCTTTCTGCACCCCAAACTTCCCCAGCAGCCTCCTCTCAGCTGCTCCAGAATTCATTTTTGATCCTTGTTTATGAGGAATGTTTCATTCTCATCTAACCCATCTTCCCCACATCTTTTCCTTTTCATCTCTCCTCTCCTTGGTTACCTTTTTCTCTTCACCCAATTTCCTCTTCTCTTTCTGTTTGTTCTCCCCAGATATTGTGAATGAATCCTCTCCAGCTTTGGGTGGCACCCGACCACCTGCCCCTTGGTGGCCCCCAGGCCCAGTTTCTACCAACTTCAGCAGCTTGGGTAATGTCCCTGCCCTCTGTCCTTCCCTTCTTCCCTAATCCTTGAATTTAATCCAACAAATATTTATAAGATGCATCATATTGTGCCCTGGGGATATAAAGACCAAAAACCACCCTCTGCTCTAGAGAAGCTTACCTTATGCTGGATCATCTGAGTACTGGATTTGCTTTTTATCCCTGGTCTTGAGCTCTGACTTCTTTTTCCTTCTTCTCTCTGCACAGAGCTGGAACCTCGGGGACAGCAGCCTGTGGCCAAAGCAGAGGGCAGCCCCACAGCCATTCTGATTGGCTGCCTGGTGGCCATCATCTTGCTGTTGCTGCTTATCATCGCCTTCATGCTCTGGAGGCAGCATTGGCGCAGGTTGCTTGGCAAGGTGGGCAAGAGTTTGGGAAGGTCAGGGATGGGTTTGTGTCTTGAGGGAATTTAAGGTCCAGGAATAAAAGGGAATGGATGGGGAGGACAGGACAAAAGATGGGAATAATAATGAGCATTTATAAATTGCTTTTCATGTTGTCCCATCTGATCCTCAAAACAGCCTGTGAGATGGAGGCTATTATTGTAGCCATTTTATAGATGAGAAAATTGAGGTTGAGAGAAAGGTTAAGGGATTTGACTCATTGTCACACATCCAGAAGGAATTGAGGAAGTATTTGAACTCAAGTCTTCCTGACTCCAACTTTACTACTCCACCTAGCTGATGGGAAGAGTTGGTATAGAGGCTAATGTGTGCTTTGACTCCCAGGCTCTCTCATTTTCCCCCAACTCCTGCCAGGCTGAACGGCGAGTATCAGAGGAAGAGCTGACAGTTCATCTCTCTGTCCCTGGGGACACTGTACTCATCAACAACCGTCCAGGACCTCGAGAACCACCCCCTTATCAGGAACCTCGGCCCCGTGGGAACCCACCTCACCCTGTTCCCAGTGCCCCTAATGGCTCTGGTATGGCCTTTGGAGGGAAGGATTAATACCATCTGCCCCCACTCCTATGATCTTTCTCTCTCTTTCTCTCTCATTGTCTCTGTCTTTACCTTCTACCTTGCTTCTTCTCTATGGCCTTCTTCAGGATGTTGTAACTCATCCCCTGTTTCCCTAGGCCCATCTGTATTCCTGATCACCCTTTACACTCTATATTGTTTGTGTCAGTCAATCCCACCCTCGCCAGTCTTTCCAATGTCTTCCTTGTCTTTATGTCTCCCCTACTCAACTCTTTGGACCATACTCTTTGGTTCTACCCGATATATGTCTTCTCTGTCAGCCTGTCCATACATTCTTCTAGATTCATCCTAGCCTGTGTTCCCATACCTGTCTGTCTTGTCTTCTTGGTCTCTACCTATCCCTTGTCTTCTCCAGAGTCATAACTAGTTTGGGGCAACTCAGGCTTTGCCCCTGGGCACCAGAATTTAGAGGGTGTAAAAATTTAAAAGTGGAGAAGCCACAGTAACTAGTTATCCCTCCTGCTCAAGATAAATTCATATTAATTACTCAACATGATTTTCATACCATTAATTTATAAAATTATCTCAGGGCATATAATTCGTGCTGCTTACCCAGGGTACATGCAAGTACTGCTTGCCCCTTGCCTCAGGCACCAAAAATACCAGTTAAGGCTCTGGTCTCCTATTCATTTGTCCATCCCCCCTGGTCTCACCCTATCCCCGTGTCTCCCCCACCCCTCCTTCTCCCGACAGCGATGCTGCTCTCCAATCCAGCCTACCGCCTCCTCCTGGCCACTTACGCCCGTCCCCCCCGAGGCTTTGGCCCCCCCACACCCGCCTGGGCCAAACCCACCAACACCCAGGGTAAGCCCCATCATCCCCTGGGCTCCCCCAGGCTCCCCACTCCATAGTGGTGCGGGAAAAAGATTCTGACTCCTTATGCTTTCTTTGCTACCAGCCATGTCCTCTTTTGCTCTCCAGGGCATTGGAGGAGAAAACTCTTGAACCTTTAGCTCTACTGTATTGTTTTCTGCCCTTTTTTGAGGTCTCTCTTCAGAGTGATGGAGGAAAAGACTCACTTGAACTGAGTTCTTGGCTTTCTCCTTTTCTTTTTTCCTTTAGGACACTCTCTTTAGCTTTTTAGAATTGAAGAGGAAGGTGGTTTCACAGCCTTAACTCTCCATCACTTCCCATTCCTCATCTTTTGGTTTCCCCCTCTCTCCAGAGCTGCATAGGAGGAGGCTCTCCCACCCCTGGCACTCCCCCCTTTCTCCTTATGTTTCTTCTCTATGGAGTTTCAGAGGTGAAAGTTCTCAAATACCTCACCTTCTCTGTCCCCTCCCACTCCTTTGTGTTTGCTTTGTTGTCTCTCCCAGGCCCCCTGAACTTCAAAGAAAATTCTCTAACCTGTCTACACTTCTTCCCATGTCTAGATTCCTTGTTATAGGATTTGTAGAGAAAAGGGTTTTTCCAGTCTTTGTTCCTTCTCTGTGCCCCCCTGCTGTTTCTACTTTGTCTTTGGGGCTGGTGGGTTGGGATGGGAAAGATTTGGGAGGGATATTGAAATGGTAAAGTCAGTGTTGAAGGACCAAGAGAGGAGGGCAATTGAGTGAGAGGAAAATCTGGGTGGGGGAATTTAAGTTTTAAAAAAATGTGGATGGGTAAATCTCCCCTCCTGTCCAGAGAGATACAAGGGTATCTCTACTGCTGAAAGATCCTAAGTAAAGAAATCTCTCTGGTCTCCAGAGCTCACCCTGTTCTATTGTCACATCCCTCATGTAGGGAAGTCAGATCTTCATCCCACCTACTTTTTAACTTTAGCCTGTTCTTTGTGGGTAGATGAAAAACAAGAAAATATAAGACATAGAGGATGTCCAGGTTCTGTTCACCAGTGGAATGCAGGAAGGAAGGGGGCTAAAAGTACCTAGGCATCCTGGTGGGGCGTGAACTGTGCCTATCTGGGGCTACTTCAGCTGCTCTTAATGCCTTTCTTCTGCCCTACCCCCCCAGCCTGCCATGGAGACTACATGGAGCCTGAGAAGCCATGTGCCCCACTGTTACCTCCACCCTCCCAGAGCAGTGTCCCCCACTATGCTGAAGCTGACATCGTCACTCTACAGGGTGTCACTGGGGGAAATACCTATGCTGTCCCTGCACTGCCTCCAGGGGCTACAGGTGATGGCCCTCCCCGAGGAGATTTCCCCCGATCCCGGCTCCGCTTCAAGGAGAAGCTAGGTGAAGGCCAGTTCGGGGAGGTGAGGAGGAACTCAATTCGGTTCAATTCAGCAAACTTTTATTAAGTTCCTGCTGGGTGCAAGGCACTGGAGAGATACAAAGGCAAAAACAAGAAAATGACCTGCCCTCAAGGAGCTTATTTTCTACTTGGGGGATACAGCAGGTACATAGATAAGTAAACACAAGGTAATTTGTGGAGGAAGAGGGTATGAATAATTGGGAGGACCAGGGAAAGCTTCTTTACAAGGAAGTTCACACTTGAATTGGTCTGTGTAGGAAGCTGGGGTTCTAAGTGGTAGAAGTAAGGAGAGGTTACTCCAGGTGTGAGGGTGGACAACTGGGCTCACAGATTGTGCAAATGCAGGGAGGTGGGAGATATTTGTTCAGTTTGGGGAACAGCTAGTGAGCTAATTTGGTTGGCACATAAAGTGTTTAAAGGGGAGTAATGCCAACCAAGGCAGGAAAGGTAGGTCTGAGCCAGATGGTGGAGGGCCTTAAAGAGCAGGCCAAGGGGATTGTATTCTATCCTATGGGCAATAGAGAGCTTCTGAAGCCATGCAGTGGCATCGTCAGACCCATGCCTTAAGAAGATTCTTTGGAAGCTGTGAAGAGACAGATTGGACAGGGGAAAGACTGCAAGCAGTGAACGAATTAGGAGGCTATTGCTACAGTCTAGGAATCCAGCCTAGGTGATAGCTGATAAGGATCTCAACTGTGATAGTGGCCATGCAAGTGGCAAGAAAGACATGAATTCAAGAGAGGCTATATAGTTACAGTGGGCAATGTTTGACAATTGAATGGATACAGAGGTAGAGAGGGAAAATCAAAATGACTAACATTACTCTCTATCTTTCCTTTGCTTCTGACCTCTGACCCAAACCTCCCTCTTTTGAGTGGTATTAGCACTAGAGTACCCACTTTTATTTTTCCCTTTCTTCATCCTGGGCAAGGGCAGCTCTACAACAGATGACAGTGACAGCACCTTACATTACTATTGTATAATTCGATGAGCTTTCAGATATATTTCCTCATCTTTATAACAACCCGGGAAGTAGATAAAACAGGTACTATTATGATCATTTTACATATTGAAATTCAGAGACGTTAAGTAAATTGGCCAAAGTCACATAACAAGTAGGTAGAGTTAGGACCGTGGCTCCCAGTCAGGCCATTATGCTGGTACTTCTTTTCTTGACTCCATAACCTCTTTGATCTTTGTAATATCTCCAAATGACCTAGCTCTCTTCTTTCCCTCCCCTTCACAGGTGCATTTGTGTGAGGTGGAGAGTCCCCAGGATCTGCTCAACCTAGAGTTCCCCCTCAATGTGAGGAAGGGACGCCCCTTGCTGGTGGCTGTCAAGATCCTTCGCCCAGATGCCACAAAGAATGCCAGGCAAGACTCTGTTTGTTTGTTTTTTGTTTTGCTTTTTGGAGGAGGAAAGGTAGGGCAATTTGGGTTAAGTGACTTGCCCAAGGCTATTTGTTGTGTTAAGTGTCTGAGGTCAAATTTGAACTCGGGTCCTCCTGACTCCAGGGCCGATGCTTTATTCACTGCACCACCTAGCTGCCCCTTTTTGTTGTTTTGTTTTTTGTTCAGGCAAGACTGTTAAGTGCATTATGGGGCTTGAGATGGGTAGATAGAGGCAGGGAAAAGGCTGCAGGGTGAGAGGAAGAAAGGATCAATTCTGAAGGGAGGGGGTAGAATCTAGAAGAAGGGATTCATCAATTGGATTAATTCTCTTGTGAATTCTCTAATTCTCCAAAAATGGAGAAGGAAGTGTTAGAAACTGCCCTTTCTAATCTTCTCCTCTATTTTCTAGGAATGATTTCCTGAAAGAGGTGAAGATCATGTCCAGGTTGAAGGACCCCAATATAATTCGGCTGCTAGGGGTGTGTGTGCAGGATGACCCCCTATGTATGATTACTGACTACATGGAGAATGGTGACCTTAATCAGTTCCTCAGTGCCCACCGATTAGAGGACAAAGCTGTGGATGGTAGCCCAGGAGATGGGGGAGCCACTCAGGGGCCCACCATCAGGTAACCTGGCCTAAGGCTAAAGCCAAAAAAGGGTTAATGAAGGTTAGCCCTTGCCCTTGCTGGACCCTGCCCCAGCCACAAACACATATACATCAACCTGAGGCTATCCTCTAGAGCAAGATCTGATAGAATAGGGCAGGCAACATTGAGTTAGTAAGGATTTATAGGATGTAAGGATTTATAACAGGGCTCTTAGCCTTTTCTGTGTCCTGAAACCTTTTGGAATTCTGGTGAAGTCTATGGATCCCTTCTCAGAATAATATTTTTAAATAATTGAAGGAAATACTCATTTTCAGGTCGAGGTTAATTAAAATAAAGATGTAATTTTTTTTCCTCATCTAAGTTCACAGATCCCCCTGAAATTTATCTGTTGACCCCTTTGGAGTCTGCTGACCCCTTTGGAGTCTGTAGACCCTAGGTTAAGAACCTGTGATTTTACAGAGAGCAAGTAGGCAGAGGCTCTCGGACAGGGTAGAGACACAGCTAAGGTTTCAGGCTGGTAGTCTGCTCAAAGGCTCTGGTATATTTCCCTGTTGTCCCTTCCCTAATCTCATAGCACAAGTCTGGAACCCTATAAATAGCAACCTTTTGTGGGTGGGAGTAGGGAGATGGTTTGGTATGAAAATCCCATCTGGCCCCTTGGAGAGATGTGAGCAGTGCTGGTGAGTGGGTCATGTCATCTCTTCAGTGGAAGGGAGTTGGACAGTATAACTTGGGCAGCCCTCACTATCCAGCCTGGGGTTCTGGGAGCTTTTCTTTCTGATGCTGAGATCTTGCTCCCTTTCAGCTACACAATGCTGCTTCATGTGGCAGCCCAGATTGCCTCTGGTATGCGATACCTTGCCACACTCAATTTTGTGCACCGGGATCTAGCCACAAGGAACTGCTTGGTGGGTGAACATTTCACCATCAAAATCGCTGACTTTGGAATGAGCCGAAACCTCTATGCTGGGGATTATTACCGTGTGCAGGGCCGAGCTGTGCTACCCATCCGATGGATGGCTTGGGAGTGCATTCTTATGGTAAGGAAGTCCCTTGGTAAGTAGGGAGAAGAGAAAGAGAAGCAGTAAGATGTGACTAGGGACTTGGGTTCTAGTTTAGACTCTGTCACTAATTAGCTGAGTAACCTTGAGCATGTAACTTTTCTCTTGGTCTTAGTCTCCTCATGTATAAAATGAGGAGGTTCAGCTAGGTGATTTCTAAAGTCTCTTCCAGCTTTAAAGTCCTATTTTCTAAGGAATTAGAAAAAGGGGTTAGTCATTGGGGTATATATAGGGAGAGAAATAAATGAAGAGAAAAGGTGACAAGGGAGGGAGGAAAGAGGGAAAAGTTAGAGTGTGAGGCTAAGGCATAATGCAGTGAAAAGATGAGGAGAAGGTAGAAGCAGGAAGAAGAGAGCCTTGGGATGGGAACATGTTAAAGGAGAAGGGGATGGATGATGGGGGAGAAGGGATGGGGAAAGGGTAGAATTGTTGGAAAAGATGGGCCACTAAAGTCAGCAGGGTTTTAGGAGAGGAAGGAATCCTGGAAAAAGTTCTCTTCATGGTGAGGGGACTAGGAAGACAAAGAGCTAAGTGTGAGGGACCATTGTGTTTAGGGAAAAGGGCTGGGCATCTTCTGCACTAAATTCCCATCCTGACTAATTCCTTTTCCCACCCCTCCAGGGAAAGTTCACAACAGCCAGTGATGTGTGGGCCTTTGGAGTGACTTTGTGGGAGGTGTTAATGCTGTGTCGAGCTCAGCCTTTTGGGCAGCTTACTGATGAGCAAGTCATTGAGAATGCCGGGGAATTCTTCAGGGACCAAGGCCGGCAGGTCAGAAGTTGGTCTGGGGTAGAAGAGTAGGGAGGATACAAGGGCTTCTGGGGAGGTGGGACTTATGCTGGAGGGGCAGAGGTTTGGTGGGAAAAGCACCAAATTTGGGCCTAGGTTTGAGATCCAGTTTTGCCATTTCGCCTGTGTGATGAATTTGCTCAAGCACTCCTTCCTCTCTCCATTGTCTGAAACAATCTAGGTGTACCTGGCCCGCCCTGATGCCTGCCCTCTGGGACTCTATGAACTGATGCTTCAATGTTGGAGCCGAGAACCAGAGGAACGACCCCCTTTTCCCCAGCTGCATCAATATCTGACAGAAGATGCTCTCAATATGGTGTGAATCTTAGCACCTACTCTTCATTTGCCTACCCCACCTTCCTTGTGTGACTCAGTGATGGGAACAGCAGCTGTACCTGGGTGGAGAAGAGGGTACAATTCTCCTGTTCCTATCACTGCCCTCCTAACTCTTGTCCATTCCCAGATCTTCTGGTCCCCATTTCCATGATCTCCACTGTGCCATCTCTCCTTTCCTGCCTCTTCTCTGTTGAGCACAAAGCTACCCCAAATGGAGGCAGAGGAAAAGACTGATCTCAGGCAGGCTGTGTGTCTGCTGTGGAAGATGGGGATTATATGATCATTTCTTCTGTTTTTGGCCTTTCTTTCATAACCTCCTTGTTCTTCTCCTTGCATCTCTCCCTCTTTCTCAGTCTGTCTTTCCTGTTCCCCACCCACCCAGCTGGCCCTGGGATTGGGATTTCCTCTGACCTCTAGCAATCCTCAAAGTAAGGGAGGGCATATATTGGGCAGACACTGGATGTGGCTCACTGGGGTAACTGGGCCCCACTGGAAGACACTGGTTCCTGGAGAGATGGCTCTCTCTCTGTCACACACTGGACACAACTGGCTGAGAATTTGGGGGCTAGGGAGGACAGGAAATAGGGATGGATATTCTCTATCACTTCCCCTGGAATTGTCCCTGGACTCTGTCCCTCACCTTTCTCTATCTCCCAATACACTGGACTTGGGGGTTGATTCACCCCTCCTTCTCTAATTGTTCTCATCTCCCCTGCCCTCTTCCCCCATGCTGTAGATAGTGCTTGTCTGAGTCTGTAAGTTTCTTTGGAGTAAATATTTTGACTTGGGGGGAGTGGGGTGGGGGGAGGTAATGTATCTGACCCCTGGGTTAGATGTCTTTATTACTGATATTACTTTGGGTTTTCTATAATCACTTGGGGTTTGTACATTGTTGGGGGGAGGGGAGAGACACAGATTTTTACACTAATATATGAACCTAGTTGGAGACAGTTTTAATCCCCTGCGATAGGCAGGTAATAAAGGTTGAGTTTTCCAAATGTGCTCCATGTCTGATTCTTGGGATCACTACAAAATCCTCCTCCCACCCTAATTTCCTATGCTTCATTTCCCACAATGTGGGGAATGCACTTCTCATAGCTCCTTCCTAGGAGGAGGAGGAAGGAAGGAAACGAGCATCTATTAAGTTCCTACTATGTGCAGGTACTGTGTTTAGCACTTTACAAATATTATCTCATGTGCTACTCATGACAACCTTGAGAGGTGAGTATTATTATTATCCCATTTTACAGTTGAGGAAACTGAGGCTAACTGAGGTTAAGTGACTTGTCCAGGGTCACACAGCTGAGAAGAGACTGCATCTGAATTCAGGTCTTCCTGACTCCAGGTCCAGCTCTGCTTCACCCCACAGGAGAGCTTTCCATTTTCAAGGGGTAAAGGAACTGAGATTTTTGTGGGAGGAAGAGACAACAAGAAAATGGACTTTCTACCAGATAAAAATCAGGAAATGAAATATAGAGGGAGATGTAGGAAGTACATCAGCAAGCTGCCTAGGTAGTGCTCAATGCAAAGGAGGTCCTGTTTGGCTTGAGCTGGAGAGAGACTGGATAAAAGAGAACCAAAGAATTTTAGAATTGATAGACTATCAAAATTGGTAGAGACCATTTTCTTACATCTAAATTGTTCAGTAAGTGAAGACATTGAGGATCAGAGGATTTAGAGGCTGTGTCCATACAGCAATTGGCAAGACTAAGACAAAGACCCATATCTCCCAGCTGCCAGTATGTCTTTCCGTCATGTGACCATAAGACAAATATCTCTACCTTGTCCCCATTCCTTCTTGCCTGTTCTGAGAACTTGCTCAAGCCTGAAAACATATTTAGCTCTTCCCAGGCCTAATAAACAAAAATAAAACCAAGCCTTTCCTTGATATTTTTTAGCCTATTCATAGTAATAGCTAGCATTTACATAACACTCTAAGATTTTCAAAGCACTTTATCGTTATCTCATTTGATCCTCCTAATAACTGGTACAAGGGCTGTTACTATTCTCATTTCACACACTGGGAAACTGAAGCAGACAGGTTAAAGAGAGCTGGCAAGTTGAACTTTGGTCTTTCTGACTCCAGGACCAGCCCTCTATCCTCTGTGCCACATCGAAGTTTTCTCCATTTTATTGCTAAACTTTTTGAGAAATAGTCTACACTTAATAGGTCTAATTCCTCATTATCATTCCACACTGTCCAAAACAATTTGGTTTTTGTCCCCAATTTTATACAGATATCGTTTTAAGGTCTACTGTTTCCTAATTGCCAACTTCCATGACCTTTCTTTTTTTTAGACACACAAATATATACATATACACATATGTAAGATCATACTATCCATACTTCCATTTATCAGTTCTTTCTCCAAAGATGGATATCAACTTCATAAGTTCTTTGTAGTTGATCTGAGTGTTTATAACGCTCATAATAAATTAGTCATTCACAGCTGGTCTTCGAACACTATTGCTGCTACTGTATACAGTGTTCTCTTGGTTCTGTTCATTTCGCTTGTTATTTAATGCATGTCTTTCCATGTTTTTCTGAAATCAACCTGCTCATCATTTCTTAAAGTGCAGTAGTATTCCATCACAATGACATACCACAACTTTTTTTAACTCTTCCGTTACTGATGGCCATCCCCTCAAGCTCTTTGCTACCACAAAGAGAGCTGCTATGAATATTTCAGAAGATCTAAGTTCTTTTCCTCTTTCTCTTTTTTCTTGGAAAACAGCCTAATAGTGGTTTAACTGGGTCAAAGGATATACACAGTTTTATAACTCTTTGGGTATAATTCCAAATTGCTCTCCAAAATGGCTGGATCAGCTCACAGTTCTATCGTGGCCTTATTTCTATCTTCATCCTTGACCTTAGGGCAGCTTTTGACTTTATTATCATCACCATGCTATTGGTTATTCTCCCCTTTCTTGGCTCAAGTACAATACATTCTCCTAGTGTCCTACCTACCTTCTTATCTCTTTCACTGGTTTTGTATCCTTTTACCCCCTTAATGTGTGCATTTTTAAAGAGTTTGTTCTTCATTCTCTTCTGTCTCTCTCCTTTCACTCTTGATAACTTGATTCACTTCTGTGCCTTCAGCTATCACTTCTGCCTAGATGACTCTCAAATCTGTCTCCAACATTGACATCTGAATTTCAGACCTACATTTCCTGCTGTCTGCAGCTGCCTATAGAACTTGTTATAGGATCACAGATTTGGAGCTAAGAGGAACCTTTTAGAGGCCAATGAATTAAACCCATTTCATCATGAAGAAACTTAGTCACAGGGAGGTGAAATGACTTGCCCAGGGTCACATAGTTAGAATTTGAGGTAGAATTTGAATTCAGGTCTTTCTGACTCCAAGTACAACATCCTAACCAGTTAGCCACACTGCCTTTCAATACATCTTTCCCTCTAAATGTGTCCCTCTTTCTGATTTCATTATATTTGCAACACTTCCATTCACCTAGTCTCTCAAGTCAGAAATTTGGAATTCCCTTTGACTTTTCCTTCTGCTTCATCTGTTATATCTAAACAGTTCCCAAATCTTTTCTCTTCTATGATCCCACAATGCCTTGAATCCATTTCTTCTCCATTTCCAGGCTTCTCATTATCCTCTGCCAAGACTATCACAATACATCTCTAATAGATCTTCTGGTCACCTTCTTTCTGTTCTAACTAGATGGCAGAGTGGTTTAGAATGCTAGGCTTGGAGTCAAGAGGACTGAGTTTGAATCTCATCTTAGTCATTGACATACCAGCCATGAGACCCTGGGCAAATAACTTACTTTTTATCTGATTCAGTTGACCCATATGTAAAATGAGGATAATAATAATTGTTTTTTTGTGGAGGATAAAATGAGATAAATGTAAAACATAAAGTGCTATATAAAATTAGCAATTATTATTTTTAAAATTATCATTTTTCATCATATTGCTGGCAGCTGAATCTTTCTTATGTGTAGATCTGGCTATACCATTCTTTTGGTGAAGAACCTTTAGTGTCTATAGCCCACTAAGTAAAACTCAACTCTTTTGCTTAACACTCAAGGCTATCTTGCTGTACCCTTCCCTTTCCAGCTTTACTTCAAATTGCCCACTTATATGAATTCTACACTCCTTTGAAACTTGGCTGCTCTCTCTTCCCCAAACATACCCTATGTTCTCTCACCTCCTCTGCTTTGCTCAGGTTATTCCCTATGCTTGAAATGTCCTCCCTCCCCTACTTTACCTTCTGAATTCCTACTCATCTTTTAAAGTCCAATCAAACATCACCTCCTTCAAGAAGCATTTCCTGATTCTTCCGCCCCACTCTACCCACCTTGCACTTTGTTGTGCAATGCTTGAATGCATTTATCATGTACTATCTTGTATTATAATCATCAGTGTTTGTATCTTGTTCCCCTACAGTCTCCTAGGCCACCACTTCCAGAACCACTTTTACTTATTTTCTCCAACTCACTGTCATGGTAGAGGAGTTGAAATACTCTTCACTCCTCATTTCTCCCAGGCCCATTCTCTCTACCACCATCACTCAGTAACCTCTTTTCTTTTGAGGTTCATTTAATCCATATTTACTGCCCAATCAAGATTCAGCAGTTATTACCTTTCTACCTCTATGACTCTTTTCTTCTTTTCTCAATTATCTCAGTGCTTAGCCCACAGTCTTTCCTCCTCAACTCCTGTTCTTATAGTAGGGGATGTTACACACATATGTATATGCACACATGTATACATGCTTATATATATATACATGTGTGTATATACATATATATTTGTGTATTCCTACACACAAATAGATATAGAACTCTCTCAAATACCCTAAACTCAACTTATTCATTTTCTATTACTGACTTCACCCTGTAACGGACATCCGAGATATAACAGGACAGCTAGGCCAATTATAATTTGATAGGAGTGTTTATTAACAGGCCAGGACTGCCTCCCAGACCAAAAGATAGCCCTGAGCTTTCTGTTAGATATAATTTTATAGACAATGTGATTGCTAGCAACAGAATATGTTTCTAAGGGGTTAGCATTGTGTCTATTGAAGCAAAACATTCTCAGTATTATTCTTATTGAAGCAAAGCATTCTCAGTATTATTCCCATTGAAGCAAAGCATTCTCAGTATTATTCCTATTGAAACAAAGCCTTAGTATTATTTCTACTGAAGCAAAACAGACCTGAATCCATGGGAATCTGTGGCATGTTTCTAGCAACACAGGTGAAACATTTCTTTACTACTGGAGCCTATTAGGTGGTTTCCAAGGAACCCAGTAGGGGTCCCCTCTAGCAGATTCAAGGGGGCTCTAGTGTATAATTTCTGGTGGGCACTTCAACCCCACTTAAGTTATGCACAGAAATGGTCATACTTTAATCTTGCCATTATCCACAAATGTTCTACTTCTATGTTCACAAACACAAATTCTTTATCTAATCACAATTTATTGTGATCTTACCTCTCATTCTGCCTTGCAACCCTGTTCTCTGTCCATGACCTCCAATACCTCAACTTCTCAGTTCTTTCCTTGGATATCACCCCTGCACCAGTCACGTTCTTCTCCCTTCCCCTTCTTGATGAACCATATCAACCCTACACTGTTCTCTTCTCTTGAATCCCTTGCCTCCTTATTCTATTGCCAATGTTCCCTTAGACTACTCCCACCATCTGTTGCCTTTGCTCCTACTTACATGCTGGAACTAAGCTGCAGAAAATCATAAAACTGTGCTGACTGGGTCTACAACAAATGTATGTTATATAATCTCAACCAGACTCCCATTGAAGCTTTTATACCTCCCTAATGGATTCACTATGTCAGTCACCATACCCTTTCATCTCTCCTCAAATCTCTCATGGCTTCCCCTTCCCACACTCTCTCAACTAAAACCTTGCCTCATATTTCACTGAAAAAATTGATGCCATTTGTCAAGAGCTCTTTCTTATCTTCCTCCTCCTCATCTCACATCATTCAGATTCATTCTACTATGATCTCCTTCACCCTTGCCTTCAGCAGTTTGCCGAAGAATTTGCCTAACTTCCCTATTACTACTGAGGGGGTGACCATCCTCTCTGTCCCTGTAATGTTAATGCAATAGGAAGATCTTCCCCACCCATTAACAGACCTAACACATGGAGTCTGAGTCACAGAGCTTGCCAAAAGAAGAGAGAAAGAGAGCAGAAAGTGAGGGGGAGAGAGAGGGGGGGGTGCAGAGGGAGGAATTTACTTAGGGGGACTTGTTTTGTGGGGAGCCTTGACAGAAAGAAGGCTTGGGATGTTGGTGCTCTCTGGATTAGTGATAAATACCTTGCTAAATCTTACTTCCTGGTATCCTAATGATGTTCCAAATAACTATTTTGTTTTGCCTTTGAGGAAGAGAGTTTATTATATTTTGTGAATCTACCCTGGAAATACGCATGCACATTCATAGTGGCTGCTATAGGTATCACATTGGTATTATAGTCCCCCAACATAACAACCTAGGTGCCTTCCTCAACTCCTTACTCTCTCACTCCTCATATTCAATCTGTTGCCAAAGTATGTAATTCCTACCTTTGCAAGACCTTTCTACCCCACTTCTTTCCTTTGATGCTGTCCTTACCCTGATGCAGGCCCTTATCACCTCATGCTGTCCTATTGTAATACTATTGCCTGCTGGTTGGTTTCCTTTCCTCAGACCTCTCCCTACTCCATCCCATGCTCCACTCAGCTGTTAAGATGTCAGTTGTTCTTAAATCCGGCCTCAGACACTTAACACAAAAATTAGCCATGCTACCTTGGGCAAGTTGCTTAACCCCAATTGCCCTCTAAAAAAAAAGCAAAAAAAAAAGATGTCAGTTGTTCTTAAAGCACAGGCTTGATCATACCACTGCCCTACTAAACTCCAGTGGCTTCCTATAACCTCTGGGATCAAATATAAAATCATTTCTTTGGCATTCAAGGCTCTTCATAACCTATCCACTTCTTACCTTTTCAGTCT
The DNA here is from genome assembly GCF_028583685.1 of Petaurus breviceps papuanus. NCBI lineage: Eukaryota > Metazoa > Chordata > Mammalia > Diprotodontia > Petauridae > Petaurus > Petaurus breviceps. The sequence goes on from NW_027187367.1 coordinate 3,890,677, forward strand.
TATTACATATTATTCCATCCCAAATACTGTGTGATCTGGCTACTTGTTGTCTCTCCAAGAAGGTACTCCATTTCCTGGTTCCTGGAATTTTCACTGGCTGTCCTTCATGCCTAGAATTCTCTCTCTCCTGGATTCTCTGGTTTCCTTTAAATTCTAGCTAAAGTCTCACCTTCCCATCTTTTCCTATCCCTTTAAAGCTAGTGCTTTCTCTCTACTGATTACTCCGGTTTATCATGTTTATAGCTTGTTGTACCTGGTTGTTTGCATATCGTCTTCCTAATTAGACTGTGAGCTCCTTGAGAGAAGGGGCTTTTTTCCCCTATTTTTGTACCCCCAGCATTTAGTACCATGACTGGCACATACCAGGTACTTAATAAATGCTTGCTGACTGCTAAACTGTAAGCTCTATGAAGGCAAAGGCCATATCTCATTTACATTTTGTACTTTCTTATGAACAAAGTGAAGCATTGTGCTCTGCACACATTAGGTGCTTAATCAATGTTCAATGCATAAATGAAGTGAGGCTTTTGAAAAATTCTTAGGACAGTTTAAAAAAGCACTCTTTGAGTCTTTATCCCACTTTCCAATTGTACTGAGTCAAATCTTCCAGAAAAAGGCTTTCCCTCAAGGTTCTCAAGATGCCTCTGAGGAACTGGGGCATTTCTTATAACAACAGGATGAAGCCCAAATTCTGCTAAGTTCTCCTCAAATATCAATTACCTGTGATTAGCATCCCACTATCATTTAACACAGGGACAAACTATACTGAGGGCCAAATCTGACCTGTAGTTGGTTTTTGTAGGACCCCCAGCTAAGAATAGTTGTTACATTTTTTAATATAATAATACTTTATTCGAAAATGTAAAAAAAAAAGTCTTAGTTCAAGCACAGTTCAAAAACAGGAAGAGGGTCAGATTTGGATCATGGGCTGTGATCTCTGATTTAACCAATTAATGTCAATTAGCTTTTACAAAGGAACATTTACTAAGAAGATATTGTAAAAACTAAAAGTACAAAACATCTCCCCTTAAAATGGTAGCAGTATTCTTCCCTATATTACCTTAGTTCCCAGAGTGAGTAGGATTAACCAAAAAGTGTTGATTACAAAGCGTCACTAGACCTCCATTCCTCTGACCTTTGGAATCTCACAAAGTCATTCCATTTACAATGTTCTACCTACAAGGAAGGAAGAATAGACAAAATAGGTAAAGAAACAACAACAGGGCCAGGTGCTCATGACTTTATGTCAACTTGGGTAGGGCTGTAGGCTGTTGGCTCTTTCTCTCTCCCTCCACCCCTTCTTGGAAGCTTATAGCAGTTCCTGTCTCCTCATTGGAACATGGCCAGGCAGGAGGCTTACTTTGGCATGTTTTGTTGTTGTTTAGTCACATCTGACTCTTTTTGAGCCCATTTGGAGTTTTCTTAGCAAAGAAATTGGAATGGCTTTGCCATTTCCTTCTGTAGCTCATTTTGAAGATGAGGAACTGAGGCAAACAGGGTTAAGTGAACTGTCCAGGATCACACAGCTAGTAAGTGTTTGAAGCCAGATTTGAACTCAGGAAGATAGTCTCACTGATTTTAGGTACAGCACTCTATCCACTGTACTACCTGGCTGCCTATTGAACACACCAGTTGTAGATCAGCAGCCAGTCCAAAGTCCATTTCCTTACTATATGGTTATCAGAATAGAAGTAGCTATAGAATACCTGCATATACCCCAAAATAGAGTTGGGAGGAGAGTCTATTTCATACCAATAGTCATTTCCAGAAGCATACTCACCAACTGTACATGCTTCAAGGACTGAACCCTTCTTATATAAAAGCTACATTATGAATTAGAAGATCAAAGAAGAGATAGATTTATTGTTTATGGCACATAATGTATTGTTAACAAATAATAAGAAAGAAGACAGCGCTACTTTAATTTGACTTGGCTGATATGTATGTTCTTGTCAAACGATGTACTCTTCAAGCTAAAAGGTTAGGGGGAAAGGTAGAGAAGAAAATAAAATCTAAGAAGTGAAGATAAAGTAAGAGACCATCCTAACCTGTTTCCTCATCTGTAAAGTGAGACAGTTGGACTCTAAGGTACCTTCTATCTTTTTTGTCTAGGATCTTATGAAATGAATGTGTCTCTAGGCACAATGTGTCTAATATTACTTCCAGGATGCAAGAAGGAAATTCTTTTTTTTTTTTTTAAAGCAATCGGGGTTAAGTAACTTGCTCAAGGTTACACGGCCAGTTATTTCTGGGTGTGGTGCTAAGTATCTGAGCCTGGATTTGATCCCTAGGTCATCCCAACACTGGGGCTGGTGCTCTTACTCGATGAGCCACCTGGCTGCCCCGACAGGTTTTTATAAAAAAGGATTTCCCCTATCTATTTGGTGGATTTTTGAAAACTACAGACTCATAAGCCTGACATCATGAAAATTTCAAACTATTAGAGTTACAGAGACCTTAGAGGTCATTTAGTCCAACTCCCTAATTTTACAGGTAAGGAAATATTTTTTTAAAATTTTGAAACATTTTATTGATTAAAAAAATTTTTAAATTACATCCATTTCCAATTATATCTTTCTCCTTTTCCTCCCCCAAAACCATTCTTTGTAATTAATGAATAAAAAAGAGAGGAAGAAAAGCATTTTATCAGAACTAACCAACGCATTAATTGAATCTAACAGTATATGTGATTTTCTATACTTGTAACTCACCCCACATCTGAAAAGAAGGTTTGGAAGTACATTTTCTCATCTTTTCTTCAATTATTCACTTTTTTGTTTCCTTTTGAATTGTTATAGTTATTGTGTATGTTGTTTTTCCTGGTTCTGCTTATTTCACTTGGGATCCATTCATATAGGTCTATTCATTTATCTCTGAATTTTTTTTATTCATCATTTTGGGATAATATTCCATTACATTTATACATTTTGTCTGGGCATTCCCCAGTTAATGGGTCTCTATTTTGTTTTCAGTTCTTTACTACAAGAAATGCTGCTATTAATACTTTGTTGTATAGAAAAACTTTCTTTTGGGGTATATACCTAGCAATGAGATCTATAGCATAGTATGATTATAAATTCTTTGAGAGGATTAATTATTAAACTCATGAATTGTGAGAATTTAGAAAAAGAGTGATGGTTCTTAGAAATCATGGGACTGTAGATTTAGAACTGGAAGGGATTGTAGAGGTCATATAGTCTAACCCCCTCATTTTTCATGTGAGAAAAATGAGATTCGGATACATTAAATAACTTGTCCATGGTCAGATAGCTACTAAGTATCAGAAGTGGGATTTGAAGCAAGGTCTTCTTGCTTCCAAGTCCAGAACATAGCTCATTATGTGATACTTTTGCTTCATAAAGAAGTTATGCCAAAATGTTTTCATTTGCTTTTTTGATAGGGACAGCTCTTAGTGTGGTTGATAGAGTTTTGGACTCCCAGTTAAGGAAAACCTGAGTTCAAATTCTGCCTCAGACATTTATTAGCTATATGATGCCAGGCAAGTCACTTAACCTTTGCCTCAGTTTTTTTCATCTGTAAAATGGGGATAATAATAGCATCTACCTCACAGGGTTGTTGTTAGAATCAAATACATGTAAAATGCTTTGTAAATCTTGAAGCATTTTATACAAATGCTAGCTTACCGGACAGGTTTCTAGACTGGTAGATCAGAGTAATGGTGTAACTTGCTCAGGGTCACATACCTAGTATTAAATGTGTGAGGCTGGATTTGAACTCAGGAAGAGCAGTCTTCCTGACTCCAGGTTTTGCACTGTATCCACTGTACTACCTAGCTGTCCCATAGCAGACAGGGAGTATGGATTAATGCAATCAGAGCTATCTGAGGAGAGGTCTCTCAGTAATGTGCTACAGGACTGTGTCCTAAGACCTCTTTCTCTCTCTCTCCTATCTATATCTATCTATCATCAATAATTTGTTTTAAGTAGAAGTCATTTGAAACTTTCAGATGGTACAAATTTGGAAGAGTTGACTAATAATAAATGACAGATTCAAAACCTAAAATTATTATTATTATTATTTTGCGGGGGCGGGGTAAGGCTGGACAATTGGGGTTGACTTGACCAAGGTCACATGGCTAGTAAGTGTTAAGTGTCTGAGGCCGCATTTGAACTTAGGTCCTGCTGAATCCAGAGCTGGTGCTCTACTCACTGCACCACACAGCTGCCCCTAAAATTATTTTGATAGACAAAATTGAATGGATCACCAATAGGATGAAATCTGACAGATATAAATGATTTCATTTAGATTCCCACGGTCAGTTTCACAAGTACAATGGCTTAGTCATTCAACAGGAAAAAGAAGGTAAGGGAGGATAGTGAATTGCAAACTCCATATAGGTCAAGTGTGATACAATAAACCAAGAAAAGCTTATGCTCTCCTGGGATATATTAAGACACAGAGCTTCCAGGAACAAGGAGCCCTGTTATATCCCATCTGGGGTACTGGATTTGTTCTGGTCACCGCAGCTTAGGAAGGCCATTGAGATACTGAAGAGCATCCAGAGGAGAATAACCAGGATGGCCAAGGACCTTGAGGTCATGCCCTGAGAGGGTCAGTTGAAGGAAATGAGAGTATTTACCCAGGAAAAGAGAAAGCTGAGGGAGTGGGAGGGTTGTGGGTGGGTGGCTGGGGAGAACATGATAGCTGTCAATTATTTGAAAGGATTGTTATGTTTGGCCCCAAAATGCTTGTACCAGAGTGAAAGGTATAGAAAAGAAGATCTGATTTTGTTAAATTTTATTCTAACTCTAAGAATTAGAACTGACCTAGAGTGAAAGATACTGTCCAGGGTGGTACTAAAAGACTGGGACGAATAGAGCATCGGAACTAAAATAATCTTCCTACGGTTTCCTAGCCGAAACTCCCAATGCCTGGTCGCTCGAGATCCCCACCCCATCCTGTCGAGGGGCCCGCTGGGAGTTGTGGTCTGAGGAGACCTCGCTACCCTTTAAGGAAAGAGCGGGCCAAGGCGTGGACTCCGATTCCCAGCTTGCTTTGCAGCCCCGTTCTCCCTCCCTCTCGCCCCTCCTCCCAGCACCAACTACCCATTCGTGAGCTCCCTTCAGTCAGTCCTGGAGGCTTCACTCCCTTCCCTTCTTCTACCTGAGTTCCTCCAGTCCCCCCAAGCCGGAGCTCCGGGGCTGGCGGCGAGGGTGCGGAAGAGGACGCAAGGCCGAGGCCGGGGTGAGTGTGGGCGACGGCAACGGCGAGAAAGGGGGAGAGAGGGAGAAGACCCGGAGAAATCCGAAGATTGTGTGTGTGCGCGCGCGTCCCATGTATGTAGTGGGGTGTGTGTGTGTGGTGTGTATGATTTGTGTAGGGTGTTGTGTGTAGTGTGTGCGTGTGCGCGCCCCCATGTATGTAGTGTGGTGTATGTGTGTGGTGTGTATAATGTGTGTAGAGTGTTGTGTGTAGTGTGTGGTGAGCAGTGCATGGTGATGTGTGGTGTGTATATACTGTGTGTGGTGTGTAGAGTGTTATGTAAAGTGTATATTGTGTGATACGTGAGAGTAGTGATGTGTGTAGTGTGTATAATGTGTTGTGCAGTATACGTGTAATGTGTATAATCTGTAGTGATGTGTGTAATGTGTATAGTATGTTGCGTGCAAAGTGATTTGTGTAGTGTGATAATTTGCATAAGATGTGATAATACATGTAATGTGTTGTCTGTGTAGCGCTATATGTAATTGTTTCGGGTGTGATGTGTGTAGTGTGTAATGTGCATAGTGTGTTGTATGTGTAGTGATGTGTGTAAGGTGTGGAGTGTCTAGTGACTGTGGTGTGTGTAGTATCTAGAGATGTATGTAATGTGTTTGTGATACACACCTGTGCAGGGGGAGGCATCGTTGTGTTGCACTCTCTAATCAATAATTCTGTAGTGCTGTGAGGTTTGTGAAATGCTTTCCTCACGTTTCTTCCTGAGAATGCAAGAATCACATTATCCCTTTTTTTCCTGAGTGTTAGAGAGGAGAACTTGGTCAGTCACACAGCTAGCAAGTATCACTTGAGGTCAATGCCAGTGCTGATTCCACTTTCCGGTGTTGCTTCTCCTCAAAGGGCTTTAAGGTTCACAGGACAGGTATCACTATCTCCATTTTACAGATAAAACAGCATTTTATTTCTAGTAGCTGGCTGAAATGGAATTTGAACCCAAGAATTTAATCCAGTTGAGGGAGCGGGGTATGGTCGCCCTCTTTTGAGGAGAAAGGACCTTGAGAGACTAAATAGAAGGATTTGAATTTTAGGGAAAGAGATGAGATGTGTGGTAGTATAAAATAATAGAATTTAGACTTGAAAGTAATGTTAGCGATCATTTAGTCTAAATCTCTCACTTATAGTCAGTTAACAATCATTTATTAAGGGTATATACACCAGGCAGTGTCTCAAGTACTGGGCATACAAAGAAAGGCGAAAAACCCTACCCTCAAGTAAAAATCCAGTCCCTACTCTCTAGGGACTCACAATCTACTGTGTTTCCCCGATAATAAGACACTGTCTTATTAAATTTTTTTGGAAAGAAAAACACCAGAGGGCTTATTTTCAGGGGAGGGCTTATGTTGTCCTGCCTCAGCTCTCCTCCATGGCACTGCTCTCAATGGCGCCAGCAAGCAAATCACTGGGGAAGAACGGGATGACGGGCTCACTGCTGCAGCTCTGATTGGATGCAGCTCGGAGTGCGGCGAGCGTTTCATGGGGGGGGGGGGATGGGGACGGGGACGGTGTATACAGAGGGTACGGTAATGCAGCGTGTAGCGCAGGGGATCACCTTCACTACAGTAGCAATCTCAATAGGGCTTATTTTCCAGGGAGGGCTTATTTTAGAGGAATCTTACACAGTAAGGGGAGGGCTTATTTTCGGGATAGGCCTTATTATCCGGGAAACACGGTAATGGAGGAGATAACATGTAAATAACTATGTACAGATAAGATATATACAAGGTAAATTGGAGGTAATCTCAGAAAGAATGAAATTTTAGTGACTTCAGAAGTTGTTCCACCATGGTCACCTGGGTATTTGTTAAGTGGCAAAACTGGGATTCAGATTCAGGTCATAGGATCAGGATCTCTGGATCAGGAAAATTGGTTAAATTTGCTCTTTCTATACATGAGGAAAAAGAGGTGAAGTGACTTGTCAAAGGCCTTACAGTAAGAGCTAGGATGTGAATTCTGAGCTCTCAGATTTCAAATGTAGCATTCTTTTTTATTTTTTTTCTGAAAGCAGTTGGGGTTAAGTAACTTGCTCAAGGTTACACTACTGGGTTTTTTTTTTGTATGGGTGTTAAGTATCTGAGGTCGGAACTGATCCTGGGTCCTCCTGACTCTTAGACTGGCACTCTTACTCACTGCACCACCTAGCTGCCCCCAAGTCTAGCATTCTTTCATCATGACTTTCTAAGACCATAATGCAGTGGGAGAGGTAATGTCTTGAAGCAGAACTTTGCTGGGAGTTGGGAGACCTGTATGATAATGTTATATCTGCTACTAGCTAGCTGTGTGACCCTGGGCAGTCACTTAACCTTGTTTACCTCAGTTTCCTCATCTGTAAAATGAGCTGGAGAAGGAAATGCAAAGCACTCGAGTGTCTTTTACAAGAAAACCATAAATGGGGTCATGAAGAGTTGGACACGACTGAACAACAAACAGCAACAAAAACGTAAATAACTGTTTTACACATATTTCACATCATCATAAAAACATTCCTGAGAAGTGTATAGGGCAGGTATTCTTGTACCTATTTATAGATGAAGAAATTGAAGTGATTTGCCAAAGGTCACAATCTAATTAGGTATGTATTCAAACCTATTATCTGTCTACTGCCTTTCATGTTACATTATATCATATCATATCACTCAATTTTTTGTCTCAGAACAGTCAGAAATAGTACAGTCTACTAAAATATGGGATAAGAAGACAGATACTGGTGAGGAAGACAAGTGGATGAAAGTTAGATCTAGCAGAAATATGGGTTGATGTGGAAAGGAGAATAATATGGGAGAGGATGGAAATGATGTTTGAATGCTAGGTTGAGAAAGGTGATCTGTTGGTTGTTGACATTTTTGGTGTGCAAAGATGAATCATATATTTCTCCTCTCTCCTCAGATGATGGAGGGGACTCCACCTCGGACTGGGCTGAACCGGGGACAGCTACAGTGCCGCAATCTGCAGGAGTTTTTGAGGGGTTTGAGTCCTGGAGTACTAGACCGACTTTATGGTCACCCAGCCACCTGCCTGGCTGTCTTTAGGTGAGAGAGACCCTCTTTGTGGCAGGAACTCAGAAACTACTAATAGTGAAGGACTCAGAGGCTGAACCTGAATCACCATGAGAGAGATTGAAATGCCAGTCAACCTTGTTGATAAATTAGGATGGGAGAAGGGCTTACTCCAAAAGGCCAGGATACTATCTGAGATGGTGTTTTGAATGTAGTACATTGGAGAGACCATTGGTAGCAGAGAAATAGTTGGAAGATGAATTATCATGTTAATGCCTCATATCTTTATCCTGCCTCCTATAGGGAGCTCCCATCCTTGGCTAAGAACTGGGTGATGCGGATGTTGTTTTTGGAGCAGCCATTGCCCCAAGCAGCTGTAGCTCTGTGGGTGAAGAAGGAATTTAGCAAGTGAGTCTCCCTGCCCTCCTCACATTCCTCTAGGACCTTCTGTGTTCCCTCTTCTCAGGTCCCAAAAAACTCATGTCTTCTGTGTCACTTCACTGCTGCCTTTTTAGAGCCCAAGAAGAAAGCACAGGACTGTTGAGTGGTCTCCGTATCTGGCACACCCAGTTGCTCCCTGGTGGCCTTCAGGGCCTTATCCTCAACCCTGTCTTCAGACAGAATCTTCGTGTTGCTCTCCTGGGAGGGTATGTCATCTTTCTTTGGTATAAAATACTATCCATAGGAATGAGGATGGAGGAAGGGCTCCCCAAAGTACTTCTTGTGATTCCACAGTTTTTGTAAATCTCCCTTGCTTTATTGGATAGGTTAGCCTGAGATATGGCTTATTCTAGAGTGAAAAATGTCATGCTCTTAGCTGATAAGGAGGAGGGAAGATGCAGGTGGTATAGGGGATAGAGGGAGAGGAAACATATTTTTACTCTAGACCCATTTGGCCATAGGGGGAAGGCTTGGTCAGATGACACAAGTCAGCTTGGCCCAGACAAACATGCCAGGGATGTTCCATCACTGGACAAGTATGCAGAGGAAAGATGGGAGGTAAGATTCCCAAGGGCATAGTCCTTGTGTTCCCAGAGATTCCCTCAAACTTGTTTATCTCAAGGTCTGTATGTTCCCCTTAAATGCCTCCTAGCCTTCTATAGAAGCTCCTCTGTCCCCTGCTCCACCTGGATGAGACTCAGGCTTCCCCATCCCTCAGGTGATCCTGCACTTCATGGTTGGCTCCCCAAGTGCGGCCGTCAGCCAGGACCTGGCCCAGCTACTCAGCCAGGCCGGGCTCATGAAGAGGTGAGGCCAGGGGCCTGTGGGGCTCCCCGCCTTCCCTTTTTTCCTGTGGGTCCTTGTTGATGTGAGGGTGGAGAGTAAAGAGGGTTTCCCAGGGAAAAACCATGGGAAAGGGGGGAAACTAGGTGAAAGAACATTAGAAGTATCTGAGGAAGCTGTAAGTGAAGAACCCAGGGTGGGAAGATCAATGAGATTGATGCTCTTCTTTTTTCTTTTTCTCCCCAATGACCTTGTATATGCCTAGTTCTGAGCCTGGAGAGCCACCCTGTATTACCTCTGCTGGCTTCCAGTTCTTGCTGCTAGACACACCTGCCCAGCTTTGGTATTTTATGCTGCAGTATTTGCAGACTGCCCAGGTAAGGAGGCTGAGCAGTTGCTGAGGTCACTCCTCCAGTGTAGGTACCAGCTGCTCCCCTGTACTCTTTTGACTTCTCCCCTGTGTCTGTTTTTCCCTAAGAGCCGGGGCATGGACCTGGTTGAGATCCTGTCCTTCCTCTTCCAGCTCAGCTTCTCTACTCTTGGAAAGGTTAGCAGGGAGCTAGAAGGTAGTATTGTGGATAGAAGGTGTTGGGTGGGTGGGGGTAGGAGCGACAGCATTGAAAGAGATGTTGAGGATTGTGGAGGCAAAACAGCAAAACATGGAGAGAAAAATGATTTGGGGAAATAAGCAGAAGAGGGTGAAATAGAGGAAAGGGGAGTTGGAAAGGAGAAAGACATTTGGACATCTCAGCCAACCCTTGCCACCTCTTTATCCTAGGATTATTCTGTAGAGGGTATGAGTGATTCCCTTCTTAACTTTTTGCAACATCTACGAGAGTTTGGGCTGGTGTTCCAAAGGAAGGTATGAGTTCTCATATATATTTATTAAATGCCTACTCTGTGCCAGGTACTGTGCTAAATGATTTGTAATATTGTCTCATTTGGTCCTCATGATAACCCTGGAGGTAGATGTTATTGTTTTGCAATTGAAATTGAAACAGACATAGGTTAATTGACTTGCCCAGACTACTAAGTGCCTGAGGCTGGATTTAACTTGTGTCTTCCTGAATTGATAATTAATTTATGAAATTGTGAAATTATGCAGTGGGAGCAACCATGCCTAATTCTTTGGGTACTCACTGGGTAAGACCACAATGGCAGTGGTAAACGGGATGGCAGTCACACTTTATTAACCACAAAGGGTATGATGGCACACAACACAGAAAATACAGAGACAAGTGGTGAAAAGTGAGGAGGGATACTCAGTGAGGCAGTGTGGGAACAGGGGATGGAATGATAAAGTAAGGCAGGCAGTTCAGAGAAAAAGTTGGGGAGATAAAAAAATGGTTGGGGAAGTAAGAGGCAGAGAGTTTCACCCAAGTAAACATGGATTAGAGTTGGGAGCCCTCAGCAGCATGGACCTGATGGAGATGGAAGAGTGTTTGGGTGGAGCAGGAGTTTATGGTGTCATTTTTACATGTTTTAGCGGGGACAGACTAACCTACTATCTGTACCACCTTGGGGTTGGTTCATTAATGTATCTAAATAATTTCAAAGTTATCACTAAAACTTCAAAGTTGACATGTCCACAGTATCCCAAAGTTGTCAGCACCTTTTGATGTTCTGCTGGTCTGAAACTATGGAGGTCTGGAATTTGTCTGGGACCAGAACCCTGACAGTAGCACCTAGATAGCTTCCCCTGATTCAGCACATATTGTCAGGGTATGAATTTTGGTTAATACTATACGATTTGTAAATTATGCTCCTTTGATCTTTGGGATTGTTTGTATGTGACTTCCAGGTTCCTTTTCGCAATCTCATTTTCCACTATTGCCCCTTTGTAAAGTGGCTATTTATAAACTTACTTACTCTACTGACTAGAATTGGGGTGGTGTTCAGAGGACCAGATCAAGATATGATATACAACCTGACTCCAGTTCTAGCCCTCTCTCCACTATGCCACCTAATTGCTTCAATTAAAGGGGAATGGGGATGGAGAGCAAGGAACTGAAGACTAGACTTAGGTACCTGGGCCCCAGGATGGAAGGGCCAAACAGCATTAAATGGCCCTCCCTCTTCCATGCTTCCTAGAGAAAGTCTCGACGTTACTATCCAACCCGATTGGCTATCAACTTGTCATCAGGTGTTACTGGTGCTGGAGGCACTGCTCATCAGCCGGGCTTCATTGTTGTAGAAACCAACTACCGACTGTATGCCTACACTGGTGAGGTTGGAGGGATGATGATGAAAATTGGTTGTTAGGGAGGGTATTAGAAGAAGGAAGGAGATAAGGGAAGGGGGGTGTTGGAGGAGGAACTGAAGCATCTTTGGTCTTTTGTTTTTTCTTTGGAGATAGAGTCAGAACTTCAGATTGCACTCATTGCCCTATTTTCTGAGATGCTCTATCGATTCCCCAATATGGTGGTAGCCCAGGTCACTCGGGAGAGTGTGCAGCAGGCCATTGCTAATGGTATCACAGCCCAGCAGGTATTGTCAACAGGTGGATAAACCAGGAGGACTGAAGGTAGTGGGGGTGAGCGTGATAGGGAAATGGAGTGATGGAATTTGTCAACAAACAGGTCAGGTTTTATTTGTGTGAGGTAGAGATGGGAACATGGCAGGTGGTTCAGGAGGGTAGCTGGGAAGGTGAATGGTGAAAGCCATTACTGTCAAATGGGGCCAGACGTTGAGGGGTGGGGTGGGGAGAGACAATAGAATATAAATATCAGAGAATGTAGACATTGGGGAAGAAATGATAAATGTGTTCAATAAGAGTAGTAACTCAGCAGCTGGATGGGAACAGACAGGGTTATAGGTAGTGGTGACGATAGGCATGGATGTTAAGTTGCCTGTGGTGTGTGGGGAAAAAAAGAACAAATTAATGTTTCAATAGAAGCAGGTTATAGATTTCAAGATGGCCAGAATTTTCTTACCCTCCTGCTGTGGCCTTAAAACTATCCTCTTGTCTTTCTTCAGATCATTCATTTCCTGAAGACAAGAGCACATCCAGTGATGCTGAAACAGGTCCTGAGTTGGGGCAGGTGTTTGGATAGTGGGAGGGGAGCAAAGGAATGGGAGGAGGGATTTGTCTTGGCAAACAGACTAAAGGCAATGTTCAGCCCCAGCTGAAGTTTCTCATAGCTACTCCAATTCCTTATAGACCCCTGTACTGCCCCCCACCATCACAGATCAAATCCGACTCTGGGAGTTGGAGAGAGACCGGCTTCGATTCTCTGAGGGTAAGTAGCTGGTAGCATTCAGTTGGCAGTTGACTCTTTGGCATAACAGTTTTTGTTCTATTAGACTCTAATTTCATCCATTTGACTTTTATCTCCCTCTTCTTCATCTTGTGACATTTAGTTAGGAGCAGAGCCAAGGCTAGAATTCAGATTCCCTAATTCCAAACTTTTATTCTATCTGGTTTGTCACAGTACCATTTATTGGTCTCTTTTTGTTGTAGGTCCTTTTTTTTTTTATTGCATTTGACTGTCACTGGTGTTAAAGAGAGTCCCTGAGTAGTTGACATTAGGCTTTGTGAGGAGGCAGTACCCAAGCATGGTTCTTAGTGATGCTATTTTTAAAAATTTAAATTAAGTTGCCATGAAGAATTTACAGAGTGGGTGACAAATAAGTCTATATAAATGTCAAAGAGGATGGAAGGCTGGATTTAGAGCCTGGAAGACCCAGCTTCCAGTCAACTCAGATACTTAACAGTGTCATAGATTTGGAATTGGAAGAGATGGTAGAGGCTGCCTAGTCCAACCTTCTCATTTTACAAATGAGAAAACGGCATTAAAGAGTGGAAGTGACTTGCTTAAGGTCACAGGCAGTGACAGCTGGGATTAGAATTTAGGGTCCTGGGTTTCCAAATCCAGTGCCTTTTCAAAGCTGCCCTCTTGACTGGCTCATCACCTAATGTATCTCCCTCTGCTTCGTTTTTCCGCTTTGTAAAATGAGCCTAATAGCTGTAGTGCTTAACCTCACAGGATTTTATCAAAAAATTTAATGTAGGTGAGACGCTGAATGTCAAAGTGCTATTAAAACTACTCAAAAGCCAGGGAGTGGGAATGAATGGATCTGTCAACAAGCATTTTTTAAATTACTTACTGAGCACTTACTATGTGCCAAACACCGAGCTCTGTGCCTGGTGTCATCCGCGGCTTTGGCTGGTAATTGTGTTGCTTGCTGTTTCACCTGCTCTCTGTCTCTCTCCCCCCCTCCCCTCTGCCCCCCTCATCTCTCGGCATGTTCCCGGGGTCCCAGGCGTCCTCTACAACCAGTTCCTGTCTCAGGTGGACTTTGAGCTGCTGCTGTCGCACGCCCGGGAGCTGGGTGTGCTGGTCTTCGAGAACACGGCCAAGCGGCTCATGGTGGTGACTCCGGCAGGGCACAGTGACGTCAAGAGGTTTTGGAAGAGGCAGAAACATAGCTCCTGAGCCAGGGTCGGGCCTTCGAGCGGCCAGGGCCTCGCGCACCCCAGAGACTGCGGAGGACACGGCCTGGAGGGTGTAGCCCTGCCCGCCTTGGAGCCGGGCGGTTCGGGTGGCTGGGCGCGCTCTGACCCCTGGCTGACCGCAGAAGGGGGGCTATTCTCAGGCCACCGTGCTCAGAATGTCAGGCTCTTGGCGTGAACCTCATGTCCTTGCATTTTTTTAAATCACATCAGAACTTTTCATATTCAATAAAGTTGTGGAAGTGAACGGTTCCCCGGACGCCGTTCGTCCCGCCCTCCCAGAATGGGAGTATTTTTCTTCCTAGGATTTCTTTTTCTTTGGAAAGTGGGCGAGGCTCCCGGAAGCGCATGCGCCTTTGCGGAGTTAGGGGGGGAGGGGAAGGGAGGGGAGGAGGAGTTGGCTCCTCTGGGTTGGCGCACGCGCGCCGCGTTCTTTGCTGGCTGCCTTCTTTTTCCGCTTGCGTTCGGGTTCCGACGACTTCCGCCTGGGACCCGGCGTGGAGTGGGCAGAACTGTCAGGTGGACTGGCCTGCTTGGGGGAGTCTCTTGGTACCCGGGTGTCCTGTGGACTTCTGGGGAAGTCAGGCCTGAGGCTGTACGGAGCCGGCAGAGAAGCGTGAGCGGAGGGTCCAGGGACCACTTAGGTGGCCTGGGGCAGGGTAGCCAGCTGCTGGCAGAGCGGGTGTGTGGGGCGGCATTTCGGGATCCGGTGCCGCGTAGTCTAGAGAGCCCGGGGTGCGGATCCTGATTTTGACGGTATTAGTGTGAGGGGATGCAAATTACTTCAAAGCCAGCGTTTGTGTGCCACTTCCAAGGATTACACAGCGCTTTGCGTGTATGAATCGATATTCTCTCCAAAACCCAGAGAGCCAAATGCATTATTATCCCCGTATCATAGTCTGGGGAAGCAGGCTTATACAGGTCAAGAGACTTACTCAGGGTCCGGTCTTAACTCCAGGCGCAGCACTCTGTCCACCCAGGCCACTTAGCCACGAGCTGCCTAGCTCCCTTAAATTCTTTGATTAGGTTTCTTCGTCGTTGATTCGAGATAATAAGGTCATGGATTTAGAGCTGGAAAGGACCTTAGAAGTTATCAAATTGACCCAACCTTACAATTACATTTTACAATTGAGGAACCAATGGTTTTTTTTTTTCTTCAGGATTCGAACCTAGGGTCAATGTGGTACAGTGGGAAGAAATTCTGGATTTGGACTTGGAGGGCCTGGGTTCGATTTCAAGTTTTGCTGCTTACTACTATATATGTGATCTTTATGATTAACTTAACCTCTTTGGAATGAAAATCCTAGAATTCAAGGTAGAAGGGGCCGTTTATTTTTAGATAGAGAGTTTAAGAAATGCTTACCATGTGCCAGGCAAAAATAAAAAAAAATGAAGCAGCCTTTGTTCTCAAGGAATTTACGTTCTAGCATGAGATATAACATAAGCATGTACAAAATAAATACAAGATAATCTATCCTCTGACTCCAAATCTCTTATGCCAGACTGCCTCCTATTGATAGCCTTAGTATTTGCTTTGGTGTATGTTGTGTTCAGAAGGACTAGCACCTCCAGTAAAGTCTTGCCCTTTTCAGGGCTGCTCATCTACCTTTAGTGTTCACCTTTCACCCAACTCTCACTTGTGACTCCAAGAAGCTGTAGCATTTGAAGTGGCCACACCTGGGTAAAACCTTCTGCCAAGATGCACTAAACCAGGTTGAGGGTAACTGAGAGAACTCAAACTTAAATGCTTCATGGGATTTCTATCCCAAGCATGTGAAAACTTCTCTGTTGGAATAGGCAAATGAAAACAATTTGTTCAGTGGGCATGAGGGCAGCTTAAACGAGCACTGTGGAGTGCTTGGATGCCAAGGTCATCCTCTGTATCCTGTGATGTCACTGTCTTCAAAAACAAAGGACTAACAATATTTACCAAAGTGGGCTAGTTAGGAGAATATAATAAAATTTGTATAAAATCTTTGAAAATCTTTAAGTGCTATGTAAATTCAGCTATGGGACAGCCTGGTAGAAAGGTGGTCATAGCCTCAGGGACACCTGGATTCAAATCCTTTTTGTGGCCTCATATGAAGGTTTCTCAGTTTTGTGAGTGAAATCACAAGTCACTCCTATTTCTATCCAAATTCCAGTGAATGAATTTGTTAGAACTGTACTGATAAGAGAAAGTGATTGAATTGGTAGAAGATACTTTTTGCCAATGAAATCAAGTCTAGTCCAGAATAAGTATGGAAATTAACAGTTTACAAAGCATGTAAAAACTTTAGTTCAACAAGTCCAAGAAAAGGTTCTTTGGAACTAGGAGAGATACAGGTACAATGAAGCAGGAACCCTGCGTCCAGGAACATAGTATATTCCCTATCCTTAATTCTCTATGCTGCCCTGTGAAGTTAGAAAGGATTGGTGTTTTTATCCCCATTTTACAGATGAAGAAACAGGCTTAGGAGTCATTCAGATGGCAGGAATTTTATTAAGCCCTCAAAAATGACTTGTTCGAGGTCACATGGCAAATCAGTGGGAAAACCAGGACCAGAACCTGAATCTTTAGGTCCAAGGCCTTTTTTTTTTCCCCACTGTTCAACACTTCAAAAAGTATGAGAGTCGTAGACCTGAGGAGAAACTATAAGGAAGGGCATAGTGAATAAAATAACTGGGATTAAAGAAATGAGTGACTTGTCACTGAGGAAATATAAGAAGGGGATTCTTGAGGCTTCCAGTGAATGTCCTTTCTCTCTTCCAGGAAGAGATCCTGGCCCCCTGCCCACCCAGCCTCAATGTCCCACTTGTCCTTGGCCCCTCTTTGGACCAGGCTTTGGGGACTGAAACCATCCCAGAGTATCCCCTGGCCCCACCCTTTCTCCACTCAACCTTATCCTCATGGACCCTCTGTCCTCCAAAGGAATCGTGAACAGAAACGGAAGCGGCTCCAAGAAAAGCAGGGGGTTTTGGAGGCAGAGACAGCAGGGAAGAACAAGGTAAGGAGGAAGGAGAGTCTGGGTGGGGTAGGGGATGCTTGAAGCATGGTAAGTTTCCCCAAATCTTAATAGATTTCTTTTTCAGCTACCAACAAGGCCTAGTAAAAATTGGACTGCTAAAGAGATAGTATTGTATGAAATCCCTACAGAACCTGGTGAAAAAAAAGGTAACAGATATGAAAACCTTTTCCTACACCTTCCTCCCAGTATTTAGGTTGTTTAGTAATGACATATTTGAACAAGTTCAAGGATAATGGAATTCTTTCTTCAGATGTCACAGGGCCCTTACCTCCTACATACAGTCCCCAGTATGTTGAGGCTGCCTGGTACTCTTGGTGGGTTCGAGAAGGGTTCTTCAAACCAGAATATCAGGTCAGTAACTAATGCCTGTGGCACTTGTATTGGACCCTGGGTAAACAAGATTCCTGTCCTCATAGTGCTTACAGTCTAAGATTGTAGGATAATCTATTTAGAGCTGGTAAAGACTATCTACTTCATCCCTTTTATAAATGGGAGATCCAGGTCTAGTATGGCAAAGGTCATACAAGTAGGAAGTTGCAGAGTTAGCATTCAAACCTAGGTCCTTTGGCTTCAGATCTAGTCCTATTTTTACTTTCCTGGGCCGCTTCTCCACTCAAGGCACAAGAAAGACAATACCCGGTGTTACACAGTAAGTACAATAGGGGACTACCAAACAAAATGCTGCATGAGATATGAGGGGGAGTCAGAGAAGACTTGGAGAAAACAGTGTTTGAGTTGGGCTTTAAAGGGTAGGTAAGAAGTCAGCGAGCTAAGAGGGGAAGGGAGGACACTCCTGGTAGTAGGGAGCAGTGGAAGCCAAAGCCCAGAGGAAAAAGAACATGGAACCTGTTTGGGGGTTAGAGAGCTGTCTGATTTGGTGGGAACACAGAAAGTAGATTATGACTGGAGAGGCATGTGGTGTTACATTGGAGAAGGCCTTTAATGCAAAAGGAAATTCAGTTTCAGATTTACTTGGAAGGCAACAAGGAGCCCCTGACCATATTTGTACATGACCAGAAGAGTAACATGACCAGATTAATACATGAGCTAGAAGGAACATCAGAGCCCCTTATTTTATAGCTGAAGAGATTGAATCCTAATTGATTTGACCAAGGTCACACAGGTAGGAAGCATCAGAAATAGAATTTGAACCCAGGTCTTAGGATCATAGATCTAGAATTGGATGGAACTTTAGAGATTAATCCAGTCTCTCATTTTATAGAGGTGTTGCCCCAGGTCACATGGTTAGTGAGGAGCAGAGTCAGGATCTGAACAATGTCTTATTTCCAGAGCTAATACCTCCTCTACTATGCCATTCTCTTTCCCAGGCCAGGTTAGTGTGGGGAGAGAGTAGAGGTGGGAAGATTTGGTAAGATACTATTGCAATAATCCCTGGGGGTGATAATGAAGGCCTATGGGAAGCTAGTGGTGGTGAGAATAGAGAGGAGGGGGATATATATATATATGAGAGATTTTGTGAAGGTGGAATGGATAGGATTTTCTCAGACATGGGAGGTCAGGGAGAGGGGAGAACTAGAGAGAGTTCCAAGGTTTTATGCTTGGGAGACAGGGTAGATGGTAATAATTTTGAGTCAGAAATAGGGGAGTCAGATGGAGGAGATGGTTTAGGGCAAAAAAAAAATAATCTGAGAAACGCAATGAAATCAGTAAGTTCTGAGCCTTGAGATCTGCAGCTCATGGCCAGCTGCTTTGAGGAATCTGAAAATTTCTGTGCCTTCAGGATCTCTCTCTTCTGCTCTCTGCTTATTATGAAAGCCTTCTTCTCTACAGCACCTTAGCACTAGAGACACCAGGGGGCTCTCTTGTCCTAGGGTAAATACCTTTCCTCCACCTTTCTTTTATTCAGAGCTCCTTTCTGACTGTGTCTTTTGCCTCCATTCCCAGTCCCAGCTGCCTCAGGCTACAGGGGAGACCTTCTCCATGTGTATCCCACCCCCCAATATCACTGGTTCCCTGCACCTTGGCCATGCTCTCACTGTGGCCATACAGGATGCTTTTGTGCGATGGTAAGAGGGAGAGGGGAGTGTATCTGGCTCCTGTAAGAAGGGGCTGGGCTAATGGGGAGATGAATCTCTGGGATAACAGGGTGGGGTTGGGCCATGCAAGTACTGAGGGGTCATGGGGATGTTGGGATGAAGTTAAGCAGATAAATGAGATTCTGGGTTATTCTATCACAGGCATCGGATGCGAGGGGACCAGGTACTGTGGGTCCCAGGTTCAGATCATGCTGGCATTGCTACTCAGGTATTTCTTGTACCCATTTCCCTCCATCGAGATAGAAGAGATTTCCCTTTTTGAAGCCATTTGACCTTCTCTCCATCTTTCCTCTTTCCCTACTCTAGGCTGTGGTGGAGAAGCAGCTATGGAAGGAGCAGGGAAAAAGGAGACATGAACTGAGCCGAGAAGATTTTCTAAAGGAAGTATGGAGGTGGAAGGAAGAGTGAGTATAGCTCCCTTGTCCCCAGCTCTTCTTTTCCCCATATTCCATTGTCTCCAGGGTCCTAAGCATCCTGCTTCCCCATCCTGACCCTCCCCAATTTTCTTCCTTGACAATTAAGCAGAGGGAGTCACTATACTTTTTTTCCTGGGAACAGAAAGGGTGTTGAGATTTATGAGCAGCTACAAGCCTTGGGGGCCTCTTTGGACTGGGATCGAGAATGTTTCACCATGGATGCTGTGAGTACTAGATGCTTTGGTCTCCAAAGGGGATGGTGGATTAGGTGATGAGAGAATGGACTTGAAAAGCCTGGCATACTTAGGTTCCTAGCAGGAATGACAGAACATGGTGGGATGAGAGCACAAGAGAGGGGAAGGAAAGCCAGGGACTACTGCATGTGAACATAGATGTTCTTTCAGCGTTCTTCAGTGGCAGTGACAGAGGCCTTTGTCCGTCTGTATGAGGCTGGGCTGTTATACCGGGACCGGCAGATTGTCAATTGGTCATGTGCTTTGAGGTCAGCCATCTCAGATATTGAAGTAAGTGTGAGGTTGGGGTGAGGAGGTTAGGGTATGGGTTCAGTTTTGTATACCTAATGCCAAGCTAGAAGGGAAAGGGTTGGACTTTGGGGCCTTTCAGATGGGATTAGATATGGGTTAGAGAGATGGTAGGTAAGAAAGGAGATAAACTAGGAGGACTCTGAGGCCACAAACACAGAATAATAACACCAGTCTTTCCTGATATGCCTAGGTAGAGGGGCGGCCCCTGCCTGGCCGAACAGACTTCTGCCCTCCAGGCTGTCCCTCTCCTGTCTCCTTTGGCCTCCTCATTTCTGTTGCCTTTCCAGTAGATGGGGATCCTGGTGAGTTCCATCTATCCTCTTCCCTGACTTATTGTGTCCTAGTTTTTCCTCTTCTTGTCTAGGGGTATCAGGTCAGACCCTTTGGAATCTCCCACTTTCCAGCATGGGGAAAGGGTAACCTGTTCTTCATCCCACAATTAAATTCCTCAAATTAATTAATCAGGAAGCTTTTATCTGGCTGCTAGTCTGTCTGGCTTTGGTCACTGAGGGGACGCATGAATGCCTTTTCCCTATTCTCAAGATGGGGAGACAAGCCTGACACCCATGAAACAGAATATTTTAATGTCAAACTCTCTGGTTTGGACTGTAAGTGCTTTAGGGGGCAAGAAGAGCAGTAAGTCAGTGTGAGCTAGAGCATTCATGGTCAGTACATTGGAGGAGGGACTTGCCTGGGCTCCAAGGGATGGGTCAGATTTGTGGTGAGGACAGTGAACACCTATAGAATATCCTGCCTCTTCCATTTCACCTGCTGGGCATTTCACAGTTGATTTTGACTCTGAGACCCAATCCCAGTCTCCCCCCTGCTTCATCCACTCAAACTATTGGGGATTTCTGAATACCTGGGCATTCAGATGACTAGAAAACCCCATCTCCTGGAGTTGCTGATCCCTGTTTTACATAGTTACTTTTGAGGAAGCTGTTATTTAGGATGGGTGCCCTTCCCCAATTCTTCCAAGTTCTTCTGGAAAATGGGAAATTGATTCAGGTTTGGTTGTTTGTTTCCCTAGAAACAGAGATTGTAGTGGGGACCACACGGCCGGAGACTTTACCTGGAGATGTAGCTGTGGCTGTTCATCCTGATGACCCCCGATACATAGTAATAAACGACTGTCTCTACCCATCTGACCTCCTCACTCTCCCAGTCTACTCTTGAATCCCTCTAAGATTCTAGTTACTTTTCCCTTGGCTCCATTTCCTTGTCTCAAGACCACCTTTTATTTTCTTATTGGTATTGACCCATTTTTTAGAATTGTAAAATTATATAGTCCCCTAGGGGGGAATAAGAGATCATATGATTGAACTTCTCTTTTCAAAAAATGAATCTGAAGTCTAAGAAGGTGAAATTATTTGACTGAGGTCATACAGCTAGGTATGAGGACAAGATTGATACTAGGATCCTGATCTTTTGGTTCTGTCTCTTAACTCTATTCCCTCCAATTGTTCTCTTTCTCCCCCTTATCCCAAATGTCCTCATTCTCCCTTCCTTCCGACAAATGTGTCTACACCTGATCCACAGAAAGCACTGGACAAACTCTTGTTGAATGAGTGACTGATACTTTCTTCCCCTCACCAGCACCTTCATGGATGCCAGCTCCGTCATCCGCTGAGTGGAAAGCTCCTTCCCCTCATCACTGACCCTGCAGTCCAACCTGACCTGGGCACAGGTTTGTGGAGACTAGGAGAGAGGTAGAAAACTAGGGGAAGACTAGGGAAGGGGAAGAGAGTGAGGAAATTCACAGGGAAGTCTGGGAGGATAACAAGGAATAGTAGTATTTACCCCTTACATTTGTATAATTATAGTTTGCATAAACATTACCTAGAGATAACCATGGTCCCCTTGTGAGATAGTTCAGATGGATACCCATTTTCCAAATGAAGAAGTAGGCTTGTGGTTGTTAAATACCACAGCCATATGGCTGGTAAGTGGCAGAGCCAGGATCTGAACTCATGTCTTCTGACTTGAAGTTTGTGCTTCTCCCTACACAGAGATATGGAGAGGGGAGGGTAGATTTGTGGAACTGGAGATGGGGCTCAGGGAGGGAAAATAGAGGGTCTGATTGTCTCCTCAGTACTGTTCCTTAGGTGCAGTGAAGGTGACCCCTGCTCACAGCCTTGTTGATGCTGAGATTGGGACACGACACAGGCTGGTCCCTGTGAGTGTCATTGGAGAGGATGGGACCATGGTCGCTCCCTGTGGGGATTGGCTGCAGGTAGTACCACACCTTTAATTTCCTGCCTTGGTTTCTGGATCCTAGTGTGTCCTTTCCCACCTTATAGCCCCCAAATCCCATAGATTCCTCTGTTTCTACAAAAAACTTTTCCTTACAGGGTCTTCACCGATTTGTGGCCCGTGAAAAGATTTTATCTGCGCTTAAGGAACAAGGGCATTTTCGTGGCATTCAGGACCATCCTATGGTACTCCCTCTCTGTAGGTAATTTTCTTCCTCCATGACCCATACCTCTAAAAGGTAATGGGGGTGGGAGTAGAGTGGAAAGGACTAAACTTTTACTAAAGTGAAAGGAAGGTAGAGTCATACCACTCTTAAGGAAGAGGAGGGTATAGGATATGGGGAGAATGGGAATGAAAGAAAATGAATGAGGCCTCACTCTTCCCTGTGTAGCCGTTCTGGAGATGTGGTGGAATATCTTCTCAAAAACCAGTGGTTCATGCGATGCCAGAAAATGGGGGAACAAGCTTCCCAGGTGAGGCCCGAGTAGGGACACCATATAAAGGAGATGGGGCCTTTCGGGACTGGGAATGAAGGGGCCTGGGAGTCCCCCTTCCTGAAAGTCCTCTAGTTTATGGTAGATGGGTGAGGGGCTATCTCGTATGGAGGTATGAAGATGGATATGATGACCTGGGCAGGGCCCAGGAAGGTCAGGTTTATACAGTTATGTCCTTTATGACTCTCACTCTGACTAGGATCCTAGTAGAGGACACCTGAGCCTTGGAATTATCTTATTTAAGACTAGTTTACCCAGTGGGACACAAGAATAGGGGCCATTGCCTGAGGTCTCCCTTTCTTTGTAGGCTGTGGAATCAGGGGCCCTGTCTCTGAACCCTCCCTTCCATCAGAAGAAATGGCAACATTGGTTTTCTAACATCAGGCAAGTAGGAGCACTGGTGAGATTAAGGGAGAGAGAGAGAGAGAAAGAGAGAGAGGGAGGGGGGGAGGGAGCGAAAGAAGAAGGGAGAGAGAGAGATCTAATTATATTATAAAATAATTTTTTTTTTTTTTGTGGTGGTGGTGGGGGTCTTATCCACAGTGATTGGTGTGTTTCCCGGCAGCTGTGGTGGGGACATCAGATCCCAGCCTATAGAGTTGTTGGAAAGGAGGTAAAGGGGACAGAGTGGTTTGGTTACTTCAGGGTAATGGAGAGGGTAGGAAATGGAAATTATTCTTTCAAATTGCCTTGTAAGTCTTGCCACCATCCATTCCAAGTTGCTTTTTTATAGGGAGACAGTGAGGAATGTTGGGTAGTAGGTCGATCAGAGGCTGAGGCCAGAAAGGCAGCTGTAGAACTCATAGGGAGATCAGAGAAGGAGCTAACTTTGGAGAGGGGTAAGTAATTGGGCTGGGTCTGGAGGCTTATTCCTGAGTGCCTGAGGAGAGTGGATGCTGGGTTAGGGAAGACAGGGGAGGATGATTGGGAACTGTGGGGGAAAATGCAAATGGGAGTAAAAGACTAAAGTCCTCATAAAACTAGATCCCAACTGTTCCTGTTCTCACTCCATCCCTCAGACCCTGATGTTTTAGATACCTGGTTCTCCTCTGCACTTTTTCCTTTCTCTGCTCTGGGCTGGCCCCAAAAGGTGAGATGGGTTAAGGAGATGTAAAATTGATGACACTAGGGAAATGTGTCATGAGACAGGATGCATGGAGGATGGGGACCAGGAGCAGAGATCTGGGGGCTTGGAGGAGAGTGATGGGGCTGGTTAATTAGTCCTTGGTTCTATCTCTTGTGTTTCAGACTGCAGACTTGGCTCAGTTCTATCCCTTGTCCTTGTTGGAGACAGGCAGTGACCTTCTGATGTTCTGGGTGGGCCGAATGGTCATGCTAGGGACCCAGCTCACTGGGCAACTTCCATTTCCTCAGGTAACCTCTCCTCCAGGTCCCTGTCATCCTTTCCACAGCTGCCCAGCTGAAGAGAGGTGGTGTTTCCATACTTCTCCCATGGGTCTGTTCACTATCCCTGAAATCTAAGGAAAGGGGATTCCAAAGCATCCACTTCCCAGACCTCTGTCCCTGTGCCCAGTTAATGTCTTCCATCTCCCTCACTTCTCCTGTCTAGGTGCTTCTTCACTCCATGGTTCGGGATGGGCAAGGCCGAAAGATGAGCAAATCTCTGGGGAATGTGATCGATCCCAGGGATGTTATCAGAGGGGCAGAGCTACAGGTGGGGAAATGAGTTGGAGGGGCAGAGATGGGTTTTGAATAAGAGTGGAGGGACTTGTGGTACAGAATTGGGGCTAGAAAAAAAGATTCTGTGGAGCAGATGTTCAGAGCCCAAAGATCAGTGCCTCTATGAAGATTTTCTGGAGCCACTTGGCACCCTGGCCCATTGTGGGGCTGTGAGCTTCCTGCCCTACAATAAGGCATTTCCCCAAAGCTGGGCCCAGGCTTCACTCAACAATACCACCCAGGTCTACATGGAGCTGCAGGTGAAAGGAAAGGAAAGAGTTTGAGAGATGTGGCAGTTGGGTGAATAAGGATAGAAGGAAAGAGATGCAGGGGCTGGCTGGATTAAACAGAAAGAAAAGATAGAGGTTAGAGAGAGGCCATGTATATTATCTCTTTAGATGCTACAGGAGAAACTGAAAGAGGGAAACTTGGATCCGAGGGAGCTACAGATTGCTGCTGCTGGACAGGTAGAGACCCAGGTGTTTGCTGCTCACCCTTCCTCAAGCTATCTTGAGGTGCCACTGCTCTTAGAAACACAGGCATCTTGAACCTCTTCTTTGCCTGCCAGCCCTTAGCCACCTTTTCTCTTTTCTTTTCTCTGTGTCCAGAGGAAGGATTTCCCTCAAGGAATTCCTGAGTGTGGTACAGATGCCCTGAGGTTCATACTCTGCTCTCATGGAACACAAGGTAAGACCAGCGTAGGCAGGTTGGGGATAGATTCTGGAGACAGAGGAGAGAGACTGATGAAGCCAACTCTCCAAACCCTCTGTACCATACAGGGGAGGACATAAACCTGTCTGTCTCTGAGGTCCTGAACTCCCGCCATTTCTGCAACAAGATCTGGAATGCCATGCGGTTCATCCTTAATGCCTTAGGAGACAGATTTATACCCCATCCCACTGAAGAAGTGAGTGTTGGTTGTATTGGGGGAAGAGAAAAGGGAGTCATAGTGGACAGTGGCAGGATCACTAGTCTGGTTGTGTAAGTTGTTGGGCCCTTCTTTTGTCCCATAGTTGTCTTCCTTATCTGCCATGGATACTTGGATCCTCAGCTGCCTGGCCCTCACTGTAGGGGAATGTGAGCGAGGCTTCCTGGCACAAGAGCTCTCTCTCATCACCCATGCTTTGCACCACTTTTGGCTCCATAAACTCTGTGATGTCTACTTGGTGAGCCCAGGGGGCAGGAGGCACAGGTGCAGGGTGGCATTTTCTTCTATACTTGTCATATTCTTAAGTTCACCTCACTTCGAATCTCATGGTTTTCCATGGTGGGACCCTCTTGGTACATTGTACGTTGATGAGAGGGGGAAAACACCAACTAGTGTTTGTTTCTTTTCCCCTTTGGATTGGTTCTTGGGAGCCTACATAGGAAATTCTTCTCCTTTCATCTCCTTTTCTGCCCCCCCTGCCAATTGCCTTGGTGGGGAGAGAAAAGATGAGCAAACAGATGGATTTCTGAAAAATCGAGCAGAAGAGCAGGAGAAAGATGTGAACCTGATCATCTTTATGAGGATTCTTCCTGGGGACAGTGAGAGAACTGGGAAGTCAAGCTAGCGTGCTCAGGGGCCCAGTGTGAGCCTTTCGAACAATTAATATGTAACTATATGCACTCCCTGATGTTAACTGGTTCTGCAAAAACATCATTTCAGGCAAAAATGGCATGGGGGAGTTGTGTGGTTAGTCCACAAAGGGAAATATCCTAAATACGTTTTCATGACACGTGTGACCTTGTGACTTACTTTTTCTGGGCCTCAGCTAGACTAGGTGATCTCTAAGGTAGGTCCCAGCTCTAAACTCTGTGACCCTGTGCTTATTATTGTCCAATTTGTAACAAGCAATCAATGAGGTTTTGAGAACTTATGGTTGAGATTGGTTATATTGTATACATGATATTTCTGGAGTAGGTTATAATTTGCTGGAGCTAAGGGGAATGAGTCAGCAAAGTACTCAACAGCAGAGTATTTTAAGTCATACAGTGACTCTTCCCTGACCTAAGATCCCAGGGAATGGCCTTAGAACTATCTTGAGACTGTCACCCATTGGGGAGGGAGGGGAAGGGAACTGGGACCATTGTTTTGGGGTCCCCTTTTCTTTCCCAAGCTATAGAATTGGGGTGAAGGATAGTGAGGAATAACTGGGGCACCTAGCCAGAGGAAGGAAGTGACCCGGGGTCCTCTGTAGCTGACATTTGTCCTTAATTTCCAGGAGTCAGTGAAACCTGTGTTGTCAAGGTCACCCCAAGCCCCTGGACCACTGCAGACACTATACTCCTGTGCAGATGTTGGGCTTCGTCTCCTTGCCCCGCTCATGCCCTTCCTGGCTGAAGAGCTTTGGCAGCGATTGCCTAACCAACCAGATTGTACCCCAGCTCGAAGCATTTGTGTTGCCCCCTACCCCAGTGCCCAAAATCTGGTGAGCCACATTCACTTCATTGTGGTATAGCCAAGGTACCTAAGTTCTGAGCCCCACTTTTCCACTAACATATTGTGTATAAAATGATGAGGATTGACTAAATAACTTTTAAGATCCCCTCTATCCCTAACATTCTATAAGTTAACTTCCTTGGCCTCAGTTTTCTTATCTGTCAAATGACAAGATTGGACTAGATGCAAGAAAGGAGGTTCCTTTCAGATCCACAGTGTCAGTGGTTCTGTGTATTAGGGAGGGTCTGACTAGTAGTGGGGGTTGTTGGGGGATAAAAGATCTTCTGGAAATGTTGGTAATATCATATCATACACATTTAGAGCATCCTCTCAAGTCTAGCTTATTGCTATTGTAGGGTAATAGCAGCCTTTTAAAGTTTTGAGGAAATGTTTTATTATCAGATGGTCTTTGTTATTGTGGAGGCTTCCAGAGTTGAATCTATGAGCACCTCATTTGCTGCTGTAGGGTCATCTTCTGGCCAAGGTCACTGGATTACAGTACAGTAGGGCCCCAGGGATCCCTTAAAGAACTTAAGGATGGTCACACATGGTTGACCCAGTTTAGGATTCTGTCTGACAGCCTAACAAAGTGTGGTTGGCCAAAGAGCAGGTTGTTCTCTGTAGTATCTGCTGCAAAATTTAGGGAAACCTTTTTTAGTTTTTCTCAGTCACTGGTTACAGATCTATCAATATTTCATTTAATTTCTTGAACCTGGTTTAAATCTTTTCTGTGTAATGGGGTATGAGTTCTAGGTTAGAGAGATGACCAGGTGAGACATAGTTACCTGGCCTCGTAAGTAGACAGTAGAGGGATGGGGAGACAAGTTCATTCTTTAGTAGGCTCTCCCTGGAGCTCACAGACATGTGGTCTGTTATTGGTCCAACTCCCACAGGAGCATTGGTGTCAGCCAGAACTGGAACAGCGATTTTCTCAGGTTCAAGAGGCTGTGAAAACACTAAGGGGGCTCCGAGCCATGTACCAGCTCAGCAAGGCCCGGCCCCGAGGTGAGAATTGTCCCTGGATACCTAGGGGAGAAGGGGTTGGTGTGTGAGAGATGAGAACTAGAGATCTAGTCACACATACATTGCTGAAGGGTATAGAGGCTATGATAAGGGGAGGGACCAGATGCCTAATGTTACTGCTTTTGAGTCTCCTCTTTTCCCATAATTTTTTCCAGTGTTGTTGCAATGTTCAGAGCCCAAAGAGCAGTGCCTCTATGAAGATTTCCTGGAGCCACTTGGCACCCTGGCCCATTGTGGGGCTGTGAGCTTCCTGCCCTACAATAAGGCATCTCCCCAAGGCTGGGCCCAGGCTTCACTCAACAATACCACCCAGGTCTACATGGAGCTGCAGGTGAGGGTGGGAAAGGGAAGGAAAGAGTTTGAGAGATGTGGCAATTGGGTGAGTAAGGAATTAGAAGGAAAGAGATGCAGGGGCTGGCTGGATTAAACAGAAAGAAAAGAAGAATGGAAGATATTATGGGTGGGAAAAAGAGGACATACTGGTACAGTGGGTGAGACAGCTAACCCTGTCCTCTTCCCAGGGTCTGGTGGACCCTCACCTCCATCTTCCTGTCCTGCTTACCAGAAGACAGAAACTCCAGAGACAACTTGATAGCCTTACAGCCCAGACTTCAGTTGAGGGGAGTGAAATGATGCAGAGAGAACGTAAGGTGAGTTCTCAGAAGAGTGGGGCAAGATACCCGTGGTCCTTGGAGGAAGGTGGGCAGGGAGGCCAGGTATCTAGATGATCACCTTTTATCTCCCCAAGGTCTCTTCCCTCCTTGTGGAGCTGTCAAAGTTGGACCAGGCAACCTCTCATCTCCAGCAGCTGATGGATTTAGCTCCTACAAAGCCATGAATTCCTCCTGTGTGTCCCTTCTCTCTACCAGACCTGTCTCTGGGTATTTCTGGGTTAGGGTGACCAAGTCCTGGGAGAATCCTATGGGACATTCATAATTGTTACAGCCTCCCTCAGCACCCTGCCTTTTTTGTATTCTCAGGAGTAAGATAATTTAAAATACTTTTTTAAGCCAAAGCATTTGGTGCCTTTTTTGTTCTTTCCAAGTGGTGTCTTCTTTGCTCTCCAGTTCCTTTGAAAGAGTTCTACATAGTCTTGGGACTGCTTCTGGGGATTGGGGGTAAGATTTGGAGCCCATAGACCAGGGGGTGAGAGGCTGAGATTTAGTCCTTCAGGCTCCCTCTTCTCTTATAAGGCCTGAGGGCTTGACCATGTGTTGGCTTCTCCAGGCCATTTCACCGATGTGCCACCTTGTGGCAGATCTGGTGATACTCAGCTCTTCCTTCAGACAACTTCCTAGTAAAAGAGGGGAGAGATTTTTCTAGATCTAGGGACTACAGTGGGGACCATATTAAGGAACACTTAGCTCCAGGAGGGGGTTGAAGAGTCTGGAGGATTAACTGCCTCCCTCTCCCCCCACCACATTGGTAGGTTGGTGGTTAGAGTATGTCTGTCCTGAGATGTCATACATATTTAAAGCCACAAAAATTACCCCCTCAAGGGAGGAAGGGAAAGAATCTGGAATCCAAAGTTTTGAAATCAAATGTTTAAAAATATATACACATATTATTATTATTTTACATATAACTGGGAAATGAGGTACAGGCACTGGGGTATAGAGATCCACCATGCCCTACTGGAAAGTCGAAGGGGGGGATGGGGAAAGATATGGGAGAGAGCAGATTGGGGGAGGGGATATTCAGTGGGATCCCTGTTTTGGGGTGGTGGGTAGGGGAAAATGGGGAGAAAATTTGTAACTCAAAATCTTGTGGAAATGAATGATGTAAACTAAAAATAAAAAAAGAGAGGAAAAAAAATTACCCCCTCGATACCAATTTAGTATTTTCCTGCTCCCAGTCAGTCAACAAGCATTTATTAAGCTCTAATTCTCTGCTAGACCCTGTGCTAAAAGCAGGAGAGATGCAAAGAAAGGCAAAGCATAGTCCCTCACCTTCTAACGAAGGAGGCAAATAACTATGAACACCCAAGATAATGTGTAAACAGGAGGTAAGTGAAAGAAATGTTTGGGGGGCAGGGGTGGGATGAACTGGCGTCTTGAAAAAGATGGGGTTTGAGCTGCATTTTGAAAAATGAAAACCAGAAGAAAAATTTTAAGTTATCAGGACCTACTACACACAGTTATATGTTGAGCAGCCTGAGAAGAATAGGTAAGTTACTTTGAAAAAGACAAACTATATAATATAAAATAATAGAAACTAACAAAATATATTAGGACTATATTTGTTGCATGAAAGGAATATGGCTAAGTGCTTTCTTAATTTTTGAGAATGATTTGTGTAGCATTAGCACTAATTCTTTTTTAAGAGTTTGATAAAATTCTCCTTTGAATCCCATCATGAGCAGACTATTTGTCCCTTCTTTTGTTCCTTTTTAGCCAAATCTATTTCTTTTTCTGGAATGATATTAATTAAGACTAGACAGGAGAATCAGAAACAATGGAACTCAATAACCCAATGTTCGATAAACCAGAAAACATAAATTACTCAGGAAAGAACTTCCTTTTTGAAAAAAACTGCTGGGAAAACTAGAAAGTAGTTTGGCAGAAATTAGTCTTAAACTTAAACTTTAAGGTTTATACTATATTCCACAGCACATTCTAAATGTGACCTTAATATTAAAGATCCGTCTGTAAACAATAGGATAAAAAACATCTTAGATCTAATAGCTATTGGTAGAAAACATATTCTTAATCAAACAAAGGACAGAAGTTTTTACAATAGGTAACTGTTTAAAAACTTCTGCATAAACAAAATTAACACGTAGGTCAAGGGAAGTGGTTTAATGGGGGAAAAAGCCTTAGTATCAAATTATATTTTTGAGGAGATAATGAGTTCTTTTTTGGATGGATTGAGTTTGAATTGTCAATAGGATAGCCAATTAAAGACATCCAAAAGTCAGTCAATGATGTGGGCCTGGAGTTTAGGAGAAAGTTTAGGGCTGGGTATATAGAGCTGGGAATGAATCATTGGCATAGAGATGATAGCTGACTCATGGGAACTGACCACCCCCCACCACTCCAGGGGGAATGAGTAGAGGGGGATAAAGAGGGCCCTGAACAGTCTCCCTGTGGGATACTCACAGATAGTGGCTGTGGCCTGGATGAAGATACAGCAATGTAGACCAAAAGAGCAGTCAGTGAGGAGAGAAGAACCAGGAGAGAGTGGTGTCACAAAAGCCTAGGGAGAAAAAGGGTGATCCCTGTCAAAG
The DNA here is from genome assembly GCF_028583685.1 of Petaurus breviceps papuanus. Classification (NCBI taxonomy): domain Eukaryota; kingdom Metazoa; phylum Chordata; class Mammalia; order Diprotodontia; family Petauridae; genus Petaurus; species Petaurus breviceps. The sequence continues at coordinate 3,921,709 of NW_027187367.1, forward strand.
GCTTCAGAGAGATCAAGGAATGTCAGGATTGAGAAAAAACCATTAGATTTAACCATTAAAACAACTTTTTTTTGGGGGGGAGGTGCAACTTTGGAGAAAGCATTTTCTATTGAATTTTGAGGTTGGAAGTCAGATTGCAGAGGATCTAGAGGAGAGTGGAAAGGAAATGGAATCAGCTAATAGTTTTCTCAAGGAGGTTAGCTGAGGAGAGAAGAAATGCAAGACAGTGGCTAGCAGGGATGGGTGGATCAAGTCAGAGTTTTATGAGGTTGGAGGAGACTGGTGTGTTGGTAGGAAGCAGAGAAAGAGCCAATTTCTCTTTAATAGAGAATGAAAATAATAGTGGGGGCATTCTGCTGGAGAACATAGAAGGTGATGGAGTCATGGGGTCTGCATCAGCAAAGAACAGGGCCACTTTTTCTTGTGAGAGGGATAAAGGAGGAGATTGTGGAAGATGTTTTAAGTAATTTGCAAAAGGGAGAAAAGGGGACTCTAGGTGAATGACCCCAGTTTTTTTTTTTAAGTGAAGTAGAAGTTCAGGTCCTCAGCTGACAGGGTGTGTGGAGGAGGTAGGAAGTGTCCCAGGAGAAGCTTAGGGGAGAAATCAAAAGGTTTGGAAAAGTCACTGTGGTGAATGGAATGGTGAACTGATTAGTAACAGGGATAGGGGTCATAAGGCATAGGGAAAGATGGAACAATAAAATATTGTGATCAGATAAAGGAATTTAGAGTTCATGAACTTGGAACACTTGTGAATGAAATTATGACCATCTATAGGTAGCTGAGGTGGGGTGAAGTAGTAGGTCATGGTAATTGAGTAGCTAGAAGAAATGGGAAGTTAGGGTATTTGAGGTAGGATTGATATATAGACTTAAGTCTCCTAGTATGAGGGCAGATGTTGGGGGCAGGGTTTGGTGTGGGGGGAAAAGTAGAGAGAAAGCTCATGAGCCAGATACTGAACACATTGGAGGATGGTCAGAGATGTTCTGCCATTGGGATTTGTATTGGGTGATAAATTTGAAAAGCATGGACTCCAAAAGAGAAGAGATTGCTTAGGACAAATTGATGGTGGTAAAGAGAGAGTCTGAAAGTGGCCATGGAGTGTAGGGAGTCGTCTGACTTCCCATTCATAACAATTCGGGGGTGAGGAAGCACAAACACAAAGGGTGACCAGGAATGCCTTGTCATTTGGAACAAACTAGGACTCGGTGACAGAAGATGGAAGAAGTGAGAAAGGAAAAAGTTTAAGGTAAAAGAAGTTATTTATGGAGCAGACATCTCAGAGAGCATAGTTGAAGGAGTAGGTAATTTGGAGTGGGACATTGCAAGTGTGGGGTTAAGGAGGATGGACAGCTGGATATGGAACGGGGTTTGAACATCAGCATGAAACGGTCCAGAATCACTGATAGGAAGAGTGTGAAGGGGTGGGAGTATTCACCGAGGCATGAATCCAGGCAGTGCACTGACAATTGGAGAGAGGTCTGTTGGGGGAGGCAACGATAACAGCTCAGTGTGATGACTGAATGCTTTTCCAGCATTGAGGAGGCCAGGTGTTCAAGTACAAAAGAAAAGCTGAGATTAAAGAACCACATGCTGCTCTCACACCTTTTGCAGTACAAGGATCATAGGCTATAGAGGATGTTGGTTCCTGATGGGAGCTTTGGGAGGTGGCAGAGCTGAAGAAGAGCAGGTGAAGGTGATGGACAAAGGCTCCCCTACTGCCTGTAGTAAAACCCATGGGCACAAACATGGAGATCTACATGCCTAAATGTCCACCAACATCCAGAGCATACTATTTACATTGAGGCAGCTTGCTGTAGGGATACAGATTTGGACTTGGGAATCAGAAAGACCTCATTTCAAATCTTGTGTCAGACTTGTACTGTGTCACCCAGGGCAAGTCACTTAATCTCTATAGGCTTCGGTTGCCTTGTCTGTAAAATGAGGGCCAGTAACATCTACCTCATAGGAGTGTTGTGAGGATCAAATGAGATTATATGTGTAAAAGCACTCTGAAAGCCTTAAATCACTATATACATGTTAGTGGTGATTATTTATGCAACAAACAATGCTGCCCCACTCTCCCGTCCCCATTCTTTTGGAATGTCACCTCTCTGGAATGTCACCTCACTTACCTGTTCTCCTCTTAGGTTGTGCCTTTTCCATGAACCTTCAGAAGCTAGGATATTGGAGGGAATTCTCATTTCAAAGAATCCTGCTGTCACTTGCACTATGGAAAATATGGCCCAGGAACTAGGTATTTAGTCCTTCAGACCCTGGCTCATCCTTCCAACATTGCAGTTATTCTCTGGAATTCTGTCATCCATCCCCCGTATGATAAAATAGAAGAAATACAATACTCAAGACTCAGGAGAAAGCCAATAATTAACTATGTGACCTTTGGCAAGTCACTCTATGTATCTCATTTTCATAGGAATGTAGGATTTATATTTGGAAAAGTCCAGTCCAGTCCAAACTTTTCATTTTACAAATTAGGAAACTGAGGACCAGTAATTTGTTCAAGATCACACAAGTGGTAAGTAATGGCTCCTGGGATTTGAACCCAGGCTTTCTCACATTCAGGACTCTTTTTTTTTTTTTTTTAACAATGCTGCTTTCTCCAGGAATCAAAATGTTTAATTTTTAAAGAGAGTTGACTCTCCAGAAAGTGAATTGAACTCCTTAAAAATGGCAGAATTGAATTAGATATGCTCTAAGGTTCTTTTCATCTCTAACAATCTGAAACCACTGTTTCAGGGATTCTGGCATTAAGCTTTGTGCCCTTGGCCTCTTATCTTTGGCATGAGGCTTACTGGGGAGGAGCAGAAGAAGGAGTACCCTAGGACAGAACAGAAAAGGAGAATGTTACCCAACTCCTACCTTCACCTCCAGCCTGCTCTTGTACATTCTACTTTGCCCCAGGTCTGAGGTTGTACTAAAACTTGAACCAGGATGAAAAATGATGAAACAGTATATGCAAATAAAACCAAGAATAATGATATGGCATATGATTGTAATCATTTCAATCTGACCTATTTAAATAAATTACTGATTGCCCCAAATGGAGAACAAATGAAAAAACATATTAACACTGGTTATAACAATTTCTTTGAGATATCAGAAATACCAGGAGACCACAAGAACCTAGAAATTGCTTTTGCTAGCAAACACTCAATCTCCTTCCCAATGAAGAGATATTGCATCCCAGAGCAATGTTAATTCAGAATATAAACTCATTTGTAAAATTATATGGAGGGTGGTGGAAATTTGTGATCAAGAGGAGTAGTAAAAGGGACAACAAATTAAAGCTTGGTGAGAGCCATCTAAGCAAAGTCATCTGGAGTGTGTTTAAAGGTAAAGAATGATAAATGAAAAATGGGGAGAAAGTCTAAAGATTTTTCCAACAAACTTTTCACTGTGGGAAAAAAAAATAGGAAAGCTAGTTGTGCCAGAAGAGGAGGCCTACTCAAGGTCTGCTTGGGGGCATTGAGAGATCCATTCTCGAGGTATATGAAAGAAAAGAAAAAGATCCTGGACCTTGTTAGTTAAAAAGAAGGTGAAAAGAGAGAACATCACTAACTGACCTATCAACCTCTTCTTTCTCATCTATATAAATTATTTTTTCTGAGAATAATTACAAATGTCTCAAGGGTGTTATTGATGTAGATGCTAGGAGACAACAGGTACCAAAAGAGAATCAACCAAGAAAACTATATATACCAACCATAATAATATAAGCAGAAAACTCAGATTAATAGTTGACTGTCTTCTTGAGAACAGATTTTCTCTACAAAGAAGAAGGGGATGAGAGGTATGGAATGATGGCAGGTGACACAGATGTGATGAGTTTTACTTTACTTTGTTGGGGGAATGGGGTATTTTGGGAATTAATTTTTAGTACCAAAAATTAGGCAGTTTTTTTTTTTTAAAGCAAACAGGAAGGTTTTTAAAAAAAAATTGGGACAAAATGGTCAAGTAATTAAGCAAATGATATAGAGAATGCAAGATCCCATTGTGCTTATTTGTTGGAAAAAAAAAAGCATTTTATTGGGTAGAGCAAAGCACTGCCTTAAAAACTCCTGCTCAAACTAGATGTCTCTCATGCAAATGTCAAAAGTACACGAAAGATGTAACAGCAATGACCTTGTTTAATGGCTCTCTGATTATTAATATTAACTGAAGTATAAAACAGGGTGAGATAGACTTGTCAAACTGTCCAGTCAGATAGCTGGATCATGAGATCATAGGTTTAAAACTGGAAGGAACCTTAGAAGTCATCTTGTTCTGCCTCTTCATTTTTTAGAGGAAGAAAACAAAGCCCAAAGAGGTTGTTACCTTTCCTGGGTCACACGGGTAGCAAATAGCAGAGCAGGAATTTGAACTTTGGTCCTATTGATGCCCCACCAAGTACTGCCTGTCCTCCAAATACTCCTTCCTTCCTGTAGATAACATTGTTCTAATTTTATCAAGCTCCATTCTTAAATGAGATGCTTATAATAATATATATTATTTATATATTATATATAATTATATATTATATTATATAATACATAATCACATAAAAATTATTTTAGCTTCTAAATTTTCTTCTTCCACCTCTCTACCCAGTGAAAGGGCAAGAAAAACAAAGCTCATTACACATATGTGTATTCATGCAAATCAGATTCCCAAATTAGCCTCCCTCCTCCTTCCTCTCAAAAAAAAAAATTAAAAGAAAAAAAGGAAGGAAAAGAAAATATGCTTCACTCTGAATCCATCAGCTCTCCGTCTGGAGGTGGATATAAATTAATGTTTCATTATGGGTCTTCTGGAATTGTGGTTGGTCATGGTGTTGATGGGAGTTCCTAAGTCTTTCAAAGCTGATTATCTTTACAATATTATTGTTGTGCAAAATGTTCTCTTTCTGCTCACTTCGCTATGCATCTGTTAATCTGAGTCTTCTCTGGTTTTTCTGAAGCCATCCTCTCATCATGTCTTACAACATAGTATTCTGTCACCTTCCTAGAACATAATTTGTTAAGAAATGACCCAGTTCTTTACCACCACACAAAAAAATAATAATATAAATATTTTTATACATATGGATTTCTTTTTCTTTGATCTCATTAGGTTATAACTCAACCTAGTAATGGTATCTCTAGGTGAAAGGGTATGCACAGTTTAATATCTTTTTTGGGCATGGTTCCAAATTGCTTTCCAGAATGGTTGGACCAATTCATAACTCAACCAACTATGCATTAAAGTACCTGTTTCCTTCCCCATCCCCCAACATCGTCACTTTTGTTTTTTTGTCAGCTTAACCATTCTGATGGGTATGAGGTGGTATCTTAGAGTTGTTCATGTACATTTCTCTCATTAGTTAGACCTTTTTTCATATGGCTATTGACAGCTTCTGAAAGCTGACTATTCCTTTGACCATTGATCAATTAGGAAATGGTTCTTTTTCTTATAAATTTGACTCAATTCCTTATATATTTTAGAAATTAGACCTTTATCAGAGAAACTTGATGTGAATTCCTGCTTCCCTTCTCATTTTAGTTGCATTGGTTTTAAATGACACATAAATCACTCTTAAGATTTTTGGCTTAATTATCCACACTAGAAAAGCCAAGTACATGAAGAAGAATGCCTGTTGTGCAACTATGCCATATAGTTAGATGAACAACCTGTAGAATTGGTCCAACAGTACACACATCCTAAACAGACACATTAATTACATCTTAGCCTTAAGACTCAAAGCCTTATAAAGATTCCAGTAGTTAGTGACTAAGCATTTATTAATCACCTACTGTGTGCCACACATTGTGCTAAAAACCAGGGATATATGAATAAAGACAGTTTCTAACTTCATGGAATTCATAATCTAATGGGGAAAGACAACAAATAGTATAAACAAACTTTGTACAGAAGGAATAGGAAATAACAGAAGGAAGGCACTAGAATTAAGAGGATTTGGGAAAGACTTCCTATAGAAAGTGTGATTTTAGTGGAGACTTGAGAGGAAGCCAGGAGACAGATGAGGAGGGAGAATGTCCCAGGCATAGGGGACAGCAGAGATGAGATAAGAGTGTCTTGTTCATGGAACAGCCAAGAGGCTGGTGTCATTGGATCAAAGGGTATGTAGTAAGATGCAAGGTGTGAGAAGACTGAGAAGGTGGGAGGGGCCTAGATTATGAAGGGCTTTGAATGCCAAACAGCATACTTTGTGTTTGATCCTGGAAACCAGAGGGAGCCATTGGAATTTTTTGAATAGGAGGGTGAAAATCACTTTAGCAGCTGAATGGAGACTAGATTGGAGTGGGAAGAAACTTGGGGCAGGCAGATGCACCAGCAGGTTATAGGGATAGTCCTGGAGAAGTTGGAGGGATGCTGCCATTGAAGGACAACTGTGGATGGACAATTGGGTGGATCCAGAAGTGACGAGGAGAATTGGCTGGATTGCCTTTGCTTTTAAATGGCTCCCATGTTCACCCCTAAATTCAGACCATTCTTAAAAAATAGCATTATGCCAGTAGAACAGCATCACAGTGTATTGGGCAGACAGTTGTCCTCAGAGTCAGGAAGACCTGGGTTCAAGTTTTGTCTCTGTCACATGCTAGTTTTGTGACCCTGGACATGCCACTTCGCCTCTATTGTCCAGAGTCCTAGGCAGTTCTCAAGATGGAAGCTACAGAGAACGTGCTGGCTTACATCAGTAGGGAAAGTTCTTCACCAAGACCTCCCTCCATTGATCATAATAGCTTTTAAGGTTTATAAAGCCTTTTACATAGCATCCCCATTTGAGGCTCACTATAGCCCTGTGAGGCAAGTGTAACGA
>NW_027187367.1:3928535-3932012 GCF_028583685.1 Petaurus breviceps papuanus
CCCCCCCCAACCTCCTCCTTTTACACTCAAACTCAACGAATGCAACTCAGCAGACAGACATACCAGACACTCAAACACTCTGGTTTCCTAAGGCTATACACGAATAAACAAATACATAATGGAGTTTCCTCCTTATCTCTCACCCTACCCTGAAGTATACCCTGCTTCCTAAACCCAGATGGATATAGCCTCCAAAAAAGCCACATTTATATGTTGGACAGAGATAAGGAGAGAGAAAGAAAAGAACATACAGGTACAGATGCAGAAAAAGGAGCCAGAAGGAGGTAAAAAAAAGAGATGCAGCAAGTATCATAAAGGCACATAACCTAGGCACCACAGGTGACAGAACATCCAGATAAATCCCACTCCTACATAATAACTAACATTTATGTAAGTGTCTGCCATGTGCCTGGTCCTGTGCTAAATGCTTTACAGATATTATCTCATTTGATCCTCACAACAACCTTGGGAAGCAGATGCTATTATTATCCTCATTTTACAGATGAAGAAACTGAGTCAAACATCACACAGCTAGGAAGTGTCTGAAATTGACTTTGAACTTGGGTCTTCCTGACTTCCTGACTTTTTTTTTCTTCCCATTTGAAAGAAAATTTTATTTTATTATTATTTTTTTTGCCTTTTGGAGGGCAATTGGGGTTAAGTAACTTGCCCAAGGTTACACGGCTAGTTTTTTTGTGTGGGTGTTAAGTGTCTGAGGCCAGAACTGAACTCAGGTCCTCCTGACTTTGGGGCCAGCGCTTTACTCACTGTACCACCTAGCCACCCCGAAAGAAAATTTTATTATCAGTACAGTTAAAAATGATGATAAAGTGTATCCAGGCCATCTCTAGTGATCCTGATCTATATCTGGCCATTGGACCCAGATGGCTCCAGAGGAGAAAGTGAGGCTGGTGACTTTGCACAGCCCTCCCTCACTTAAAGCCAATTCAATTGCAAGTCAAGGCATCACCTCCCCTGATGTCAAGGTCCTCTTTGAGAAGGAAGGACAAATAACAACGAACAAGCACAAGAGGCTGTTGTCTTGGAGGTTCTCACTTCCTCCCACATGGAATGTCAGGGAGAAAACAGTTACTCTCTAGTAAGACTTAAGCCCCTCTGCCCCTGGTCCCCATCTGACCTCTAGGCTTCCCGAATTTTCTTATCTCTCTTGGCCTAGTCAAGGACTGAAAAATCTTTCTGCCCTGTATCTCTCCCCACTTTCCCCCAACAAGTTCCAAGAGGGCTAGACAGAATAATGCTCATCCTTTATAAATTAGCAGTCTTAGCCTTTTATCTTCCTTTACTTGAAATTGCTTTCTCTCTTAATTATTTATAAGCTCCTTTAGAGTAGGAGGTCTGGAGGTCTCCCCAGTATCTCTGGAGGTGTTCTTACTGCCTCTGGAAGTCTTCCCAATATCTCCTTTGTCTTTTTTTTTTCTTTTTGGAGGGGGGAAGGTAGGGTAATTGGGGTTAAGTGAGTTGCCCAAGGTCACATGGCTAGTTTGTGTGTGTGTGTGTGTGTGTGTGTGTGTGTGTGTGTGTGTGTGTGTGTGAAGTGTCTGAGGCCTGTATTTGGACTCCGGTACTCCTGACTCCAGGGTCGGTGTCTATTCACTTGGCCACCTGGCTGCCTCCTTCTTTGTCTTTTTTATCGCCATCACCTAGCATGGTACATGGTACCACCACCTAATGGCCCCCTTAGCTCTTTAGTAAATAATTTATATCCTACCTCTGATGCAAGATCACCCATGACACCTTAACCTCAGTCTCCTCATCTGTAAAAATGAGGGAATTGGAATTGATGGCCTCTGAGGTTCCTTCAGCTCTAGATTTATGGTCCTATGTGAAGAGAAGTAGCCAGAAATTAAGACAGAGAAACACCAAAGGACATCTTAGCAGAAAGGGACAGAGTGGGAGGAATGTCTTTAGGGAGGGAGACATGAAGACAGGGAGGTAGACACTCCATTGTTCTCCACCTGTCAAAAAAAAAAAAAAGACATTGGGTAGAAGACATATCAAGGGCCTAGGTAACACTGTGGATAGGGTGCTGAACCTGGAGTCAGGAATACTGCTCTTCCTGTGTTCAAATCCAACCTCAGACATTTAGTAGCTGAGTGACCCTTAATCCTGTTAACCTCAGTTTCCTCATCTGTAAAATGAGTTGGAGAAGGAAATGGTAAATCACTCCAGCATCTCTGTCAAGAAAACCCCAAAAGAGGTGATCAAGAGTTGGGCACAACTGAAAAGCAATTGAACAATAGAAGACAAAACAAGAAACACATGAAGATGGAATGAGATAGTCTTCGTCTTCTGTCTCTCTCCCAAAGGGTGAAATTCCTTCTTCCCTCCAGGATGGGGTTCTGGGTGACTCAGGGCCCATACCATCACTGCGGGCTCAGCTTCCACACACAGGTCTAATGTTGCCTGCCTTGTTTCTGCTCTCCCACCATCATTATTCTTATTACACTAGTCTCTTGGCCTACTGAGATCCTGAGCTATGGATGCAGACAGAAGAGATGACTCCTCAGTTAGGTTGTTGGCATTCCTGACATTGTACCAGCTCTCCAAGTCTTCCCTCAAGCCCCATGATTTCTTTGGTGTCAGTAGTTCACATTTACCAGGCCCTGACTCATCTGCCCTGCTCCCCTCTGGGATCTAGATGTATAGTCAATCAATTAATCAATCATTTGATCAATAAGCATTTGTTAAATGCCTATTATGTGCTAGGTACTAAAGAGCTTATAGTCTATAGCAGGCTCCAACTGCTACATTGTCCAGGAACCAGAGAGGACAGCATGTGTGGGTTACCAAGAAGAATTGGGTCTAGGGGATGGACATTTGAGTTCTAGGAGAAACTGGAGGGTCAGAAAAAGGAAAGTCTAATATCTTACTCATCCTCTTGCCCGACCTGTGTTTCCCAGAAACTTGCTGGGATGGGTTAATCTTCTGGGGATAGAATGGTGACCTCTCCCTGGGAATTGGAGATCCCAGTGTTGATGGAATCCCTGGCACACCTGAATTCCCTTGGAATCCTCACTAAGACTCAAAGCTTTATAAAGGGTCCAGATGGAGTCAGAGGCATGTCGCTGTCAAAGAGCCTTGAATTCAGCACCATGGAGGTTCCTTTTGCCCTGCTTCTTGGCCTGCTGGCCTTGTCTGGAAACGGTGAGTGCTGAGGGTCCTTGAATGCTCATATTCTGGGGACAGGGGAACGGATTCCCCGGGTCATGAGGAAGCACTGAATTCTTGTATTTCTGTTCTTTCCAACAGCCCAACTGATTCAACCAAATGTCCCTGGGACTATCTCTGGAGGTGTTCCCAGTGTCTCTGGAGGTGTCCCCAGTGTCTCTGGAAGTCCCCCTACTGGCTCTGGAGGTGTCCCCAGTGTCTCTGGAAGTTTCCCTACTGGCTCTGGAGGTGTCCCCAGTGTCTCTGGAGGTGTCCCCAGTGTCTCTGGAGGTGTACCTAGTGTCTCTG
>NW_027187367.1:3932022-3932262 GCF_028583685.1 Petaurus breviceps papuanus
CCAGTGTCTCTGGAGGTGTACCTAGTGTCTCTGGAGATGTCCCCAGTATCTCTGGAGGTGTCCCCAGTGTCTCTGGAGGTCTCCCTAGTGTCTCTGGAAGTGTCCCCAGTGTCTCTGGAGGTGCCCCCAGTGTCTCTGGAGGTATCCCCAGTGTCTCTGGAGGCCTCCCCAGTGTCTCTGGAGGTGTACCTAGTGTCTCTGGAGGTCTCCCTAGTGTCTCTGGAGGTGTCCCCACTGTCT
>NW_027187367.1:3932272-3966445 GCF_028583685.1 Petaurus breviceps papuanus
TGGAGGTCTCCCCAGTGTCTCTGGAGGTGTTCCCACTGTCTCTGGAGATCTCCCTAGTATCTCTGGAAGTCTCCCTACTGTCTCAGGAGGTCTCCCTACTGTCTCTGGGAGTCTTCCCACTGTCTCTGCAGGTCTTCCTACTGGGTCCGCAAACATCCCAACCATTTCTGGGGATCTTTCTGGAGGTCTCACAACTTCCTCTGGAGGTATTTCTGGAAATCTCCCAACTGTCTCTACAAGTCTCCCGACTATTTCTGGAGGTATTCCTGGAAGTCTTCCAACTCTTTGGGGGGATTTACCTGGATGTTTGTCTCTGTAGGTCCCCCAGTGGCCTTTGGGTGTCTCTTTGAAGGTCTCCTGTCTCTGGGGATTTTTCTGGAAGTCTTCTAGTTGCCTCTGCAGGTTTCTTAACTGTCTCTACAAGCCTCCCTGTAGTTTCTGAGAATCTGCCTGAAAAATCTCCCAACAGATTCTGTGGCTTATGGGTACCTTCTATTTGGGGAGAGAGTTCTGTATTTCAGAATTTTGCCTCAGTCTCTGAGGATTTTCTTGGAGGTCTTCCAGGTGTAAGTTCTCTGGGAGCATTTCCAGAATCCTTAAGGCTCTCTCTGGAGGGCTCCAACATTATGAGGTGATCTTTCTTTTGTCTGGCTCTGCAGATGTCTCTGGGTTTCTAATTAAGAGGGTCTCTTCAGTAATTTTCTAATTGGAGCTCTGACTCTTCCTGAGAATATCACTGGAGCCTCTACCATAGTCGGACTGTCCCTGGAAGGGTGCAAACGAGTCAGTCCCCTCTACCCACTGCCCCAACTCAAGAGCTTGGGCTAGATGTCTTGACACACCCAGGGAGGGGAGCATTTCCTCTGGCCCTTCCTCTGGGGGCTATGTTCGATGCTCCTGGGCCCTGTTCCATTTTTCTTCTTAGTTCTTGGTCTCTTATCTGTTCTACTAACCATCATCCTCACTTTTCTGAGATCTGTCCTTTTCTTCTCAGGATCTTCTGGAACCACAACATCTGCTTCTGGAATTATTACCACCAGAAGCCCAGAGACTTCTGCATCTGTTCCAACTATCTCTGGAAGTACCTCTACAACAGGTAGAACCACTAATGTCCCCTTGACTTGTAAGACACTGTCCTCAGTACCAGGGTCATTTCCAAGGATGGTGGTGGTGCTGGTGCCCCATGTCCATTTCTCTCTTGATCTCCAAGAAGCACCCTTGATTCATGGGGAGAAGGGTAAGACAGTTCCCATCTGTGTTCTGTCCTGAAGTTAATCCCATGCTATCTAACTGCATCTCAGGGTGCTAAACACAGAAGTCCCTCCCTAGCCCTCCCTTTCCTCACCTCTGCCAGAGCACACAGCCAGTCTGGACACTCAGTTTGGGGCTGACTGTACATTTCAAATTATTCGCATTTTGCCTTGTAGTTCTATCCCTCTTTTGGCTGCAGAAATTTCACCAAATTCTATCCTTCCTGTCCTCCTCCATCTTCTTACCGCATAGACTCAAATCATTGTTAGTTTGAGGTAGCCAAGTAGCCCAGTGAATATGGGCTAGATTTGGAGTCAGGAAAACCCAAGTTTAAGTCCCACCTCAGACACTTAAGTCTGTGACCCTGGAAAAGTCACTTCCCTTTTATTTGTCTCAGTTTCCTCATCTATAAAGTGGGATAATAATAACACTTACCTCAAAGGGTTGTTGTGAGGAACAAAGGAGATAATTACATGTATCTAAAGTGCTTTATGGACCATGAAGTGCTATAAAAATGCTAGGCATCATCATCATTAAAATGTAATAAAAGCTGGAAGGAATTCCAGAGATAATAATTCAGTCCAGGCCCTAGCTAAAAGATGAGTTCCCATTAAGTTCATTCCATTTTGGGATAGCTCTAATTGCTGAACTGAGCTGAGATTTGTCCTCCTGTGAAACATGCAACTGTTGTTTCTTGTTCTCTTCTCTGCAGTCACACAGAATAAATCTAATCCATCTTCCCCATGACAGCCTTTCAAATATTTGAATACAGTACAGGGATCATGTCCTTCCCCTTAGTCTCCTTCCTCACCCTTGTCTTTATTTGTAGTTGGGAGAGCTGGGGAGGTCCTTCTGTCTGACAGGGCAGGGGCATGGGGAAAGGGACATACATGGTCCTGGTCCTTTTTGTCAGGGATCTGGGAGGAGATAGCAATGGGACACTGGTCACTTCTAGGTCTTTTGGTTAAGATTAACTTCAAAAACAGAAAGATAAGGCTTAGCAAGCACCAGGCTGCATACCTCGTAGGTGCTCAATAAATGTTTGCTAAACTTATTTGGAGAGAAAATGACTTACACAGAGGTACTTACAAGGGCAATGATAGATTATCATAAAATTAGTTTTAGAATTGAAAAGGATCTCTTCCTCATTTCACCGTGAGAAAACTGAGGCCCAGAGATTATCTAAGTGGCAGAGCTGGGGGGCAAGAACTCAGATCTCCTGACTCCTGGGCAAATGTTCTTTCTGTGACACCACGACCTCTCTTCAGAGATAAAGTGACACAGAAACAGAGCTAGAGAAATGGAGACAAAGGAAGCTACAGAGACATGAGGCATCCTGGAGATATTATTGGTAGAAACACACAGAGTGAGGGATCCACGGGAAGAAAGTGTGCCATGAAATCAGACATAAACAGAGAGAGACATTGAGGACACACACAAACAGGCACACACCAGGGATTAACCCATAGAAGGTTGAAGGAGGTCCCCTAGAGCCCCTGATCTTTTGAGTAACCTTCTTGTCTTTCCAATCCCCAGCCCAGAGCACTACTGTCAAACCCCAGAAGAACGATTTCCCAGACTGGGCCATTGTCCTGGTCACTCTGGCTGCAGTGATAGTGGTCATTCTCCTGTTATTTCTCTTTTGCAAGGTGAGAGAGCCAGGTGGGCCAAACACCTAGTCACTGAGGGAGGTGGGGGGGGGAGGTGAAAACTAAGCACTCAGTTGGGGACTGAATGCCTGGGTGCCATAGGGGAAAGGAGAGAAGGGAGAACTGGATGTTGGACAGTTAGGTCTCTGAGGAAAATGCTACTTGAGAGACGACTAGGGATTTGGAGGGTTGCTGAAGGGAATGCAGGTTCCAAGAAGACAGTAGGAGGCTGTAGGCTAGAGGGCAAGACTCCTGGGTTAACCCTTTACACTCCCTCATTTTCCAGGTTTGCCATCACTTCCGGCAGAATGTAGACTTGGCCCCTTACTGCTGCAACACACAGAGAGTGGGCCAGAGTTACAACACCAAATAGGGGTGTTGGGACCAGGACCCTTGAGGCTCTTGCCCTGAGACTTCAGAGATAATCTGAATTCCCCACCATTTCATCTCTATCCAAAACTTCCCCAAAACTTTTGACTCCTTCAAGGAAAACTGCTGCCAATCCCACCATTTTCACTGCATTAGTGACCATGAGGTTTCTGTACATGCCTCTGATTGGGGGTTGGGGTGGGGGTTTGAGGAGGAAGAGAGTTAAGCCAGGTGGCCTCAGGCTTTAGATTACTTCAGATGCCTGTTTCTTTTTGGCGTGGGAATATGAGAACTTCCTCAGCTGTGTCTTACCTTGCCCACCAACAAACAATTTTACTTCCACCCAGTCTCTAAAAGTGTGAGAAAGATTCCTTCCTCAAAGCCCTCGTCACTTAGGGCAGCTTCATTCAGGGCCTCGGGGTATAAACCACCTGCTTCACACTGGGGAATCCTCTTTGGCTGGCTTCAGCCCGCTCTCCTCTCCTCCACCCTCCTTCCCTTCAGCATGCTGGTAATGAATAAATTCTGTACTGAAGCGGCTGGTTAGACCACTTTGGGTGGGAAGGGAGGGAGGGGCAGCTGAGAGCCTCGAGGGAGCAAATGGATCAGGGGAGATCAGCCTCTCCTCCCCACTCCTTTCTCTCTTGCTTGTGAAGCTCTTTCAGCTCCATTAAATAAAGCACAAACTTTGAAGGCTTTCTTCTGTCTGTTTTGTTTCCTTCCGTCTTGTTGGAGCTCAACCCCAGCTCCCCTCAAGAACAGCCATCCTACTGTTATGTAATAAGAGGGTTGTGTGCTTCCACGTATCCTTGAGAGCAGTGGACAGCTAGAGGGACAGAGAATCACTGGCTGGGTCATCACTTATTTATTCATTCAACAAATATTTATTAAGCTCTTATTATGGACAAAAGATGAGAGGTCTGGGTCCCTGGGGAGAATGGGTGCTGAGGTGAGGTGAACTAGTCATCTGAATCCAAGGCTTGTAGGGCTGAGATTAAGTCCATTTTTCTGCCTCGGTTTCCCTGTCTCCCAAGGGTTGGCTGGGAGACAAGATGCTTGTACTTTGGGGAGTCCAGTCTTGGCCTGCCTCTTAGGAGCCCCATTAATCTCTTGTTAATCTTTCTAATGAGCTGTTCACCTACTCGCCCTCTTCCCACCCAGCTTGGCCCTACCCAGGGCTTAGAGGCTGGTCACGTTAAACAAGAAGAGAATCCCATTTGTCCAGCTGCCATGACCCATTTGTGACCTTTTTGCTCTCTACCTCCATCCCTTCTGGTGCCTGGTACCTAGTTTTTCTCCCCATACCAGTTACAAGTTTGACCTAGAGGCTGTTTCCTTTCTGTTTCTGTTTCTCCTCACCTCCAACTCCAGAGGAAACCAGCTTCACACTTTGCCCACTTCCATTTCCCTCAGCTATTCAGTCACCCAGCTAGAGCTGGGTGGAGCCCTTTCCTTTCTCCTGTGAGAAACTGAAGATATCCCTACCTGGAGGGAATAATGAGAGGTCCCGAGGTGATCCTGGGCCTGAGCTGCCTGAATACCTTGGTTTAGGGCACAGTGAGGAAAGAAAGGGAAAACTGGGCTTTGAGGGTGAGTAGGTCTGGAGAGATTCAGAAATGGCATTCTGCATGTTTCTGGATCACGTTTCTCTCATGTCAGTGTCTTAAAAAATGTTTTATTGATTTTTTTTAGTATTATTATTACCTCCCTTGGCCCTGTCCCCCTCCCTATAGAACCCTTCCTTATAACAAAGATGAATTTAAGCAAGCTTAATGAAAATATTAGCTAGGTCTAACAGCCTATGCCTCATTCCATACCTACAGTCACTTCTCTGCCAAGAGTGGAGAGTCATGCTTCCTGTTGTTAGTCTGAAATTAAGACAGGGCCTTCCATTAATTAGAGTCTTGATGTCCTTAACAACTGTCTTCTTTTCCATTGTTGTGACTTGTTGATTGTTTCCTTGCTTATGCTGACTCTGCCCTGCATTAATTAGTTCAATTGAGTCTTCTTAAGTTTCCTGGAATTCTTCATATTAATTTCTTATGGTTTTGTTGTTACTAAGTCATTTCAGTCATGTCCGACTCTCTGTGACCCCATTTGGAGTCTTCTTGGCAAAGATACTGGAGTGGTTTGCCATTTTCTTCTCCAGCTCATTTTACAGATGAGGAAACTGAGGCAAACAGGGTTAAGTGACTTGCCCAGGGTCATTCAGCTAGCTCCTAAGTATCTGAGGTTAAATTTTAACTCAGGCTCTCCTGACTCCAGGGTGTGCGCTCTATCTACTGCACTACCTAGCTGCCCAAAATGTCATGGACTGTACGGGCCATGTCTTCATTCATTTCTTATGGTTATATTCAGTTATATTCCATGGCATTCATTTACCACAGTTTGCTCAGCCATTCTCCAAGGGTATTCATTTCCATTTTTTTTTTTTTGCTACCAAAAATTCTCTCTTTTAAGCAGTAATTTTATTATTTACATCTTTTCTTTTTAGAGGCAGCATGGCGTAGTAGATAGAAAGGTGGCCTCAGAGCCAAGGAGACCTGGGTTTAAGTCCCGTCTCTGACACATATGGTGGTCTGTGTGACCTTGAGCAAGGTATTTAATATGCTCTAGGCAGCTGTTTAAGACTATAATCATGGAGAAGGTACTACCCTGTTTTGGTAGAGGGGATTTTCTCTCCTGGGACTTTTCCATATCAGTCATAGCTCCAGTTTTTTTATCACAATCACCTATATTTCCCAATACAGAGCCACCTTGTATTACAAAGAATTTAAAAACCGGTGTTGAAAAAGTCTGACATTGGTGGTGTTCCATACCCATTGTCCCCCACTTCTGCAAAGAAGGGAGAGAGGCGCTTCTCATATGGTTTCTTAGGGGTCAGACTTGGATATTACAGTTTCATAGCATTCAATTTCCATTGTTTTGTTGTTGCAGAAGGTGCTGTCACAAAATTCTGCCCCCTGCCCCACACATGAGACATTTCCTTCTGCCTTTGACCTTCTATCCCCAGAGCCTGGTGGCACCCACATAGAGGGGACTGCTTTCTCCCTTAGGTATCTTTTCTCTATGACTCTCAGCAGGGTACAGTCATCCCAGGCCTTGGTGCCTGTCTTCCAGAATTAAGACCCCTAAAGCACTTCTGAGGGGAGGGCTGGAATCTCTGGGGAATGGCCACCTACTCTCTTTACCCTCCCTCTGAATTGGTCCCAGGTGAGGTTGTGGTTAGTTCTGTCTCTACATACATGTTCCTGTCACTTTCTCACCTATTGTCTCTGAAAGCTTTTGTGTCAGCTAGGCTCCTTTCCTTGAATTACTTCTGTCCCTGAGTGTCACTTTGTGAGGGTTTCTATACCTTTGATCTGTTCCTGGACGTCTTTAAGTGTCTTTCCTCTAAATGTCTCTACTTGAAATATTTTGGATTGTGTCTCTCTGAATGACCTGTCTGTACAAAGGTGGCTTTTCCACCTCCCTTCCCACTCTCTGCACTGATACATCTGAGCAGCTCCACCCAGGACAGAAATAATGACCATGTGTGAGCAAAGGGTGTGGAGCAGTTCTAGGTGGGGGACAGAGCAGGGAGGAGAGGGGGGAAGTAGAACATGATCATTGGAAAAGGATTAGAATATTAACCTCCACCCAGAAACTAGACATTCAGTTTCCCAGTTTTATTCTCTTTCTTGTACCCCTCAGTTCTCCTAAATCCATCTCCCACCCAAGTCATGACCATTCACCCTCTGAAGCCCATGTTCTGTCACTGCAGATACCACCACTCCATCAGGGATCTAGGTTTCTTTTGGCCCCATGACGCAGATGCAGGTGCGGTTTCCCCTTATCAGTTGCCCCCCTCCCTCTCTGTGTGCTCCCTCTTGGGAGTGGAGCAGGAGCGTTTGTTTAAGATTTTAGGCCCCAGAGGGGCCTGGGTCAACTGACGTCAGTCCTGGCCTCATATAAAGACCACAACTCCTGGCCCCAAGGCCCCAAATCTTGGTCTGGGTTCAACATGGTCCAGATGACCCACCAACTACTCTTTGCCTTCAGCTTCTTCCTCCTTCTGGCTTCTTGGATAGAAGGTAAGGAATTCTAGGAAGATGCGGGATGGGGGAGGGGAGGTTGCATACATCATTAAGAAGGTACCCTTAGTCTGTTTGTGTGTGGGGACTCAGATGGGACTAGTGTGTCAGGATTTCCTGGAGTCTCACCAAAAATAGAGATTATTGAATAATTAATGGTGGAGGGTAGTGATCTGTCCTTAGAGTATCCTGCTTTCTCTACCTCCCCACCAGTCCTTCTCATTTAGGAGACCCAGGCAACCCACTTCTAATCCATCTTTTTTCCCTCTCTTCCCCTCAAATTTCTCTTCTCCCCAGGGACCCAGGTATCAAGCCTCCTATCCTTATTAGGGCAGAGAATTAGTTCAGCAGGCCACGTTAATCCCAGCACAGTCACCAATTTTCTGTATGACTCTAGGAATGCTAATCCCTGTGCTGCCTCTTTCAAAGAGTGGTTGAAATGCTCAAACGGATAATGGGGATGAAAGAGTTTTGGAAAGAAGGAAATCTTCTGTGAATGTGAAGTATTATTTCAATTCATTTGGGAAAGAAGAGATGCATAGCACGGGTCAGTGGTAGATGTCCTCCACAATGGAGATGTAAAGAAGGGATTGTGGGAAGGGGAAGAGTAAGAAAGCCAGGACTGGAACTGGGAGTTCCTTCCTCATGCTTGCTCAGGATCCCACAGGTCATAAGTGTCTGAGGTGGGATGCAAACCCCACATTTTCCTAACTCTAAGACCTGAGTCCTTCTAGTTTTAAGGTCATAGAACCCAACTCTAACAGTTTCTTCATATGTATCATGGGAATAATTATACTTTTCCAGGTCAACCCCAAATAAAATGAACCTAGCCAATGCAGTTTTGCTATAGTATCATTAAGACATGATAACCTGAAATGATGTAAATCAGAAATTAATAAAGCATTTGAAAAATTAAAAAAAGACATGATAAACAAGTCTATTGGAACCTCACTGTAAAATCAGTTGGTCACCCACCAACACTATTCACCTAGAACTTGGTATCCCCTTGTAATGTTGTTTCATCTAAGCTGTTTTTTTGGAGGGGGGAAGACAAGGCAATTGGGGTTAAGTGACTTGCGCAAGGTCACACAGCTAGTTAAGTATCAAGTATCTGAGGTTGGATTTGAACTCAGGTCCTCCTGACTCCAGGGCTAGTGCTCTGTTCACTGTGTCACCTAGCCACCCTGTAAGTGAATGTTTCTTTAAAAATAACTTAGATGGGGCAACTAGGTGGCACTGTGAATAGAGCACCAGCCCTGGAGTCAGGAGGACCTGAGTCTCTGGAAGATACCAATGAGGAAATTTTGCCCTCAGATCAGGAATGGGCACTAACCGATCTTTTAATTAGAATAATCTCTGGGATTATTATTAATGTTTTAAAAAGGGACTGAATGAATATTAATAGCTACAAATGAATAGCTACACATATTAACAGCTACAAATGAATATTAATAGCTACAATACAAACTCATAGCTATAAATACACAGACTTTTCTATCTCAAAAAAAATTTTTAGGGGGTGGCGCAGGAGGACCTGAGTTCAAATGTGACCTCAGACACTTAACACTTAACAGTGTGACCTTGGGCAAGTCACTTAACCCCAATTGCCCCTCCAAAAAAAAGGCGAAAGAAAATTTTATGGGAGGAACCTGCATGTACAGCATTGAGAGCATCTTTGAAGAAGGTTTAAGAAACAAATGACATATCACAAAGAACATTCTGTAGAAGACCATGTTATTGAAGTCACACAAGTGGCTGAATACAAGAATATAAGATCCCACTGTACTCATTTTTTTTGTTTAAGTCAAAAAAAGTATTTGATTAAATAATATTTCCCATAAATATGTCAAAATCATTCAAGATCCTTTGAGAGAGGGTAGCAGCAGATGTAACATTTTTCAATAACTCTTTGATTGCTAACAATGGAGGGAGAAAACAGGGTATACTTAATGTGGGGGTAAACAAACAATATTCACTGCTGTTATGGAGATTTAGAGTATAATCCGAAAGGAAAAAGGATTCTCTAAAGGGGTTGAGGTTCTCCAGGAATTCTTATTTGCGATTGACAATAGTTGATTTTCATCCATCCCTGGATTATTGCAGAGCCCCATTAATTAGGTCCATAACTACTCAAAAGAGTTTGGCCTAATTATTTACAAAACCATATGAATGGAGAATTTCTATTTTCCAAGAATATTATGGGTAATTTGATGGACAAGCCACAGAACTGGTCCACCAATTCCATGACTTGTCCTTCTAACTGCAGAGAATCTTCTTGGAAAATAGAAATTCTTTACAGGTGTGTGTGTGTGTGTGTGTGTGTGTGTGTGTGTAAGACAGACCATATGTACAAACAACAAGCTGGATCTGGAACTGAACAAGATGAGAACTTTTAGAAATTTGTGCAGTACTTTTCATGACCCCTGAGACAAATGTTTATCTTTTTAAAAAAACAATAACACTCTTTAAGTGATCCTGCATGATTTGAAGTCTTGGATTACTACAGTCTCCAGGAAATTCAAGTTAAGGGCCATTAAAAGTTCAATAGAGAAGCACATGGTGGGTGGGAGTAAGCTTCGATGCAACACCAAGCAAGAACTGTGATGAGAAAGCTGTGTAAAAGAATATCATCATGGGGTAACTAGGTGGTGCTGTGAATAGAACACTGGACCTGGAGTCAGGAGGACCTGAGTTCAAATGTGGCCTCAGACATTTAACATTTACTAGCCGTGTGACCTTGGGCAAGTCACTTAACCCCAATTGCCCTGCCTTCCTCCCTCCAAAAAGAAAAAAAAAAGAATATCATCAGAGAGATGCATGACTGGAAAGGAAAGTGGGCTTGTAGGAGGAGGGGTAACTAATGGATAGTTCACAAGCTCCATTGGTGTCCAGTGTCAGAAGAACTAGAGAAAGGCCTCGGCCATATTGGGTGGGCCTCCTGGGGGAGGATTTACAGGAGGACATGAACAAGAGTTGCAAAAGATGCTAAGTCATGGATGGGGGTGGGGTAGGAAAATAAGCATTTATTAGGAACCTCTATGTGCTAAGCACTTTGCAAATATTATCTCATTTGAGCTTTACAACAGCCCTCAGAGGTAGATATCATTATCCCCCTTTTACGGCTAAGGAAACTGAAGCAGATCAAGATTAAGTGATTTATCCAAGATCACATTGCTAGGAAGGGTCTAAGGCTGGATTTGAACTCAGGTCATGGTTGGATTGTGATTTGTCATCAATGAGATCACAGATCCATCAATGTACAATATATGAGAAGAAGGATATCATTTTCTGACTCAGTCTCCCTTGTACAATGTAACTCACTTTTCCCCTTTTACTTTCAAACAGCTAGGGCATGTTACCTCCTTGTCTCAGTTTAATATTCTGTCATCTTGGTGAATTTCTCCTAGGGAAGGCCCAAGAGTAAGGAACCTACAAAAGGAACTAGGAGGTGATGAATCATGTTTGATAGGCAGTGTGGTATGCTGGAAAGAGCCAGAACTGGAAAAGTGTTAAAATGGAATCCCACATCTGTCATTAGTTGTATAAATCCCCATTTCCTTATCTGCTTCACAGGGTAATAGGGAATGAGATAACATCTGTTAATTACTTTGTACATACCTTCAGTTATCCAAAGTTAGTATAATTTATTATATATACTGTAAAACTTGTTAATATCTATCTGCTCTTTTCTTATCACACACACGAGCACACAATGCGCATACACACACACTCACAAAGGCACATGTGATCAATGCAGAAGGAGGGAGAGGATGGGATAGAGAATAAAAATCCATTTATTTATTTATTTATTTTAAAAAGCAATTGGGGTTAAGTAACTTGCTCAAGGTTACACAGCCAGTTATTTCTGGGTGTGGTGCTAAGTATCTGAGCCCAGATTTGATCCCAGGTCATCCTGACATTGGGGTCGGTACTCTTACTCAATGAGCCACCTGGCCACCCCTAGAGAATCAAAATTTATTAATCAAGCACTATGATAAAGCCCAAGTATAGTGTGTTTGTGGGTTAGAGCCCTAGCAGCATTATGGAAGTAGGTGGTTTGAGGGTAGCAGGGAGGGATACTCTCCTAAGGACAGTGAATAGTGGGAAGCAGATAAAAGTATTGATGAGAACTGAAGTGAGATGGAGGCTATGGAGCTAAATGATTGGGTCATTCAAGTGAGCAGGAAATAGCCTGGGATTAGGAGAGAAGAGATTCCAGGACTGAAGGCTTAGATGCTGGAATCCCTTTGGGAAACAAAGACTAGGGTGAGGGGTGAGAAGAACAAAGGCCTGGATGGGACTGGATGCTTTGGTCCCTAAAGGAAGTAAGTGAAAGGGTGTATGTGTGAGATTTAGAAGTCTGATGCATGAATATTGAAAGGAAATGGAAACTGAAATGGGGGCAGGAGTGAGAATTAGGGAACCAGATAGCGCAAAAGGGAGTTTAGAGCTGGTGGGGGTGGGATAGTGGTTGTGCTGGGTAGAGTGAGGTATATAGGGCTGATTACCTGTGCCACTCATGAGAACTGAGATGAGAATTGTTTATTTGAAAAGTACATAAGAGTAGAGGATAAAAAGCCTACCTTACAATCAGGGTGACCTGAGTTCAAGTTCTGTCTCTGATACATACTAGTTGTGTGAACCTTAGCAAATCATTTAATCTCTCAATGACCCCAGCAACTATCTAAGGCTAAAAGTTGCAGAATAGTTGTTGAGAAGGAGTTTCCTAATCTGGAATTTCCCTATATTGAAGAAATCAAAGAAAAAAGAAAGAGAGAGGAGAGGAGAGAGAGAAAGAGAGAGAGAGAGAGAGAGAGAGAGAGAGAGAGAGAGAGAGAGAGAGAGAGAGAGAGAGAGAGAGAGAGAGAGAGAGGAAAAAGGGAGGGAGAGGGTAAGAAGGAAAGAGGGGAAAAGGGCAGGAGGGTAGAAACGAAGAAAGGAAAGGGGAGGAGGGAGAAAGGAAGGATGGAGGGAGAGGAGGAAGGGAAGAAAGGAAAAGAAAGAAAGCAAAGTACATAAGAACATAGAAATTTCATTGATTATTAATTAATCCTCACTCTGACAGAGGCATCAAAGGATGATTTATGTGGGATCATGGGATTTTTCTTCTGCAATGCCGTAAACAAGTAAATGAAGCAAATGGAAAACTCTACAGTCTAAGTGGCCTTGGTGATTCATAATTAGCTTACATTCCACAAACATATCTTCCATCTCTAACTAGCCCCTAGAACACTAACTTTCCTCTATTATAAATATAGACTTAATCCTCCCCTTCAATTTAATCCTCCTCCACCTCCAGTTATCACATTGGCATTTATCCTTGAGAACTGGTTGAGCCGTAGTCTATCTTTGTTTCATTAGAGGTAATTGCCACATTTGCTGGGACCTGTGATTTCCTTAGTGTAAGGAACTCTGGTAAGGAACTCTTTCTGCCAGTGCTGGTCTGTTCCACAGTTTAGAGACTTGGAGGTTGCCTGGGAGCACTTAAGTTTAGCATAATTGAGTTAAAATACTTCTTTAGAGTCATATTATCATTGTCATCGTCATTATCATTATAGCTAGCAGTTATATAGCCTTTACAAAGCACTTTACAAATATTATCTCATTTGATCCTAACAACAGTCTTGTGAAGCTCTTGCTATTATCATCTCCATTTTACAGAGAAGAAATTGAGGAAAGTTAAGTGACTTGTCCAGGCTCACACAGTTAGGAAATGCCTAAGTCTGGGTTTGAACTCAGGTCTTTCTGAATCCAGGTCTGGTACTCTATCCACTGTACCACCTACTTGATACCACATGAGGCAGAACTTAAGTCTAGGTCTTCTTGCTGGGGAGGCTGACTCTCTCTGTTGAAAGCATTTAAGAAATGCTCATTAATGAATAAATATTTAATTAGTTAATAAGAATTAATTAATAAATACTCCATGTAAGTATTTAATAAACGTTTATTAATTGAATTATCATGCCATTATCCTAGTAAATACCATTCATATTCCACAATGATTGACTCCTGGGGTGATTAGATTACTGTCAATGGCAATCTCTTGAAAAAGATGGATGGCCATCTGTCTTAATCAACGAAACAATAAATCTACAAGCATTTATTAAGCACCCACTACATGCCATGTACTGCACTTGGATTGGGTATACAAAGACAAAAGTAGAAGTCTTTGCCTTTGAGGAGTTTACTCTCTATCAAGGGAGAAACATGTAATAGGTATATAGAAAAGAGACATTAGTTAATTTGAGAGGGGAAGGCAGTAGCAACTGGGGGTGACGGGAATCAGGAAGGCTTCAGACAAAAAATAAGATCTTGTCTAAGCTAGATGGTTTAGTCATTCATGTGCTTGGAGGTGGGGGTGGGTGGGGGATAAACCAAATTATTTCTTGAGGCTCCTTTCTAATTACAAGATTCTCTGATTTTGTGATTTCATGTTTACGATTTTGACAGTGATTGAACTCTAAATTCAGCAAGCATTATTAAGTACCTATTGTAATACAGAGGTGTGCTGGGCATTGGGGAAGATGCAAAGTTTAGATAATGCTTGATCCTTGTCCTCTTGGAGTTTATGGACTAATGGGGCAGGGAGAGGAGTAAGACACATATAATAATAATGATAATGCAAAACAAAATTAATATATGAAATACAAAGATGTTTATATAAAGTCCAAGGGGAAAGACTATCACCGACTAGGCCTCGAGGAAGGTTTCTTGGAGGAAGTGGTATGTAGGTTAGGCCAAGACCTTGAGACAAAGTGGGGATGGTAGGCGTTTCAGGTCTGAGGGGTAGGGTGAGCAAAGGTCTGTCAGTAGTAAGTAGTATGTGAGAAAGTTGGGAAACTGTACCAGAACATGAAAGGCCTCAAATGTCAAGGTAAAGAACTTGAACTTTACTTAGAAGGCAATAGGGAGACATTAAGATTATTATGGTAGTTGTATGGAGTTGAATGGGATCTCCCTGTCTGGAGGCTGCTGCAGCCTGGATGGGTGGTGGTTCTGAGCCCTCCCCTCTTCTCCCCTTATACCTATCTCACTTGTTCATCTTATCAATTCTCTTATCATCTCTATACTGATGATTCCCAGATCTATTTATCTAGCCCCAGTCTCTCCTGAGTTCCAGCTCCAGGTCACCCAACTGCTTTTTGGACATTTTGAATTGATTGTCCCATGGGCACCTCAAATTCAGCCATGCCCAAACAAAACTCATTCTCTTTCCCCTTAAAACCCTCTCTGAACTTCCCTCTTACTGTTGAGGGCACAACCGTCCTTCCAGTCCCATATCCAGGCCCAAAATCTTGGTGTTGTTCTCAGTTCTTCATTCTCATCCCCTTCACAGAGATAGTCCCTTGTCAAATCTTGTCATTTCTTCCATCACAATACCTCTCCTCTCTACTCATTGAGCCACAATTCTAGATCATCCCCTGATAACCTCTTGCCTGGACTTATGTAATAGCCTTTTAGCTAGTCTCTCTCCACTCTAATTGATCCTTCATTCAGCTGCCAAGATTATTTTTCTGAAGGTAGGTCTGGCCATGTTAGATACCCTCTGCTCAACAAACTCCAGTGACTCCCTGTTACCTCTGGAATCTAACTTTAAAATCTCTGTTTGGTATTTAACATAATCTGGCCCCTTCCAACTTTTCCAATCTTCTGACCTTTGACTCTCTGTATGATGTAGGACCACTTGTTCCTTGACCATGATGATCCATCTCTTATCTTCCTGCTTATGTGCTGGTTGTCTACTATTCCTGGAATGCTTTGCCTCCTTACCTCGACCTCTTAGTGCCCCTCTATTCCTTCAACACTCAGTTCAAAGCTCACCTTCTGCTGGAGACTTTTCTTGGTTTCCAGGAAGGAGAGGATGGGGTAAGAATAAAACTTTATTAATCAGGCACTATTATCGAGCCCAGGTATGACACATTTGTGGGTTGGAGCACCAACATCATTATGGAAGTAGGTGGTTTGGGGGGTAAGAGGGAGAGAGACTCTCCTAATGGACAAGAATGATAATGCCTTCCCAGCCAACACCTTCCCCTTTCAAATGACTTTCTATCTATTCTCTATATAGCTTGCTTGTACCTAGTAACTGACATGTTGTCTTCCCCATTAGAATGTATTTATTCTATTTGAGTCAGGGATTGCTTTTTGCCTTTCTTGGTACACTCAAACTTAGCACAGTACCTGGCAAATAGTAGACGCTTAATAATTGCTTGTTGACTGTGAAGGTTCATCCTTCAGTGATGGCAATAGACATGGGGAGGAGTGTATAAATGCCAGAGATATTTTGACAGTACCAATAGTACTTGATTAATTGGATATGAAAGAAGTTGGAAGATTCAAAAACAATTCCAAAGCTTCAAAAATGGGAGATAGATGGATGATGGTACCAGTAGCAGAAATAGGGAAATCAGAGGGAAGAGAATGTTAAAGGGGGAAATAATAAACTCAGTTTTGTTGAGTTTCAGATGCTGGTGGTACATACAGGTAGAGAACTGGGTCTGGAACTCAGCAAAGAGGTCAGGACTAGAGACAAAACTTTGGGGGTCATATAGATAGAGGTAGTAATGAAAACCATGAGAATGTAGGAAGAAAAGAGGGAAAATGAACAAGCAAATGAAACAGAGATGCATTAGTGGACAGTTAGGAGAATGAGATTGTTGTGTCCTGGAAGCCAAAGAAAGAGAGAGTATTCAGGAGGGGTGTAGTAGTGCTGCAGAGATGTCAAGGAGAATGAAAATTTAGGAAAGGTTGTCATATTTGGTTATATGGAGTGAGTAGCAGAACCTTTCACTCCAAATCCCCTTTTCTCATCACTAAAAGAAAGCTGTCTCCTTTTTTCCTCTTAATCACCTTGTGATAACTGGAAAATTGGGGATAATGCTTTGTGAGAGAGCCAAATGGCTCAGATAATAATCCTAATTGCTGCCCTGAGTGGGAGAAGAGGAGTAAGGATGAAGAAAAGAAGGCTGTAGTGTGAAGGAAGGCATGGAATGGATTTGTCTCTGGGTAGTTATTATTCTCTGTTTGAATCTGGGCAAATTCCTTCTGCCCCCTGGACCTCACTTTCTTCCTTGGAAAAATGAAGGAATTGGATTAGATGATTTCCCAGTTCTAGTATTCTAGGATTCTGTGACAAGGGAGGTGTCCAGAAGGGAGCCAGAGAGAAATCATCTGACATGTAGTATAAGGGCTTGGGGAAGGAGCTAGGAAAGCATGCAGACCCTTCCCTGCCACCTGCATTCCAGGTTATGTGTTACCATAGTCCTTACTCCCCTCAGAGAACCAGGAGTTCAGCCCCTGCCTCTGCTGACCCAAGGCATATGTCCTTTCTATTGCAGACTTCCACATACATTCTTTCCCAGGGTCCTATTTCCCTAAGGGAGCCAAGTGTCTATCCTCCCCACTTCCCCCTTTTCCTTTCAAGAACCCAGGCATCTGCTTTTTAACTCAGGGCCCTGCTCTCTCTCCCTTTAGGTGTAAAGAGGGTTGTGATTTTCTGAGACTTGGAATAGAGCCAGGCACTGGCCCGCCCTGAGCTAATAGGGATTGGAAATCTCAGCTGCAGATTGTTAATATCTCTCCAGGTCTCACTTGCTCTTTTTCTCCCAGGGAGCAGGGACATCTCCCCAGGCACCACTAACTGTTTTCTTTGGGGATTAAGGTTATATCTGGCCCAGTATAGCCGTGTTTTCCCTAACACCCTATCTGTAAACACAGCCAGATTCCCTCAAAGAACACCACTGCCTCAGCTTCCAGTCTAACTCCCTTCTTAGCCTGTACCTTTCTTTCCCCCACAATCAAGGAGACCCTCATTTCCAGAGTCGGAGTTCCAACTTTTGAGTCCTCAGTCCTCGACTACTTATAGAAGGAAAGGGAAATCCAAGAGAGATGGAACTATAACCAAGGTTGGGGCAGAGTAGCCTTTTATCCAACCCCCAGCCTCCCTCCTAGAAGGAGTGAATCACTACAGAGAAGGGATTTGGACACACCCCTACTGTGTCTCTCTACTTGTCCTTTTTAGGGACTTTGCTCAAGGTCTAACCTCGACTCTTCACATTCCAGTGACTAAAATGGTATTAGAAGGGTGTTAAATTACAGGAAAAGAAGTAAGGATGGTTTTGCCCTTCCTCCTGCTTTTCAGTTCTACTTCCAAGGAGAGAAGTGAGACAGGGACAAGGATACAGAGGCAGTCAATGGAGTACCATGGGAAATGTGAACTTCTGGAGGGTTGATGGGAAGTATGGGGATGAACTCTTCTGTTTCTCTAATTTGCAGGTACTGCCTCATCCGATGAGCTCCTGACAATTCTTGAGTCTACAACATTTAACGATTTCATCCACCTCACTCCAGATATCATTTATAACACTACTCCTGACCCCCCAAATCTTGATACAAAACCTACACCCCTCCCCCAGTTCACAGGGAATGGCAGATCTAGCCATCAAAACTCTGTAATTAAAGTCTCTACAAAGCAACATGCTAAGAATGAAGCACAAGATCCAATTATCCGGAATGGACGGTCTGTTGACACTAAGGACACCACCTTAAAGCCTAGAAGCACAACCTGTAAAAAGAAGAGTCCCACAACAGTGCATATAAGGTCCTCAACTTTCTCAGAGACCACAGAAACCTCAAAGATTCCAGTAACTTCAAGGACATCAAACATGATCTACCCCAAGACCTCATCTACTAAGGGAACCTCCTTCAGGACCACATCTGTCTCTCCCAAAACCATAACTACCAATCATGAAGGAACAGGGGCCTCAGTTCGAAGCACATCTGTGTTATCCAAGAGCAAAGCTACCTTGGACAGGATCACAACTGTCTCACCCAAGACCACAACTATCTACCATGAGGGAATGGGGATCTCAGATAGGACCATACCTCACTTAGATAAGATTACAGGAAACACCCCCAAGGATCCTGGAACCTCAGGAAGGACAACAATTCTCTCACAGATTACCAGCACTTCACATGAGAGCACAGGAGCCTCAGACAGAACCACAACTGTCTCATCCAAGACCCCTACTATCTACCATGAGGGAATGAAAATCTCAGATAGGACCATACCTCACTTAGATAAGACTACAGGAAACACCTCCAAGGATACTAGAACTTCAGGAAGGACAACATCCCTCTCACAGATCACCAGAACCTCATATGAGAGCACAGGAGCCTCAGACAGGACCATATCTGTGTCATCTGAAATAACAGATACTTTCAGGACCACATCTGCCTCACCCGAGCCAACAGATACTTCCCACAAGGGCTTGGAAGTCTCAGACAGGACCACAACTCTCTCACATAAGACTATAACCACCAATCATGAAGGAATGGGAATTTCAGACATGACCACATCTCACTTGGATAAGACTATAGGTTACACCCCTAAAGATACTGGAACCTCAGAAATGACAACATCTCTCTCACAGATCACCAGCACCTCACACGAGATCACAGGAGCATCAGACAGGACCACATCTGTCCTAGCCAAGACCATAACTATCTACCATGAAGGAATGGGAGTCTCAGACAGGACCACACTTCACTTGGATAAGACTACAGCTAATACCCCTAAAGATACTGGAACCTCAGAAATGACAACATCTCTCTCACAGATCACCAGCACCTCACACGAGATCACAGGAGCATCAGACAGGACCACAGCTGCCTCACCCGAGATAACAGATACTTCCTACAAGATCATGGAATCCTCCTTCAGGACCACATCTGTCCCATCTCAGACTGTAACTACCTATCATGAGGGCATGGGAGCCTCAGACAGAACCACAGCTGTCTCACTCAAGGTAACAGACACTTCCCACAAGGGAACGGGAACCTCTACTATAGGAGATTTGAATAAAGTCACTGGAACATCAAATGGGACATCTGCCTTTGACAAGACCACAGGTTGGATTGTAGCTGTTTCAGATAAGGTAACTGAATCCTTAGGAACCTCATACAAGTCTATGTCTGCTTCTGGCAAAACCACAGGAATGGTGGAACCAACCATAGCCAAGGGAAGTTCAGACAAAACCATAACTTTTGGGGGAACCTCAGAAAAGATGACCAAATCCTTAGAAAGGACCACAGGCATCGACAAGACTGCAACATCTTCACATCAAACTCTGGAAGCTTCAGACAAAACTACCCAAATTCCAGATAAAACCACAAAAGCTTCAGGAACCACAAGACCCTCAGAGACCACAGGACTCTTGGGCAATACGACTGAGAAAACTTTTGCCCCTTTCACAACTCTCAACAAGAACCAAGAGTTGAATTCTACAAAGTCGGTCAATGATAACTGGCCAGACCAGAAAACAGATAATTCAAGAGGAGGGTCCCAGAATGGAGCAACCCAGGGGATGTTGGAAGGGAATTCATTTCCTGCCTGGGCCATTGTCATTGTAGTCCTGGTGGCCGTGATCCTCCTGCTACTGTTCATTGGCCTACTCATCATGGTGAGAGAGAGGGAAAGAAGGGAATAACATATTATGAAAACCATTTTAGCCTTGGGACTAGAGGCAGGGCTAGGAGAAAAAAAATACAGAACTGGAAAAAGGAACATGGAAAGGTGGGGGGAAATGTGAGTAAATATGGAAAATGGAGAAAAGGGAGAAGAATGGAATTAGGATAATGAAGAGATAATGGGAAAATGAAAGGACTGAAGGACAGAGCCAGGGGTTGGAGTATGAATGTGGGGTACTGACATAGGGTAGAATGAATGGTAGAATATGAGAGAAGAATGAGTGCAGGGGAGCACTGGCCCCAGAGTCAGGAGTACCTGAGTTTAAATCCAGCCTCAGACACTTGACACTTACTAGCTGTGTGACCTTTGGCAAATCACTTAACCCCAATTGCCTTGCCTTTTCCCCTCCAAAAAAGGAAAAAAAAAGAATGAGCATAGGAATCAGGATAGATACATAGTGTTGACAGCTGCAGTTAAGAGGAAGGATTAAGACAGAGGTGAAGAAGTGTGTAGTTGGGATGGGGATGGGGTAGAGTCACTGTCTGTGGAGAATCAGAAGGGAGGAATAATTTCTTAAAGTAAACACATATGTATAGTGTATAGTGGAGGTAGGAGAAAGATAATGATGGAAAACAACATTCAATTTTTCTTATCATTTTCTCCCAACCACCTTCTAGGCTGTCTATGCAATCCGAATGCATCACCATCGGGTAACTACAGACCAAAAGGAAAATGATGCAGAGGATGAGATTGGCCCCAATTCTTACCCTGTCTTCCTGATGGAGCAGCAAACACTGGGTCGGAACCCATTCCCGTTACCTTAGTGATCCCTCTGCAGGATCCCAACTTCAACTCCTCAAAGACTTACCCCTTCTCCTAGTCCAGGAATAAGAATTCTTCTCCTGTTTCCTAGACTCTAGTAAGGGCTAAGACTCCTAGCATTAGCAGCTTCAGTCCTTAACCAAAGGAACCAGAGGGAGGAGTCTGAAATTGCTGGGGCAGAGTAAAGGAAAAAATCTGGAGTCTTCAAAGAGAGTTAAGAGCTTGGGGGGCAAGGAACTGCATTGGACATTTGAATTTCAATAGTGGAGTAATACTTTTGATCTCTCTGGTACAGGAAAAAGGAAATGAGGTGCTACATATAGAATCCCTATAGGTTGATCCTTACACTATATTTGTTTCCCTTCCCCCAAGACTGAGCTCACACTACTGATCACATCCTCCACCCCTCTCCACCTGGCCCACTTGGGCCTTTTCCCTCTCACATCTGTTA
The DNA here is from genome assembly GCF_028583685.1 of Petaurus breviceps papuanus. Taxonomy (NCBI): domain Eukaryota; kingdom Metazoa; phylum Chordata; class Mammalia; order Diprotodontia; family Petauridae; genus Petaurus; species Petaurus breviceps. The sequence goes on from NW_027187367.1 coordinate 3,953,357, forward strand.
AGTTATTCTGACCCTCATCACAGCTCCTACCAATTCCAGTCCCTCACCCCAGCTATGGCTCCCCTTCCCTCTCCAGTGATTCAGCCACATACTTTTAGGTCTCCTCTCTCTGTTTTATGTTTTAGATTCTTCTTCTCTATACTTAGGGAAGACTCTAATGCTACAGACTGGACAAGAGTTTAGTGTCAGGGAAGATGAGAAAGAGGTGTGTCTAAAGAAACAAAGGACCACTGGTTTCCTTTTACTTATCTTTTACAATAAAGGTCAAATATTTTAAATGAAGTGGGTACTGAGAAGCACCTAACACTGATGCCCTTAACAGCATCTTGGTCTTGACACTAACGATAGTTTCAAATGTCAGAAGCCTGAAGGACAAGACTGATTCTTTTTAATGGGTAATGACAGAGAAAGATTTTCTACTGTTTGGTGTGGCCAATATTTCTTAGTGCCTGGTTTTGTTTAGGTCTTACCTCCTTTCAGTGATAGCTTTGACATGACAAGTTATAGCAAACATGTTCTGAATGCCTGGTATGTGCATGACACATGGAGATGTGAGTAGTGGTGGCTGGAGGGAGGAGGCAACACAAATATAACACATGGCCCTTGCCCTTGAATAGATTACAACCTAGTTGGGAAAGTTACACACATGAAAATTAAATAGAGATATGAGATAGCAGAAATCAGAAACATGGAAAGTGCCAAATAAGAGCCAAAGATATTAAAGTTTATGGGTGTGGATGTGAATGCAAACATATTCCTGTGTTCAGCTTTGTCCTGAGCCCAACTTAAGCTTCAACTTCAAAATCAATTAATCAGTTAACAAGCACTTATTCTGTGCCAGGCACTGGGGATATGAAGACAAATGAAATATGTTTTGCTCTTAAAGAGTTGACATTTTATAGGTGGAGATAACACGTACAGTGAAGTCACTCTTAGTAATCTTGATTTTCACCCTCAGTACAAAAAAATGGGAGGAAGGGCATTGACATTGAGCCCAAACCTCTGGTGCTACAGTGGACACTATAGAAACCCCATCGTTAGGCCCACTCACCAGCCAAATGCTCTTATCAGCATACCTTCAACTTTCTACCTCTTTACCTTAGCCCTGGCCATGGCACCAACTATTCCCCCAACCCCGAATTCCAGATATAATTCAACTTCAATCCATTATCTCAAATGTTTTCCCTTAACCCAACATCACACTATATTTTATCCTAAAAAGTAACCTTCACATGGTGGGGATAAAAATTATCCAACCTACAATAAGATCTCTCTTACTGAGAGAGCTCTGGGTCAATGGCACTTGGTTAGAGGGCCCATGGCTCCCTCTAAGGAAGTGGACCTCAGATATCCCTCACAATCTGAGATAACCCTTTCTTCCAGGGTCCAGTTCTTATAGGGCTAGATATCTAGACCTTCTTGAGTGGTTATATTAAATACAGAATAACTCCATTGGCTGACATACAATGCATGGGCTAAAATAAGCAAACCATATATCAGCTGGGCAAAGCAGGAAATATGTCCACTGACTAGGTGGTGGGTATTTTTCCTTGGATGGAAGTGTTTCTCCTGGAGTTGGGCAAGAGCTATGCATGTACTACAAGAGTATATCAGGGGGACTTCCTGTGCCATGCTACCCATGCTTGGTTTAGTCATGGAAGTTGAGCAGAACAGAATATAAATATCTTTCTCAGCATTATTGTGGTTACACAAGTGAGCTCCACAGCTGGTAAACAAGTAATGAACATTACATTAAATTTTGAAGCTATTATAGGGCCCTTGTATTAGAAACTACAAAGTTTGGATAAATACATTGTTTATTCTTGCCCAAATACGCAAAAGAGGCATGGCAAAATACAGAATCTCATTGGTTGATAAACCTTGCTCTTGAGGGCCAAAAATGACATATGGGGGGGAAGGGCATCACAGATTGGATGAAACATTGCACATCTCAAGTGATCATACAATGGTCATAAGATGGTCATCTTCTTGTGTTGGACAAGAGAGAATGATCTGGAGACACAAAAAGTAAATTGGGGGACTTTCCATGTAGCTAAGTCACCTCCACCACATTGGGGCTTGGTCACCATGACAAGGAAAAACAAGGGTGGAAGGCCTCTAACTAGATTCCTATACATTGCTAGATTCTTTCAAGTGAACTTACAATCTACAGCTCATAGCTCTGGGGCCAAAAATACAGAACTTACAATCATTACCTCTATAGAATCATATAAAATTGATTGACAGTGATTGGGATAGAGTAGGGGTCTTCAATGAATCAACTTTCTGAACCCTATGGTGAAAATTCCCTTTCCTTTAAGTGAGCACTAAAGTAAACCACACTAAAGCTTCTAGAATACTCTGTACTTTACAGATATTTCCTCATTTGATCCTCACAACAACTGTGTGAGTTAGGAGGGGATTATTAATCAGATAGGCAATTTTACAAGTATGGAAACTGAGGCTTAATACTTCAAAGATCCACGATTGTACCCATGTGCTTCCTTCTTCCCTCCCTCCCTCCTTTCACCTAGGCAGATCAGAACTCCTCCATACTTCAGGTAGCTAGTCTGCATGATGGATAGGGAGATGGACTTGGAGTTAGGAAGAATTAAGTTCACATCCAACCTCAGACACTTATAAGCTGTGTGACTTTGAGCAAGTCACCTAACCTGCCTCTGTAAAGTGGGGATAATAATATCACCTGCCTCCCAGGGTTGTTGTAAGAATAAAGTTAAATAATATTTATAAAGTGCCATATAAATGCTAGCTCTTATTTAGTAGATGATTAGTGAGTAATTCCTATGGCTTAAAAAAATCAGTGACTACGCAGTGTCCTGGTCATAAGCTTTTATGAATTTAGCTAGGTTGGTCTTTGGACAAGACATCTTTGGGAGGGAGGGGGACAAGACATCTTTGGAAGGGAGAGAGGAAGCTGGAAAGGCAGGAAGGAGAAAAGGAGGGAGGAAGAAAGGAAGGAGGGAAAGAGATAGGGAGGGAAGAGTAAAGGATGAAGAAAGGAAGGGGATGAAGAAGGAATGGAGAGAGGAAGAAATTAGGAAGGAAGAGGGAGACAGGGAGGGAGGAATGAAACAGGAATGGAGGGAGAGAGGGAAGGAGGAAGGAAGGAAGAAAAAAGGAAGGAAAAATCAACTGTTAAAAATATTACTTTTTCTTTTTTTAAGCAATTGGGGTTAAGTAACTTGCTCAAGGTTACACGGCCAGTTATTTTGTGTGGGTGCCAAGTATCTGAGGCCAGAACCGATCCTGGGTCTCCCAACGCCAGGGCTGGTGCTCTTATTCGCTATGCTACCCAGCCGCCCCAAAACTATTACTTTTAAACACTTTAGATTAGTGTCTACCAGAGGGATTTTGGACAACATGTTAGTATCATCAATTGCTCATTCATGCATCATCTCTTAGTGTGGGAATAATTCAACTTGTTTGGAGTACAAAGTGGCCTATGGTGAAGGACAAGGCTAGAGAGGTGGTATCACTTTTAAAGATGGAACCTTAAAAAACATCTAGCCCAGAGGTTCCCAAATTTATTTGACCTATGCCCCCTTAGAAAAAATTACTCAGTGCCCCCCACTCCAACCCTGGAAATCTACTTTCTTTAACCCTTTAATGATTTTTAAAAATTTACATCATTTCAAAAATATTTAATTTTTTTTAATGATGTATTTTAAATTTAATAATTTATTGTAAATTTTTGGGGGTTTTCTGAATTGAAATTTTGATGATGCAATATTGTGTCAGGTAACCATATAGTATCATACTGTTAACAAGTCATTACACTTTCATATTTCTGCTCATGTGTGTTGGCCTTCCTAACAATGTGTGACAGGATCTCCTACCAACACTTGCTTGTTAAGACCTGTCTGCAGACTTGACTACTATTCAGATATAACTTTCATTTTGTGTGTTAATTTGGAATATAATGTAATCACTACAACTTTAACTCTGTTACACAACAGATGAAATATATACAAATAGTTTTTCAAAATTTTCTTATCTTTTTTAATTTATACTTCCATTGCCTCCTTATTTTTATTCCTCAGGAAGATGGACTTCCATTTGCAGGCATTTTCCTCACTTTGCAACTAAACTTCTGTTTGATTTCTGACTCTTCTATCTCTAGCCTGCTTTATTTGGCTTTGACCACCCATAGGTTTGGGTTCTGGCATGGTTGACACAACATTGGAAACAGTGCCTCTCTGCAAGGATGCCTTTCTTCACATCACGTCTCAGTCACATTACTAACCATGATGCCTGGGAGAACCCATGAGCTCTAATACCAGTCACATTCCCCTCACTATAGCTCTCCTTTCCCCACCTTCACCCCCCAAAAAAGACAAGGGGTCTTGAACCTTGACCTTAATTGAAATATGAAGAGGTCCAGATTCCTTTTTAGGTTATAATATCACATAGCAAAGTTTGGGGTTGATACCTCATTAGGAGAAATTGCTTAATGAGTAGTGAGGAAGAAGAGAAACAGGGCCAGCCAGGGGTGGGGAGAGGGTCCTTGAAGTGGGGAGAAGACAGTCATGTCTATGGAATGGGAGTTCCCTAGAGAGAGGACTGAGATGGAATATTTGGGTCCAAGGAGGGGAGAGAGACTGAAGGGTGGAGAACAGGACTCTTGGGCTCTAGTTGACTAAGGGGGTGGGGAGGTGGACACCTGACTCTTTGAGGGAAGCAGGAGCTGTGAGCTGTGGAGTCAATGGTTTCCCAGACTTTGCTAACAATTTTTAATTGTGGGGCAGGTACGTGGTGCAGTGAATATAGCACTGGCCCTAGAGTCAGGAGGACCTGAGTTTGGATCCAGCCTCAGACACTTAACACACACACACACACACACACACACACACACACACACACACACACACAAACTAGCAGTGTGACCTTGGGCAAGTTGCTTAACCCCAATCGCCCTTCAAAAAGCAAAAAGAAAAAAAGAGAAAACAATTTTTAATTGCTCTGCTGAAGATTAGTGTGCAGGCTGTGGCTATCACTGGCTTGCCTTTTAGTGAATCCTAGTACACTCAGAGAGAAGAGCTGACAGGTTTCATACCCATGACTCTAAGATACGGTTCTGCAGCAATCTGGCAAAACTGTAGAAACTTTTAGAAACTTAGCTTGGTGGGGCAGCTAGGTGGTGCAGTGAATAGAACACTGGCCCTGAAGTCAGGAGGACCTGAATTTGAACGTGGCCTTAGACACTTGATATTCAACTAGCTGTGTGACCTTGGGCAAGTCACTTAACCCCAATTATCTTGCCTTCCCCCCTCCAAAAAAAAATCCAGAAAGAAAGAAACTTAACTTGGTGCTAGGAGTCTTACCTCAGAGCTCCTCTTCCAAGATGTTTGAGTGGTCTCGCCTTTCTGAGCTCCATCTGTTATACACTAAGTGCCAGATCCATCAAGGTTCTCCAGTGGCACAGGTCTGACCCAGTGCTCAGCACTTCTCTGTTAAAGTTCTAGGCATGGGACCAATAAAACGCTCCATAGTTTTCTTTGTGCTATGGGTTTCAGGATCTGGGCTTCAGGAGAGGAGAGACTGGTGGGCTCAAATACTTAGGCCAGGATATTAGAGGTTATCCTGTCTAACATCCTCATTTTAAAGATAAGCAAATGGAGCCCCAGAGAAGTTAAATGACTGCCCAGAACCACAGAGTTAGTAGGTAGAAGGTAGAGATTTGAATGTAGACTGTATCAAATGCTACTTCCTTTTGGATCCCTTCCCTGGACCCTCCTCCAACTTTCCCCCTTGTATCCCATATTAGCACTTAGCACCTCTAATGCACTTACATATTATTGTAAATTATAACTGTGTATGTGTTTATAGTTGATAAACTATAAGTTACATGAGGACAGGGACCTTGTATTATTTAAACATCTTTCTCAGTGCCAAACTGAGTCCTCTGAAAACAATTACTTAATAGATGTTTGCAGAATTTAATTGAATCTCATTAATCTCTAGGTCACCAATGTGTATAGACTCTCAAGCCCTAAATATTTAGTTCTCTCCCGAAAGCCCTTAACTCTCTTCCCAGGATCCAGTAATCAATCTGCCCCACAAAACAATGCCACCTCCTTCCCCTCCTCCCCCACCATTCAGTCCCTGTTTCTCTCTTGTGACCTAGATTATGAGGCCTGCTCTAGAAATTCAGGCATTCTGCTACTCCAGTACACAGCTTTCTAGGAACATGGATCCACAGGTTTTCCAACCCAAACCCCCTCTTTCTCTCCCTGTTATCCTGTTATCTACTCTGCCCCCCACCCCTGCCCTCCAGCACAAGGACCTCGCTAGAGAAATACCTAGAGAAAACTGGTTTCTGACCTGGTGTCTAGTTCAGAGGGTGGGTCCCTCAGCCCTGTCAACTTTGATCCCCTTGTTCTCTTCCCTTTCCTGGTCCTCCTCAGAGCCAGCACCCTGTGATTATGCCATTTCTCTTTCTCCTCCCCTGGACCCCTTTCACATTTTTCTCCGCAAATAGAAGTTTACATCTCACCTTCTCTCTTTTCTGAAGTGACAAAGAAAAGACCCAGAGCTGCCCCTCCCTACGGGAGGGAGGACCCAGAAACCCAGGCCTCCTCTCCTCAGCACTGACTATAAATGTCACAGATGATGAAGTGAAAAAAAGAATAAAAACTGTGACAAGATCTTGTGTTACTCAGGTGTCAAGGGAACACCTAGCCTCTGGCTCTGTTTCCCCCTTTCCACCAGGCATCGCTCTCCAGCCCTCAGCTTGGTGTCTGCAAACTGGCATCTCCACCGAGAATCCACACATTTGGATCCTGGCCTTCCTCCTCCTTGGCCATTGTCCATTCTGTGGACCCCAGACAGCTATTATTTTGAGATGAAGAAAGGAAAACTCTCTCCTACCTCCTGGATTCTGCTATTGATTCTTCTTGGGCTCTTGGAACTTGGTGAGTCAATCAATCTTAAGGAAAGGGGCTTGGAGGAAAGAAGACTTAAGGACCTATGAGGGAAGATGAGGATCACCTGAGAGAGGGAGCAAACTAACCTGCTTCCCAGCCCTCAGATCTTATCCCCATCAACAAGAGACTCTTCTTTCTAATTGGGTAATCCTGTTGTCCAAACTTCTAACCCATCTCCAAATCCCCCAAGGGACTGCACTACAATAGCAACTCCCTCTGGGCTCACTTCCCCAATGCCAATCGCACTGGCATTGGAAGATTGGATCCCCAAAGCCTCCCCGCTCATATTCTATGGTAACCCTATGGGTGCCTGTCCCCCTGTTCTGAGCCCCAACTACTTTGCTTCCTCTTAACAATCAATGAGTAGACTCTATTAACTTTTTAGGAAAGGCATTTACTCCATAGCAAAAGCAATAGCTGGATAGCATTTAAGGGGGAAAAAATCCAACACCTAGAGAATACTCTCCCACAAATACACACAGAGTCTGTTGGGGGTGAGAGTAGACATCAAATTAAGTACAATGGAAGTGAGGCAGGGAATGCTCATGGCCAAGGCAACTCACAGATCTGGAGCACTGAGACCTCGATACCCCCTTTATTCCCTGGAAAGTGCTCCTGAAGTTCACTTCAGGTTCAGGCATCAGTAGCAGAGACAGCTCATTCTCTCTACTTGCGGGCTATACTGGCTTCTTATGGAGAGTCTGGTACTACTGCTGATAACCCACACTTATATGATGCTTGAACGTTTCTAAAGTGCTTTCTTTTAACAACCTTGTGATATAAGAACTTTATGAATGTTATCCCAAATGAGGAAAATGAAACTTGGCCAGTAAATGAGTTAAGGTTGCAGAGCTTGTAAGTGGAGGCAGGTAGGTGGTGAAGTGTATAGAGTGCTGGGTCTGGAGTCAGGGGGACTTATCTTCCTGAGTTCAGATTTGGCCTCAGACAGTAACTTAGTGACTGTGTGACCCCGGGCAAATAATTTAACCCTCTTTGCCTCAATTTCCTCATCTGTAAAATGAGCTGGAGAAGGAAATGGCAAATCACTCCAGTACCTTTGTCAAAGAAATCCCAAATGGGGTCACAAAGAGTCAGATGTGACTGACTGAATATCAACAACTTGTAAGTGTCAGAGCCAGGATTTGAACCAACATCTCTTTAGTCTAAACCCAGGGCTCTTCCCACCATGCCCTAGCTCTTGGCTTGAACTAAAGAGGGTTTATTTTAATACTCTGATTAACTGCTTACTTGGGTTTTACTGGTCAAGAAGCTAGTCAGTGAATCAGTTTGACCAAATAGTTTGATATTTTCCCTTAGCCCAGAAGAAACAATCTCAGGTGGGAAGAAGGTAGGTCTAAATTCTGTTCTAACACTTCAGAGGCCTTAAACCTATCTCCCTCCCTCTCTCCCTTCATCTAAAACATGAATTGTGATGTGGTGAACCTTTCATATTTCTCTCCCTGATATCCTTGGGCCTGATGCAAGAAGATCACGACACCTAACCTGTGACCTGCCCTTTTACAGGTAAAGGGAGAGAGGTCTTTTGATAGTCCAAACAAGGGCCTGGGCCTGATTAGCTTGTTGTCATGTCTACACTCCTCTTCCTTAAATAAAATTATCATTCTGTCTAAACCTATTTCATTACCCCAATATAAGCAACAATCCCAAAGTCAACTCATTCTTTAAAAAAGATAGAAGATTTAACCTTTATGTCAATTCCAACAACAAATCAGCAACTAGAGCATAACCAGGAAGTTATCTGAGACAAAGGGAAAATCAATATGGATAGGTACAGAGATACTGGAATATTGAAAGTAATGTGCATAGGACATACAATTATGGCAGGGACTGGCAGAGAAGAACAGAATTAGAGAAAATGGGAGTTTAGACTGGGATAAAGCCAAGTACCTAAATCCTGAGGAAGGAATGAGAACTAAGGCAGCAGAGCTAAGTATTAGGGAAATGGGGGTACCAAAGGTGTTATCAAATGTTTATTGCCAAACTTCCTTTTGGAACTTCTCTATCACTGGAGAAAGGAAAGAAGGAGTCAAGTATTTATTAAACATCTAGTATGCAGCAGGCAGTTGTGCTAAGAGTTTTAACTTTTAACAATATTACCTCCTCACAACAACCCTGGGAAGTAGGCGGAATTATTGTCCCCATTTAACAGGCAGGGAAACTGAGGCTAACAGAGGTTATTTGCCTTGCCCAGGGTTGCACAGGGTTTTTTAACCTGACTGCAAACCCAGTGCTCTATTCATTGCTCCACCTAGCTACCAATGGTAGTGGGCTCCCATTGATTGGCCAATAATAGGTCCCATAATAATTAGTTGGTCATTGTTTGCGTTTTGTTGGTTCAAAAATTCTGTTCTGGCCGGAAACTCTGAGGGTCTTCCCCTCCCAGATTGATTTTTTTCAAGTTGGTAAAAGAGGTCATCTTTTGCCGCATTTTTTTTTTGTAAATAGTATTCCAGTTACACATAAAGATTTTGAGTTTCAAATATTTCCTCCTTCCTGTCCCTAATCCCCAAGACTTTGTCTCGTTTTTTATCTAGCCTTAATCACTGAATGACAAACTGAGACCTGGGAAAGACCTTAGCTAAAAAGTCTCCCACTGGCCATTTCCGGTTATCCTGATCTATATCTTGCCGCTGGACCCAGATGGCTCAGGAGGAAAGAATGAGACTGATGACTTTGCACAGTGTTGCCTCATTTAAATCCAACTCACTTGCAAGTCAAGATATCACCTTCCTGATATCATTGGTCCTCTTTGAGAATGAAAGACTAACAACAATGGTAGTTTTAGATGGGAAATTCATGATCTTTGAGGTGACCTCAAATTTTAGAGTTCTGCAATTCCTATCTGATCCATAAAACTTAATTCAGAATGAGTTTGAAGAAGATCGCTTTACATGGTTCTTGTCTTATTGAAAAAAGGAAGTGAAATGGCAAGAATATGGCATTGAGTTCATTTGAAGGAATTATTTCTGGAGCTATTACTACAACAGAAGATATCACCAAAGGCACTGATATGAAAAGTTATGAAAAGACCTACTAGTGAGACAGTGACAGCAATCTCCAGGACAGGTTCATCTGCCAAAATAGCATATCACAGAAAAGTCTACAAGGCCTCATTATGGTGTCCACTAGGGACACAAGAGTATTTTATTCTGGGCTTTTAAAGTTTTATTGTTATTCATTTCCCAATATTTTCCTTCCACTATCCATGAAGTGATAAGTCTCACATAAAAAAGAAAAGAAGAACAGAACCAAATTAGCAAAATTAGCAATCAGCCATATTGGATAGGATGTATAGTGCTCTATGACAATAGCTACCACCTCAGAAAAAAACAGAGGAAAGGGAACTCCCATCTCTTTTCTTTGGGGCCAGGCTTACATATTATAATTGCATTCATTGAGTTATAAAATTTTGTTATGCTTTTTAATTATATTGGGAAAGGGAATATATATATGTACATCCTGGAAAAAATCAAATATTAATTTAGTATTTTGTATCTAATTCCATTCTACAATTGATTCTATTCTGTAGCTGTCTGAGCCATGTTTCTTTGTCTCTAAGATGAGTTTGAAAGTTCATGAATCCAGAAGTTGTTTTCCCTTCTGAGTTAAGTTGAAAGTTCAGTTTTCCAGTAAGTCACCTTAACACAAAGATATGTATTGTTTCTATACAACATTGCATACCCATGTACAACTGAGGGAGTTCTGATGTTTTACTAAGAAACCTTACAGAATGCAGGTGGGTGCCAAAAAATCTGTCATTACAGTTCAACTAAGGAATAGGATCACTCTCTAAATCAAACTGTATTGAGAGTGGGATGGAAGGAGGGGTTGTTACTGGCCCCAAATATACCAGCCAATCACATTTTTTTTTTTGCCATCTATGATAATCCAGACTGTAGAACCAATCATATTGTTTTCCATCTTATACTGCCCCAAACATTTTGAAAGCTAGTAAATCCTACATTTTGGGAATTGTTTTTGACTGACTGAGGAGTTGAAAGACCCCTTTTCTTAAAAATTGCTAGGCTTACCAATCAACTGGATGTGCTCATAACTTTGTGCCTCAGTTTACCTTAATTTTAAAACATAACAATCCATACACCTTTACCAGTGCAGATGACAAAAAAATCAACATCAAAGTCCAATGCAACAACAGAGACAAATACAGTAAAAAAAGGCTTCTCCATAGAAAAGGAATAGTTTATTACATAATCAGATAGAAAATAAATTCTAACTGCCTAATTAGCAACAAAGATATTTTGATCTAAGAAAACACAGCAGAAAACTACCTCAAAATTTAATGAAGTAAAAACATGTTCCTCTTCTGGAACAAGAAGAGGCACTTGAGTGATTACCCCTTCAGCATCAGGTATAAGATATTTATTACCAAGACCCACTGGTGGATACAGCACTCTCCTTAGCTCAACCAATGCTATAATGGTACAGGTGTCTGAAGTTTCAACAACCATCTCCTCAAGAGTAACAACAAATTCACTGTCTGCTACTTCAACAAGAACAGCACAGTCAGCAGCTACCCCCACACAAGGATCTCCAGATACCCCAGTCTCAGCCAATGCTAACATGACAACATCAGAGATAACGCAATTTCCAATCACTTTCTCTTCAGGAACAACAGGAGTCACCTCAGTGCTGACCACTGCAACAGAAAGTACAACACACTCAGCCACCATAGCAGGATCTGCAGTTACTCCAGCCTCAGCCATTGCTACAACAGCAGTTGTGTCTGATGCACCTAGTACCTTCTCTTCAGGAGCAACAACAACTGCTTCAGTACCTGCCTCATCCATATCAGTAACAACACATTTATCAGCCAGCCCCACTCAAGGATCGACCACTCACCCATCCTCAGGCAGTTCTCTAACTATAACATCAGCGAGAATCTTAGTTCCATCAACCATCTCTTCAGGAAATACCAACGGTACTGAAGTATTCAGATCTTCAACAGCAGGAAAACCACCTTCAACTACAAGCCCCACACAGGGATCTACCACTCCTCCAACGTCAGCACATGCTGCAACATCACTGGCATCTGATGTCCCAACAACCTTCTCTTCAGGAGGAACAACAGTCACCTCCATGCCTACCAGTTCTACATCAGGCATAATACCTTTCTCAACTGGTTCCAAGGAAGGACCCACTGCTCCCCTAACCTCAGCCCGTGTCACAACAACGCAAGTATCTGAAGTCCCAACCACTTTCTCTTTGGGAAGGACACCTTTTTCACTGACCACCTCTTCAACATCAAGTACCACCCATTCAGCAACCACCCCCACAGAAAGATCTACAGTTATCCCAGTTTCTGCAATTGATAAAACATCGGTTATGTCTGAAGCCCCAAGCAGCTTATCTCCAGGAACAACAACAGCCACTTCAATGACCACCTCTTCAACAGCAAGTACTTCACATTTAGCAACCAACCCCACACAAGCATCTACAGTTACCTCAGCCTCAGCTAGCCCCACAACAACAAAGATAACTGACACTCCAAATAATTTCTCTTCAGGAACCACAACAATCACTTCAGTACCCAATTCTTCACCACTGGCCACAGTGCATGTATCAGCAACCTCCACTGATGGATCTCCCATGCTCTCTGTCAGCACTACAACACCAAAGGTAGACAAAGAAGTCCCAACCACTCTCTCCTCAGGAAAAACAACAGGTACTTCAGTTCACACCCCTTCAACCTCAGGCACAACTCATTCAACCGCAATCCCCACCCAAGGATCTACCACTCTCTCAACCTCAGTCAATGCTACAATTTCACAGGTGTCTAGAGTGTCAAGCACCTTGTCTTCAGGAACAACAATGGCTCCTTCCATGCCCATCTCTCCTACATCAGAAGCAAGACTTTTATCCAGAAACCCCACACAGGAATCTACCACTCTTCCATCTTTACCTGATACTGTAACATCAGAGAGAATTGTAGTCTCATCAACCTTCTCTTCAAAAACATTATCCCCTTCATTTTTCAGACCTTCAGCATCAGGAAAATCACCTTCAACTACAAGCTTCACACAGGGGTTTGCCACTCCCCCAACCTCAGCCCATGCTAAAACATCACTGGCATCTGATGTCCCAACAACCTTCTCTTCAGGAGCAA
>NW_027187367.1:3966455-3983757 GCF_028583685.1 Petaurus breviceps papuanus
AGTCAGCAGCTACCCCCACACAAGGATCTCCAGGTACCCCAGTCTCAACCAGTGCTAACATGACAACATCAGAGATAACAAAATTTCCAATCACTTTCCCTTCGGGAACAACAGGAGTCACCTCAGTGCTGACCACTGCAACAGAAACTACAACACACTCAGCTACCATAGCAGCATCTGCAGTTACTCCAGCCTCAACCATTGCTACAACAGCAGTTGTGTCTGAAGCCCCAAACACCTTGTCTTCAGGTACAACAACAGTCACTTCCATGTCTCCCTCTTCAACAACAGGTAGAACACATTTATCAACAAGCCCCACAGAGGGGTCTATCACTCTTCCATCCTCACCCAATGCTATAATGAGAACTGAAGTCCCATCAACTTATTTTTCAAGAATAACAAAATATACTCCAGTATCCTCATCTTTAACATTAGGAGAAACACATTCATTTACAAGCTCCACACAGGGATCCACCCCTCCACAATCCTCAGCTTATGCTACAACCTTGGTGGCATCTGATATCCCCACCACTTTCTCTTCTAGAGCCACAAAGTCCACCTCTGTGCCTACCAGTTCAACATCTGCCTTAATACATTTATCAACACACACAAAAGAAGGATTTTTCACTTTTGTACCCTCAGCCAGTGCCACAACAACAGCGATATCTGAAGTCCCTTCCATTTTTTCTTTTGGACCAACAACAATCAATTCATTGCCCACATCTTTACCATCAAGAACAATGAATTTATCAACATTTTCTACAGACAGATCTACCACTCTCTCATCACCGCTGTCTCAAGGCCCAACCACTTTCTCCTCAGGAAGAACAACTGATACTCCAGTCTCTCCCTCTTCAACATCATACACAACCTCAGTCCTCACACTAGCATCTGCCACTCTCCCAGCCTCTGCCAGTGCTACAGCATCAGAGATGTCTGAAATCCCAGCATCCTCCTCTTCAGGAACAACAATGGCCACTTTGGTGCCTACCTCTTCAATATCAGGTCCAACATTTTCAAAAACAAGTCACACAGAGCAAACTGATATTTCTTCTACATCCACCAGTAATCAACATCTAACCTCAGAAGTCATTAAACTCACAACAGATTTCTCTTCTGAAATATCATCTCTTAGTTCTTCTGTGTCTTCTACTGGAGCAACATTTTCCCCCCTTCCTACAGCATTACCCACAGAAGTAGAAACAACAGGTTTCACTTCTGTCTCCCTATTGAAGCCCTCTAGCTCCTTGAAACCCTGGGTTATCATTGTCATCTGTCTTGCTGTAACTGCAATGGCTTTGGGACTCTGTGTGGGACTTGGTTTCTGCCTGGTGAGTGATCAATTCTCATAGTTCAAGAGATAGCATATATTTTGTGTGGATATTCATGGAGAGGAGAGTATATGGGTCTGTCAGGAAGAAAGAAGACTATTTTCTAAAGTGATTGGGTAAAAAACACAGTGGAAAAAAAGTCTGTTGGGTCATAAAGTTTGAAGAGACCTTAGTCCAACACCCATGTTTTATAGGTTAGAAAAATGAAACCTCAAGAGCAAAAGAGCCTTCCCAAAGTTGCATGTGTCATAAATTCAAGCCATAACATTTGAACCTTCTTATTCCAGGTCTCTTGTGATTTCCATTTCACTACTCTGCTTCCCTTAGATAGAACTAAGATTAAAAGGAAAAGGGAGAATCAGATTAATAATAGGTAGGCACCACACCCAGAAATAACTGGCCGTGTAACCTTGAGCAAGTTACTTAACCCCAATTGCTTAAAAAAAAAATGACAGGTAGGAAAGAAAAATGGAGAAGAGAAAGTTAGCAGGACGAGAAAAAAGAGAATGGGAGTGTCAGCGAAAACAAAGGAAAACCGTTGTGGAGCGATGTTTATTTCAGGCCAATTACTAATTGGTGAGAGTACGTTCCTCAATAGCTCAGAGTTACACACTCAGTGATTTGCTGGAGCCATTTGTGAGAGCCAATTGTTAAATATTCAATGTGACCATTGATGCTTCACAAATCAGCAATCATTACCAATCAGGGCTTGATTTATTCTCTTAATGGTCTAGACTTTAGAAAGAATTAATTATGTAGATTAAACCAGAAAGTGTGTGTGCATTTATTTCCCCCTACCTCCATCCCAGAGCTCAGTTGTTAAAGCATACCACTGTATTGCTGTATACAAATTGCTTGAGCTTAGCACAAGTGCCATAGAAGGTTCAGAGAATGAACTCATCCCCAGGCTGGAGACTAATAACAACAATGACAATAATAGCTGGCATTAATATAATGCTTCAGTATTGGAAAGTGCTTTATATTCATCATCTCATTATAGTGTCAAACACTCTATTACCCAGAGCATGCCTTGCTCCAGTGTGTTCCAGGGTCACAGACAGCAAGACTATGGATAGATTTTCTCATTTCATCCTTCTTTTGCAAGCACAAATGAGAATAAATGTCTTATTGATGGTAAGTCAGAAGCTTCCTGTAAGAAGAACAAAAATATATAAGGGAGGAAAATGCATAAGGATAGGGAGAGATAGGGAGATAAAAAAAGAGATACAAAGTCAGACGCAGAAATTTAAAAGGATAGGGAAAGAGAGATTGAGAAAGAGAAATAAAAGACTATGATAGTCATGGAGTGGTATAGTCCAAAAGAGAAATAATAGTTGTCAACAGAATTTTGAATGCAGTCCAGATTGGACCTGGGAATGGCTGGAGCCAAAACATAGCAGGCCAGAGACAGGTGTGTTCAGGAATCATTCGTTTCAGAGTAAGGAAAACGTTTGCAAGTAGAAGTCTTCCTGAGTAGGATGGCTTAACATGTTGGGGTACAGGCAGTGCTGGACTATGACATAATCATTTTTAGGTCTTGAGTTACTGTTCCCTTGGGTCCTATGGGAATAGTACTGTCCCAAGTCTTGGGGGTCATAATTACTCTGTGGGGTACAGAACAAGATTTCTGGGATGGGAACAGGAGTATAGTACAAGGAACAGGAATTGTGAACATGTCAGAGACTTGATTGATGTTGACTCCCAGGTCCCTGGGAAATAGGGGGAGTGAACACCTAGTGTAATCCGCTTTGCCAGAGTGTGAGATCATCCAAAGTGCAAAGGATTATTGTTATGCCAAATTCAAGACACAGTCTGCTTTCTGGGTCTTAGCCCTGGAAAATATTTTTTTTTTTGGTATCTCCAAAATATTTTGACATTTCCCCCTTTTAGTCAAAGGGAGGGAGCCTGAAGGAACCCCTATCCTAATGACTAATAAAGGAGACACAGTCATATGCCTGGGAGGTTAGTTCCTTGAGGGGACCTATTCTAGAGACCTATCATAGAGAGGGGGCCAAGAATGTCAGAATCAGAAAACGGCAACATGCTTGAATCAGGGCCTTGGTGGTTGGGCACAATAGGGAAGAGGAGAGAAAAAAACAAATAAAAGTAGGACAATAGACTCAGACTTCATCCAGAATCTTGGGATAGATGTCTCATCTGAATGGCAGCTGCTTCTGAGTTCATCCACTCAGGAATAGGGGCTTTCTTCAGATGATACAGTTTTCTAGACACACAAGGCTAGGTTTAAACAATGTAATAAAGTTTTATTCCCATAATTACATTAAGTCAGATACAGATCAAATTACTTAGAGGGCTCACAGTGAACAAGTACGGAGAAGGGAGGGAGATTTACATGTCACTAAGGTGACTAAGAAAATTTAAACACTAACAAAACAGGCATGTGGTTAATCTAGGGGAACAGAGTCCCAGATATTTCAGGTAGTTATCTGGTCCCTAGACATTTTCAGGCTATTTCTATCCTTAACTAAATCTTGTATCTAATATAAGAATCTTTTGAAAATTTATGAGGGTCTAACTGAAAATGAGCTCTTCTGTCCTTAAAAATTACCAGACAGGGGCACCTAAGTGGCACAGTGAATAGAGCACAGGCCCTGGAGTCAGGAGGAACTGAGTTCAAATCTGGCCTCAGACACATAACACTTACTAGCCATGTGACCTTGGGCAAGTCACTGAACCCCAATTGCTCTGCTTTCCCCCCTCCAAAAAGCAAATGTATCTATATCTATCTATATCTATATCTATCTATCTATCTATCTATCTATCTATCTATCTATCTATCTATCATCTATCTATCAATCTATCTATCTGACAGATACTTTTCAAAATGGAAAAATAATTTATCTTTCTGTATCATTATCAATTCATTTTCATGTAAAATCCAATTAATAGATTTTTAATCCAATATTGAGAACTTATTACTAAACTTTAAACTCAAAGCCTGGATTTCCATGATAGATAAACTTTGGAAGCCAATTATATACATCTGTATTATAATTCTTTAGAGAAAACAGTTTAATCCTGTTGCTTTCTCAAAATTTGTGATTCCGTTTAATTAGAAAACTTTGACATTACCTCTTTGTCTTATTACTTTGTATAATCATTTTCCACCTTGGAGGATATCCTCCATATGTTATAATTTGACCACAAATATAGGTTAAAATTGTAAGGTGTTTATATAATACTTGCACCCTATTATAGTAACAGAGATGTTCTAGTATCAATCTATTATGTAATAGATTTAGTATTGTACTTACAAAACATCTTGATTATAGAAATTTGCTATAATATTATCTGTTATTAGTTTAGCTCTTTTGATTCCAGGCATGAGTCATATCTGAGAGTCAATCATGTGGTCACAGAGTGTTAAAGACAAGGTTTAGGATTAACTAGGTGGGGAATTTTTCTTTTCAGCAAGGAACCAGCACAATGGGAAAACAGAGTCATGAGGATACTACTTAGGCCACGTCCTAGGTCATCCTCACAACTTTTCCCAGGCACAGACATCCACCTTAGCAGTCCCCAGACTGTTGTACATACCATTTTCTACTATTTACTTCATAACAATTCAGATAACTATCCTGGTAATCAAAGCTCAAAACAATAAGCTACAGTCCCAGGAATTTTTTTACCTTAAATAGCAAAATTTCACTAGCCACTACTTAAAACTTGAATATCTTTCCTGATGTTTCCCTAACAGGGAAACATTAACATTTCATTAATCCTTTACTTATAAATTGAAACTACCCATATTCTGGGGCTTCAGACATACGACAAGAACCTGATAGTTGACTCATCACTAATATGTTAAAGCTATATCTTTAAATCACCATACACTTTCATATTAGCTAAGATTTTCAAATGAAAATTTGCTATGATGGTAAGTAGTAGTAGTAGCAGTAGTAGTAGTACCTGTTTTATAACTAAATATACATCATTTAACAGTTTTCAAATATCTAATTTTTATCACATTCTTTTAAAAGCACAATTCACAATCTAATAATATCCAGATTGAAAGGGAAGTTTTGTCTAATAGCATTTCTGTTTGCAATAGTCTCTCAAATTTTTCTTTTTTTTCATTCATCAAATGCTTTATTAACTTCTGATTTACATCATTCATTTCCACCAGATTTTGAGTTACAAATTTTCTCCTCGTTTTTCCCCTACCCACCGCCCCAAAATAGCAGTCCCACAGGATATCCCCTCCTCCAATCTGCTCTCTCCCATACCTTCTCCCATACCCCCTTCAACTTTTCCAGTAGGGCATGGTGGATCTCTATGCCCCAGTGCCTGTATATCTTATTTCCCAATTACATGTAAAATAGTATTAATAATAGTATATATATATATATATATATATATATATATATATATATATATATATTTTAAACATTTGATTTTAAAACTTTGAATTCCAGATTCATTTCCTTCCTCCCTTGTCACCCACACTTACTGGTAAGATAAGCAATTCAGTATAGGTTGTACATGTGTAGCTAATGCAAAACATTACCATAGTAGATATATTGTAAAAGACTGACTATATTTCCCTCCCTCCTATCCCACCTCCCACTTGTTCTATTCTCTACTTTGATCCTGTCCCTTTTCAAAAGTGGGTGCTTCCAACTTCCCTCCCCCCCAGTCTGCCCTCCCTTCCATCATCCCCCCTCTCATCCCCTACCCCCTTACTCTCTTGTAGGGTGAGATATCCTATTTAGTGTGTATATCATTCCCTTCCTAAGCCAAATTCAATGAGAATAAGGTTGACTGATTCCCTTTTGCCTTCCTGTTCTTCCCCTCCATTGTAACCATTTCCCTTACCTCTTCTATATGAGATAGTTTACCCCACTCTGTCTCTCCCCATCTCCTCTCATTATATTCCTCTCTCACCTCTTAATTTCACCTTTTAAGTATCATCCCTTCCTATTAAATTGGTCCTGTGCCTTATATGTATACCTGTAAACATATATACACACATTCACATATGTATTCATATGCCCATATACTCTCCCATATAGACATATATATATATATATATGTATATTTTTCTATTCCCTTCAACTATTTTCATACTGAGAAAAGTTTCATAAGTTACAATTATTGTTTTTCCATGTAGGAATGTTAATAGTTCAACTTTGATAAGTTCCTTATGACTTCTTTTCCCTGTTTACCTTCTCATGCTTCTCTTGCTTCTTGTATCTGAATGTCAAATTTTCTATTCAACTCTGGTTTTTTTCATCAAGAATACTTTAAAGTCCTCTATTCCACTGAATGACCATATTTTTCCCTGAAACATGATACTCAGTTTTGCTGGGTAGGTGACTCTTGGTTTTAATCCCAGTTACTTTGACCTCTGCAATATCATATTCCAAGCCCTTTGATCCCTCAGTGTAGAAGCTGCCAGATCCTGAGTTATCCTGATTGTGTTTCCACAATATTCAAATTGTTTCTTCCTGGCTGCTTGTAATATTCTCTCCTTGATCTGGGAATTCCAGAACCTGGCTATAATATTCCTAGGAATTTTCTTTTTGGGATCTTTTTCAGGAGGTGATAGGTGGATTCTTTCAACCTCTATTTTGCCCTCTGGTTCTAAAACATCAGGGCAGGTTTCCTTGAGAATTTCTTGGAGGATGATTTCTAGATTCTTTCTTTGATCATGGCTTTCAGGTAGTCCAATAATTTTTAAATGATCTCTCCTGGATCTATTTTCCAGGTCAGTGGTTTTTCTCATGAGATATTTCACCTTGCCTTCTATTCTTTCATTTGTTTGGATTTGTTTAACAGCATCTTGATTTCTCATAAAGTCACTAGCTTCCATTTGCTCCAATCTAATTCTGAAGGAATGATTCTCTTCAGTGAGCTTCTGAGATTCTTTTTCCATCTGGCAAATTCGGCTTTTTAAGGCATTCTTCTCCTCATTGCCTTTTGAGCCTCTTTTGCCATTTGAGTTAGTCTATTTTTTAAGGTATTATTTTCCTCAGTCAGGCTGTTGGCTTTCATTTCATAATTTTCTTGCATTGTTCTCATTTCTCTTCCCAATTTTTCCTCTACTTCTCTCATCTGCTTTTTAAGGTCCTCTATGGCCTATAACCAGCTCATATTTTTCTTGGAAGCTTTTGGTGCAGGAGTTCTGACTTCACCGTCTTCCTCCTGTTCCATGCTTTGATCCTTTTTGTACTCAAAATAGGAGTCTAATGTTGTATTCCTCTGTTTGCTTTGCTTCCTTTGCCTGGTCATGTCACCACTCAGTCACTTGACCCCTGGGCTTTTTGCCACAGTAGGACTCTGACACCAGACAGGGGAGCTTTCATTCTAAACACTGGGGTTTTCTTAGCTGCCTGAGATATTAGTTGAGTGCCCTCTCTGAAGCCTCCACATGCTCTGGCAAGCTGGGCGCACACCCCAGGACCTCCACCCTAGACTGCGATTCAGATCCAAGCAGGTTAAAGCATGAGTGATTACCCCTCAGACTGGTCGCTTTGTCCCCCTACACTCTGCAGGCCAGGAGCTGAAGCTGCCATGTGGCAGCAGCTGCCCTG
This sequence comes from Petaurus breviceps papuanus, assembly GCF_028583685.1. Taxonomy (NCBI): domain Eukaryota; kingdom Metazoa; phylum Chordata; class Mammalia; order Diprotodontia; family Petauridae; genus Petaurus; species Petaurus breviceps. The sequence goes on from NW_027187367.1 coordinate 3,974,341, forward strand.
CAGCCCTCAGCATCTTCTAGCCCCGGGGGCAAAAGCCTACACACTCTCAACTACTGGGTCCCAAAGTCCACACTGCACTGACATCTCACTTTGTCCTTAGCATCTATGTGTTGATAATTCTGGACTGCCACAGCTACTGGTGATCTGGAGTCCCTCCAACTGGTGGTTGGTCAGGACCACCCTGGGCTAAAACCTCTAACTCACGCGGGGCTGGGATCGGCTTCCAATTCCTGCTGGTCTGTCTTCAGTGGAAGGTTAGCTTCTCTGTGTCATTTTGTGGGTTCTGTAGCTCCAAAGTTTGTTCAGAGTCCCCTTTTACATGAATTGGAGGTGGTGGGAGCCAGAGCTGCCCAGAGGTCCTGTTTCTACTCTGCCATCTTGACTCTGCCCCCCTCAAATTTTTCAATATAAATTTAGAAATATAATAACAAACAACAAATTTCAAATGACACTAATTGCATTTCCAAATTATAAAAACATATAAAAACCATTGATCTTATTACATTTGGCAATGTAAAACCACTTTAGAGGTATCAGGTATGAAATAATTACATTCACTTGGAGAAATAATAGTAATTACAAATCAGTAAACTGAGTAAAGAGAGATAAAATAGTCTGCCCAAGATTACACAGTTAATAAGTTTCTACAACTGTAGTAGAGAAGGGTGGGCTCACAGAGAACTTAGGCTGGTTGGCTTCCCCCACCTCATACTGCCATCCTAGGTACTGCCAGGTGCTCCTGAACCTTCCCAGGCAGCAGCTTGATGGAATCTGCCAAGGGCTGGCCTTGCCCTGAAAAAACTGACTGACTGCACTCTGGGGATGGGAGTATATGACAGAGGGCACTGCTTGGGGGCTGATGCCAGGATCTCCCCGTTGGTGGTAGTTCCAGGTGGCAAGACTCAGGGAGTGCTGGCTGTGGAGCTTGACAGCAGTTCTTTTCCCCACTCCCTCACTGCTGCAGGTGCTGCTGGGGCTGGGGCTGTGGCCACTTGCAACTGCTAGGACAGGGTGAGCACAGTGTCCTAGAGGGGCCAGCTGAAAGATGTCCAGGGGCACAGAGCCACTGGGGCTACTCTACAGGTGGGGGCAATGAGTTTCCCAAAATTCTCTATAATTTTCTTTTCCTAACACCTGTATTTGGGAATCTAATCTGGAATGAGAGGTCATAACAGAATAAAAGGAAGAAAGTCTATGAATCAGGGAGGGAGGCTAACAAGAGGTTGAAATAAGGAACAAACCTATATATTTTTTACCTATATTTACATATATTTTTTTTTCTTCACTCTCTCCAGTCTGGGATTTCTGCCAAAACTAGCTTTTCTTCATTGCCTTAGAACAGTGAAACTATTGATCTTGACAATTGCTTTTAAAACTTTTTAAAAAAAACTTTTATAAGATTTAATCCTTATTTTTACTTAAAACAAATTCTATAGAGTAGTGTCATCTGAGTTCCTGGAATTACCCCAAAGTCTCAGGAATTCTGTACTGCAATCTTAAAATGACTAATCACCAAACTTCTTAATGATTAATCTCTCCCTTTTTTTTTCTTTTTGGAGGGGGGAAGGTAGGGCAATTGGGGTTAAGTGACTTGCCCAAGGTCACATGGCTAGTAAGTGTTAAATGTCTGAGGCCTGATTTGAAGTCAGGGCCTCCTGACTCCAGGGTTGGTTCTCTATTCACTGTGCCACCTAGCAGCCCCCTTAATGATTAATCTCAAAACCCCCAGAATCTGCTATTTTTAGTGGTTCTACAACTTTGATAGTTCCTACTTTACTAGTGTTGTAACGACAGAAAAAAAAATGCAGGCTTTTCCTCTTTTTTAATACCCTAATCTTCTGTGGAGAGCCTAAAGTGAGACTAGTCCTACTTGCTGGGGCAACGGTTTCAGCTATGAAAGTTCATTCGCCTTCCCAGTGTTCTCTCTAGCTATGGCCCTTTAGAAATTTTTCTGACTGACTGCATTTTAAATCTTTCAAGATAACAGAATCTAGCTTACAACACAAACATGATGCAAACATTTTGCAACTTACAAAGACACACAGATAACAGACAAAATGACAAGACATATACAAAGAGTGCAATTAAAATGCTAATTTCAACTGGTTCTAGAGGCATACAAATCAGATGCATAAGCAATTAAACAGACCAGAGGCTTATGCAGATACAAATTTACTAGACCCCTGCAAAACAAACCAACAAACCAGCAAAAGGCATGCAATTAAGCCATGTGCAAAAAAAGGTCTTACCAGAGTGATCAGGATAAGCTGGGTCCTGATTACAGAGTGTGAGTGAGAAGAACAATGAACTTGCCAGGTGAGGGGGCCAAACTCTGGAGAAATTTCAGTGGAACCTAGTCTACCCCTCCAGTATTGGAGAGGTCAAAGCTTTACCTCCGCGTTTGCCCCTTAAGACCTCTGTCACCAATTAATGTCAAGAGAATTTTCAATACAGTACAGATTGGACCAGTCTCTAACCTGGGAATGGTTGGAGCTGAAATAGAGCAGGCCAGAGGCAGGTGTGTCAGGAATCAAGTAGCACTTTCATTAGTTTCACAGTGAGGAAAATTGCAAGTGAAAGTCCTTCTGAGTAGGATGGCTTAACATGTTGGGGTACAGGCAATGCTTGTATACATACTGGGCTGGACTATGACATAATCATTTTTAGGTCTTGAGTTACTGTTTCTATGGGTTCTGTGGGAACAGTATTGTCTCAAGTCTAGAGAGTTGTTATTATTCTGTGGGGTACAGAACCAGAGTTCTGTGTTGGGAATAGGAGTATAGTACAAGGAACAGGGATTGTGAGCACTTCAGAAATATGATGGATGCTGGTTCTTAGGTCCCTGGGAAATAGGGGGAGTGAACACCTGGTGCAATACACTATGCCAGAGGGTAAGATCATTCAAAGTGCCAAGGATTATTCTTATGCTAAGCTCAGACTGTGGTCTGCTTTCTGGGCCTTAGCTCTGAGAAACAGGGTATCTCCAAAATATTTTGACATAGTAATCATAGGGATATAAAGTTGAAAGAAAACTTTGGATATCATTTAGTCTAATCCTCTCCTTTTACAAATAAGGAAACATCTTGGGGAAAAATCAATTTCCCATTGTGTGTCTGTTACATAGTAATAGAACTGAAATTCAAACTTGATTTGGATATTCATGGAAAGAACTGGGAAAAAGAAGAAAAGATAGTACTGAGAGGAAGAAATCTGTGGTGTGGGTAAATGCGTAAGTTTTGGAATCCATAGAAGAGTTTAAGATCACTGCTTGGGAAAGTACTCATCTCTTTAAAAACTCTACTTTTTTTTCTCTTCTAGAGGGACTGCTCTCTGCCCCTGGGAAATCCTTTCAACAGAAGCACTTATTATTTCCACAGCCATGACCTTGATCTGGAATCCAGGGTTGTCCATGGATTGAGTCACGGAATGGACCTTGGAGGAAAATGTGGGATGAGCATCAAAGAGAAACCCTGGATGGGCCTTAGAAATAGTAATGGGCTTGGTCATTGTGAATATTACAGTGAGGGGCAAGGACTAGTCCATGAAGGTCTTAAAGGTAGTCTTGGAGAGAACCATAGGAGAAATCATGAACATGACCATAAAGGACACCACAGAAAAAGCTATGAAAATCACCATGGAATGAATCATAGACAAGACCACAAAGGAGAAGGCCATGAGGGTCAAAATGTGGACTGTGGAATAGGTCATATAAATGATCTTGGCCTTGGTCAAGGACGTGGTCTCAGAAAAATTCAAAGAGATAACAATTAACAGAGTGGCAGCGAGGTTAAAAGTTGGTTATGGTGGAGTCCCACAACTTTAGGAGCTATGGAGATGACCTTAAAGGAAAGCATTCCCTGTGATTCTCCCACCCAACCCAGAGCCAAGTCAGCATCATATAGTATACTGACCACTATCAGCAGAGTTGTCTGCAGGCCTTGGTTTTTCCATAGGAAGTCCCTTTTCTTTCTTCCTATATATTCCCAGATACTGAGTAAGCAGAATGAAGGAGAAAGTCACCAGTTTTTATCCAAAAAAATTTAAAAGCCAAATTGAATCAAACTCTTTGTTTATGTCTCTATCTTTGTATCCCCACATTTCTTCTTCTTTTGAAAAAAAAATAATATTTTTTCCAATTACATAAAAAAATCTTAAATATTAATTTTTTTAATGAGCTCTAAATTCTCCTCCTTCCTTCCTCCTCCTCCCCTCCTTGAGATAGTAAGCAATTTGCTATAGCTTATATATGTGCAATCATGCAAAACATTTCCATATTAGTCATGTTGTGAAAGAAAACACAGACCAAAAAAAGAAAACTGGTGAAAAAATTAAGAAAATGAAAAATAATATGCTTCAATCTACATTCAAATTTCATCAGTTCTTTTTCTAGAGGTGGATAGCTTTTTGGAATTATCTTGGATCTTTGTATTGCTGAGAATAACTAAGATATTCACAGTTGATCATTGTGCAATGTGACTGTTACTGTGTACAATATTTTCCTGGTTCTGCTCACTTCACTTTCTTGCATTTCTTCTTCTGTTTGTGTATTTGTGTTTGTCTTGTTGCAAATAATGACATGTAAAGGAAATGGAAATTCTCCCAGCGGGAAGGGAACAGTACTCATAGCTGAATCTTATTCTGCTGGAGATTTTCTTCTTTCTAAAAAATTATCTCCATTTTTGTCACTGACATTCATGTCTAACCTCTGGACATATTAACTTTCCCCCTGACCTGGGTAGAACTCTTGTATCTGAAACTCCTGATATGAAGGTTCCAGGATACTTTGGGGATCTCCTACTTATCTGTCTCATTTCTTCAATCCAAGTGGAACATAAGAACTTCAGTAGCTGGCTCTCCCACAAGGGTAACCACCAACTTCCCTAAAAAGCATTTAGGCTTACAAGGCTTTAAAACATTTGATGGTTTTATTTATACGGTAAAGGATTCTTTTATTCTTAGACTCAGTAACAACTGAGCTCAAAGACTGTTAAGAAAACCCTGCTCCTCTGAGAGCCCCCCAGGGACTTGTACAATTTTCTTAAATTATAACATTGCTCTTCACTCCAACATGTCACTGAAAAGCCAGTGTTTTCTGCCTCATTGCTCTTTCACCAACAACTTTCTTCCTACTGATCCCTGTCCCTTGCTCTTGGCAGAAATTGTCAGTCCTTATTGATATTGTTGCTTGAACTCCACTCCCAGAAGGTATCATGAATCCTGGTCTTAGCCCTACCTTGTGGTTCCATTGTCCTGCTCTTCTACAGCAGATAGTTCCAGTTCAGTAGGGTCTGAGTCATAGAGAAATCACACTGGAATCTCAGGCATTGACATTGCTGCTCTTAACATGTCCGGCCATCAAGTACCTCCAACCATAAAAACTCTACGGTGCACTACTATACTTCTTATTTGGTTGCCTAAATCAGATCTATTTTCTATTCTCATGGATGGCTCATGACTAACCACTTACTTTCTTCCTCTCTCAATACCTAGATACAGTTTCTCCTCATCAGATTAATTCCTCCAAGTCTTTTGGACTTTGGGAAGAGATCCTTTTTATTTCTATTCTTTCCATATCTGGCATTCCTCTAGGGCACCTGAGCCAGGTTATGCAAATTATCTCAGATAACAGATTCCTTCTTCAAAGATCTCCCAAAGAGAAAAGGGGGGGAGGGGAGATGGAAGCTCGTACCCAAAAGATTCAAAGGGAGAGGAGCAACCAATAATGTTAAAAACAAATCTTTTCTTGATTCAATATAACTGATTTTTTTAAAAAGAGGATCAATATAAGATTAATAAGGGGAAAGGAAAATAAGACAAAATACAAAAAAATTGTCCATTAATATCTTACTCTGATGCCTCCTTGTAGTGTGTGTGTGTGGCGGGGGGGTAGGGGGGGGAAGGACGTAGATTTTTGAAGATTACACCTATAAAATTCAAGATCTAATAGGCATTGCTAACATGGAAAGGAGTTTGTGGACCTGAAGAGTGACAGGTCAGTTAAGCATTTTCATCACTGAGAGGTCAGCCACTGGATGAAGATCTTTTTTGGCTACAGAAACTCATGAGGAATATACATCATGAAAGAATAAAAGAATTGTGAATTGTAAGGAAAGGACTCACACTAATGAAATCACAGGATTTTTTTTTTTTGAAGTGTTGAAGTATATGAATGAAAGACACTTTGTGGACCTCTAAACTTTCCTGGTTCATTCATCCCCACCTACTTGGATCCTAGTAATGTCAGTGTGTGATGTTCTCAGCCCCAAGGGTAACTATCAGCTTTCCTCATGTAATGCTAATCAACACAACACCTGCTGCTGTGAATTATTTTAAGGGTCTAATCACCAGGTGTAATGAACACTTTATTTATTCAAAACTAAACCTTGAGACAAGAAACTAAAGCATAACAACTCATTACCAGGGTGGCCGCATTGCCTTAAACAGACTCAAAAAGTATATAACATGACATAGCATACCCCCCCACACACACCTTATATATTCTTGGGGGGCCAGAATCTTTGAGGAGTGAACCAGCTCCTCACTCAAGTACTATTCCAAAATACTTGTTTATACAATCGGGATCCTGGGCCAGGGTCTTTCCTTAACATAGCACATCTCCAGGGGTAGAAGAGAACACAATACCCTCCACCCCAGGTCACAATAGGTTGTAATGCCCTCAATCCAGAGTGTCCAAGTAAAGTCCTCTTGGGGGGAGGGGTATCTTTCTCCCCACACTGCTGCTGCATGCTCCCACCTGGCACTCTCAGGTGCACAAATGCTCTGAGCCAAAGAGTCCAAGACTTAACACTGCTACAGTCCCAGCTTCCAAGTCATAGGGGGTATCTGGGCAACAAAGCCAACAGGGTGGGTCCCTGGGGGCCACGGAACTTCCCTTATCCCACCATAGACAACTCCATTCCCTGGGTCCCAAACCATCCCGGGGGTACATGGTAGGAAAGCATGCTCACTGTTCCTGCCTTGTTACAAAGTTTTCATCTTGACCTGGGGCCAAGTCCCAAGCCCTGTGGCTCCTCTGTGGGCCAACAGCTCCTGGTTCCTGCCTGGGTCCTGATGCAGGTAGCTCTCTGCTCCTGCTCCATGTTTCACCTCACGGGGAAAGGGACTGCTCTACTCCAAGTTCTCCCTGCTCCTCCCTGGGTACAGGCATAGCAGGCTCTAGGGGCTCCTGCTCCCAGTTTCTGTCTCTGGCCCACACCACCCCAAATCTGGGGCAACTCATTCTCCCCCAATCTTACATGGGGAGGGGCCCTTCTGGTCTGGGCTCTGGGCATAGCAAAATAATACAATAATTGGGAAATAACAGATAACTATCCCAGTCTCACTAAACCCCATACTTTCCTCAAAGGTGTTAACAATCTTATTTTCTATCAGTCCAGTGTTACAGTGTTCTCACAAAGGTTGGTATCAGAGGTCTCCTCTCTCTTATATCATCAGAACACCAACTTCTGGGTTCACAAAGCCAGGGGGCCCCTTAACAACAGCCACCCAGAGTATCTTCTGGGACATCAAGAGTTCTCAGGTAAAGCATTAGTAAGTGAGTGTTCACCATGAGGGATCGCCAAGCAATACCTAACCTCAGAATATATATACTTTTGACTAATAGGCTCAGAGCCAGAAGACACCAAAGCCCACCTGACTCAGTACAACTGTGAATGACCAGGGTTCAAAGGAGATTGATCCTTTCTATGCTTACAATTAAGCATGAGCCTAGAAAACTAAACTCTAGAAAGAAGAAGAAAAACAACAAAAATCCACGCTGTTTGCACTTACACCTAATATACACCAAGGCTCACAAGGCATCAAATGTAGAACAGGTTTTAGTTTCATAGTGAAAGACACAGAAAGGATCCAATTCCAAGTCCAAAGAGAGTTGAGAACGCTCTTCCCCCAGTTGCAGATTGGGGGAAGGGGAAGGGCCACAGAAAGGGAGGAGGTCCTAGAACCTTGGTTTCTCCTATCACTCATTGAGGCAGCTCTACTTTCAGAAGGAGTTTATAGTTTGGCTCTTAGCCAGTATTGCACAGTCATCTTCGTTGCTGTTCCTGTCATTGTCCTTAGTCTTGCTTTGCCACTTCCTATTGTTTACCTGTGTACCCAGACATTCTGTCATTGAATTACTTCACCTAATGCTACCCTCCCTTCTGGCAGACATTGTAGGTCTTTCACCCTGCCATTTTGCTCTCTTTCCAAAAGTGGTCTCGAGGCATTGTGCTCAATGCTAGGAATACAAAGAAAGGTAAAAAGTTCAGTCCCTGACCGTAAAGAGTTCACATGTGAGTGTACGTGTAAGGTACATTTACGATACAAATGCAAATTAATCTTAGAGGAAAGGCATTAGGCAGCGAGTAGAACTGGGAAAGGCCTGAAAAGAGTGGGATTTGAGCAGGATCTTGAAGGGAAACCATTCCAAGAATAGGGGACAAATGGCCCACGCAAAGGCTCAGATTCAGTATCACAGCTAGACAGTCATCTCTCTCGTGACCAGGGCCAGACTGGCAACATTCTGCTTTTCATGGAGGCCCACAGTCCCACCCTAGAAATAAAAAGGTCCCTTCAGGTGTTACAGAAACCACCTTCTTGCTTTGCTCTTAATTTTCCCATCTCTTTCCTAGTTAAGTGGGAGTTAATCTATCCCATTTATCTCTTTCCTTCCTCAGGGCGGGGGCAACGCGCTCCTGCTCCATATCAATATCTCCCACTGAATCTTGGTGGGTTCAGAGAAATACTAGCTCTTCAGGCAGCTGGACCCACTCAAAAATTAGCTACTGACAGTTTCTAGAAAGTACTGAATCATCCCCCTTTTCCTGACCTATTTTGTAGGAACTCCACCCTCTTTTACAGGTTTTCATTCTAATGATTCATAACTCAGGCGCCCTTCCCCCTACTCAGGAGAGTAACTTTTTTATAATTCTAATGATGTGATTTCACAAATATTTCCAGCCTTATAGTGACAGAACTAGGGGGTGATCAATAAAGGGTCATTTCTTCACAAAGCTCTCTATCCCATGGGACTTCATTTTCCCACCTGTTGGATGAGGGGATTAGACCTGATAGGCCTTAAGAATCCTTTCAGCACTATGATGAATCTATGATAGATTCCATTCTCCCTCCATTCCATTCCAGTCTGGTAATTCATGTTCTACTTAGTAATGTTACTGAGGTTTTTATAGTTAAAAGTAGAATACCTGGTTCCCAGACACTGGAACTCTGACAATACTCCTGATGTCTCCTCAATTTTTCATTCCAGCCATCAAACAATAAACATCCAGGTGTTTTCTTGGGCTATCTTTCCCTTATTCCAACCTGGTCCCACCTTCTCTCTTACTAATTCAAATCTCATCCATCCCTCTCTCTCTCTCTCTCTCTCTCTCTCTCTCTCTCTCTCTCTCTCTCTCT
>NW_027187367.1:3983767-3992809 GCF_028583685.1 Petaurus breviceps papuanus
TCTCTCTCTCTCTCTCTCTCTCTCTCTCTCTCTCTCTCTCTCTCTCTGTCTGTCTGTCTCTCTCACACGCACACACACACACTGTACACACACACCACACTACACAATAACTTGCAAGTCAAGACATCACCTTCCTGTTGTCCTCTTTGAGAATAAGGACAAATAACAACCTGTGAGTAGTAGTAGCTGCCCTCTGGGACACAACTAGTCAGGTCCAGTTGGGCAATGTTGCTATTTCTTCTTCCTCCTCCTCTTCCTCTTTCTCCCCTCCCTCCTTTTCCCCCTCCTACTCCACATGGAGAGTCATACACGTCATACAAGTGGTCACTCTGTCCAAAGGAATATAGATTTTGATCACTTATACTTTCCAAGATATCTTGGGATTTGGTGAGTAGATATTTTTCCTCCCTATGTATTTCTTCTATCATTAAAAAAAAACCTGAGACAATTAACCCTTTTATCTCATGTAGTTTTCATTTATGATTTCTTGAAATGTAGCTCTGAAAAACCAGGCTTTGATAAAGCCCACTGTGATTTAAATGGAGCTACTTGACTATGACTTTAAACCCAAATCACTCTGGCTTTCACTAATTGAGAATGATAGGTCCCAACTAAAACCTCAATTGCTCATTGTTTGGGTTCTGATGGCTCTGAGTGAGCATAAATAGCAATTGTTTCCCTTCGGGCCAGAAACTCTTAAGGGTCTTTCCCCTCCCAGATCAATTCTTTTGTGAAGGCAAACTAGGCCATTTTTTGCCTCAATTCTTACCTAGGTAATTACTGAATGGGCATTGTCTTAGACAAACTGAGATATGGGGGAGACCTTAATTTGAAAAGGCCAAGGTCTTCCACTGTATCCAGGGCCATCCCCAGTTGTCTTGACCCATGTCTTGCCACTGGACTCCAATAACTCTGGAGGAGAGAATGAGACTGACGACTGTCTACCTCACAGCTCTACCTCACTTCCATCCAATTCACTTGCAAGTTAAGACATCACCCTCCTGATGTCATTGGTCCTCTTCAAGAACAAAGAATATGAACAACATCAACAGCATTATAATAGTAATAACTGCCATGTATATAGTGTTTTAAGATTTGAAAAATGCTCTTACATATATTATCAAATTTAAGCCTTGAAACAACTCTGCCATTATCATTCTCATTTTATAGGATACTTGATACATGGATACTCAGCAAGTCTTGGAAATAGAATTGGAACCCAGGTCTTCCTGAGGTCAAGTCCATAACTCTAGGCTCCATAGTCTCTATCATAGATTTCACAGCTCCTATTTTGAGATTCACAATCTTTATCATGGATTTATAATCCCCATTCTGAGTTCCACAACCCCTATTTCAGGCTCTACAACATGGAGTTGGCATACAATGTGGCAATATTTGTGCTGCATTCTTACTATATGCTTGGGATACCATCTCTTTCAATCCCCTATATCCTCCTCAAGGAAGCCTCTTTGAACTGATGGTAGAACAACCACACCTTAGCAATGCAAAATCTGGAATGAAGATTTACTTTCCTGGCTCTTCTTGCCCCCTGCCTTAAATGTACCCTCATGTATGACCTTTTAACTACCAAATCTTGCTGACTAATCCTCTTTTTTTTTTTTTCCAGGGATTATCACTCAACTCTCTGGGTCCAATTGTATACATATGCCTATGATACAATCTCCCTGCCCCTTTGACTAGATCATTAACCCATTAAGAATTCAGATTCAAAATTCTTTAGGTCATTGAACTCAGTAATCAACTGACCTTTTTTGTCTATTTTCTTATTATACACAGATAGCCCAAGGACCTATTAGGGTTCATGAATACAAGTGGTTTTTTTATTGATAGTACATCACCAAAGCACTATTCTAATGATAATCTTTCTATTTCTCCAGTAACAACTTGCCTTAAAAAAATACCACTTCCTCCTAGAGCATTTTAAGCTGGTTTTGTCTATTTGTATCAATGCTCATGGAGACTCTCACATCTCTTCCTAGATTCTTTTCTTTTTGGAGGGGGGAAGGCAGGGTAATTGGGGTTGTGACTTGCCCTAGGTCACACGGCTAGTAAGTGTTAAGTGTCTGAGGCGGGATTTGAACTCAGGTCCTCCTGACTCCAAGGTCCATGCTCTATTCATTGCGCCACCTAGCCACCCCTCTCTTTCTAGATTCTTGTGCTCTTTGTCTCTATGTATTATCTTTTGAAAGATTTTTTTTAATATTTTGGCCTGGTACCAAGGTAAGATACCCACTAGGACTGGGATATCTGGGGTCTAAGACAGACTCAGATAACAGAAGTAGTAGCAATAATATTTCAAGGATCTGTGATTTTCTTGGTGTTATTCACATCACCAATGGAGATGGCAACCCCCCATGACCTTGTGATGAACCGTTCCGAACTTAACCCAATGACACTGCATCACCAAATCCCTACTTGGGGTCCAGCGTGGTAGGGAGTACCCCATTAGCATAGCCCATGAGAATCTGGATCAACTCCATGGCAACATAGGAAGAAATTTCAATGGAGGAATATCTAGACTAACCATAACTCACATTTTCTTTTTTATTTTTTTTTTGGAGGGAGGAAGGCAAGGCAATTGGGATTAAGTGACTTACCCAAGGTCACACAGCTAGTTAGTATGTCAACCGTCTGAAGCCAGATTTGCACTCAGGTCCTCCTGACTCCAGGGTCACTGCTCTTTTCACTGTGCCACTTAGCTGTCCCCATAACTCATATTTTCATACCACTTTCTAGTTTCAAAAGTCCTGTCCTTCCAATAATTCTGTGAGGTTCCATTTGCTGCCCTGGAGGTATCAAACCAAGAGGATCTTCCTCAGGGTAGTGGGATGTCTCTGTTATTCACTTTGTACATCACAAATAAACTCAGTTAAAGTCAGAATCCATTAATGATCTAATGTGTGTGTGTGTGTGTGTGTGTGTGTGTGTATAGGACTGCAATATTGCCTTCCTCCCTCCAAAAAAAAGAAAACAAAATTACCAATATCGAAAATGAAAAAGGTGAATTCACCACCAAACTAGATGAAATTAAAGTAATTAATAGGAGCTATTTTGCCCAATTATATGCCAATAAACCTGACAATGTATGTGAAATGGACAAATATTTACAAAAATATAAATTGCCCATATTAACAGAAGAGAAAATAATATACTTAACCCTATCTTAGAAAAAAAAAATGGAACAAAGTCATAAATGAGTTTCCTAAGAAAAAATCCCCAGAACCAAATGATGCACAAGTGAATTCTACTAAATATTTAAATAACAATTCCAATACTATTTGGGAAAATGGGCAAAGAAAGAGTCCTACCAAATTCCTTTTATGACACAAATATGATGTTGATACCTAAACCAAGAAGGTCAAAAACAAAGAAGGAAAATCATAGACCAATTTCCCTTATGAACATTGATGCAAAAATACTAGCAAGATTACAACTATATAGCACAACGACCATACTATGACTTGGTGGGATTTATACAAGAAATGTAGGGCTGATTCAATATTGGGGAAACTGTCAGGATAATTAACCATATCAATAGCAAAACCAACAAAAGTCATGATTTTCTCAATAGATGCAGAAAAAAACTTTTGACAAAATATAATGCTCATTCCTATTAAAAACACTAAAAATCACAGAACCCACAAAATGACACAGAGAAGCTAACCTCCCTCTGAGGACAGCCCCAGGACAGCAGAGAGTGGCACTCTGGGAGCTGACCCCAGCTCTGTTCAAGCCAGAAGTCTTAGCCCCAGGGCGGCCTAACCAGCCACCAGCTGGGAGTAACACCAGCTGTGTTAGATTGTTCTGGCTTACTTATCAATATGAGTGTCACAAGTGCTCAGGCTCCTTAAGAGTCCACCCAATATGAGAAATCTTTAATAAACTTTGTTTTACTTTGACTGAGAAAAAAAATACTAAAAATCATAGGAGTAAATGGAGCTTTCCTTAAAATCATAAGGGATATCTATATAAAGCCATCAGCAAGCAGTATCTGTATGGGTATAAGCTAGAAGCCTTTCCGACAAGATCAGGGGTAAAGCAAGGATGCCCATTCTCACCACTATTATTTAATATTGTTCCAGAAATGCTAGCAATAACAGGACAAGAAAAAGAAACTGAAGGAATCAGAATAGGCAATGAAGAAACAAAACTATCATTCTTTGCAGATGACATGGTATACTTAGAGAATCCTGGAGAATCAACTAAAAAGCTAGTTGATATAATTAACTTCAACATAGTTGCAGGATATAAAATAGGCCCACATAAATCATCAGCATTTCTATATAAATAAAGTACAGCAGAAAGAGATAGAAAGAGAAATTCCATTTAAATTAACTGTTGACAATATAAATATTTTGTAGTCTTCCTGCCAAGACAAACCCAGGAACTATATGAATATAATTACAAAACACTTTTTTTTACAACAATAAAGTTAGATCTAAACAACTGGATAAATATTAATTGTTCAGGGGTAGGCTGAGCCATTACAATAAAAATGGCAATTCTACCTAAAGTAATTTAATTATTCAGTGCCATACCAATTAAATTATCAAAAAATATTTTATAGAGGTAGAAAAAATAATAACAGACTTTATCTGGAAGAACATAAGGTCAAGAATATCAAGGTAATCAATGAGAAAAAATGTGAAGGAAGGTAGCTTAGCAGTACCAGATCTCAAACTGTGTTATAAAATATTAATCATCAAAACAATCTGGTATTGACTAAGAAATAGAGTGATGGATCAGTGGAATAAATTTGGCATACAACACACAATGCTAAATGATCATAGTAATCTGTGTTTGACAACACAAAGATGAAAGATTTTAGGAGAAGAAATCACTATTTACAAAAATCACTGGGAAAACTAGAAATCAGTTTGGCAGAAACTAGGTATACACCAACATCTCACACCATATACCAAGATAAGTTCAAAATGGGCACATGATTTGGTAAAGGGTAATATATAATGAACAAATTGGGGGAACTTGGAGTATTTTACCTGTTGGATCTATAAACAAAAGGAAGAATTTGTGATAAATAAGAGATAGAGAACATGATGGGACATAAAACAAATAATTTTGATTACATCAAATTAAAAAGGTTTTGTACAAATAAAACCAATGCAGTCAACATTAGAAGTGAAGCAGAAGGGACAGCTAGGTGGCACAGTGAATAAATAGAGCACCAGCCTTGGAGTCAGGAGGACCTGAGTTCAAATGTGGCCTCAGACACAACACTTACTAGCCATGTTACATTGGGCAAGTCACTTAACCCCAATTGCCTTGCCTTCCCCCCTCCAAAAGCAAAAAAAAAAAAAAAAAAGGAAAAAAAAGAAGTGAAGAAGGAAGTGGGAAAAAATTTTTATAGCAGGTTTTTCTGATGAAGACCCCATTTCTCATATATGTAGAGAATTGAATCAGATTTATAAGAATATACATCATGCCCCAATTGAAAAGGGATATGAACAGGCAGTTTTCAGAAGCAGAAATCAAAACTATTTTTAAAAAGAAGAAATCAAAACTATCTATAGTCATGTGAAAAAATGCTCTAAACTATTATTGATTAGAGAAATGCAAATTAAAACAACTTAGCTAATATGACAGAAAAGGAAAATGATAAATGATAGAGGGGAGTAGGGGACATGGAAAAATAGGGACACTAATGCACCATTGGTAGAGGTGTGACCTGATCCAACCATTCTGGAGAGCAATTTGGAACTTTGTTCAAAGGGTTATAAAGCTGGTGAGGAACCTGCAGCTTTGAGGCCACATGTAACCTTCTAGGTCCTTGAGTGAAACCTTTTGACTGAGTCCAAGTTTTAGGGAACAAATCCTTTCATTTAGAGGATTTGTTCTAATGAAGTTTAGATGTAGTCAAAGGGCTGCACTTGAGAACCTAGAGGGCCACATGTGGCCTTTAGGCCACAGGTTCCCCACCCCTGGTATATACCTTTTAATCCAGCAATACCACTACTAGGTCTGTACTACAAAGAGATCAAAGAAAAAGGAAAATGTACAAAGGTATTTATAGCAGCTCTTTTGTGGTGGCAAAGAATTAGAAATCAAGGGAATGCCCATCAATTGGGGAATGGCTGAACAAATTGCCATAGATGATTGTGATGGAATACTATCATGCTATAAGAAATGAGGAGCAGGATGCTTTCAGAAAAACCTGGAAAGACTTACATGGACTGATATGAAGTAAAGTGAGCAGAACCAGGAAAACATTGTACACAGCAACAGCAATGTTATAGAATAATCAACTACGAATGACAGCTATTCTCAGCAATACAATGATCCAAAATTATTCTGAAGGACTCACAATGAAAAATGCTATCCACCTCCAAAGAAAGAGTTGGTGGAGTCATAATAAAGATTGAATCATATTTTTTTAACTTTTTTATTATCCTTGGTTTTGGTTTTTTGTTTTGGTCTGCATTTTCTTTTGTAACATGGCTAATATCTATATCAAATTGCTTGTCTTCCCAAGGAGTGGGGAAGGGAGGAAAGGAGAGAATTTAGAACTCAAAATTTTGAAAAATGAATGTTAAAATTTTTTATTTATATGTAACTGAGAAACTTAAATTTAAAAAAGAAAATAGTACTTAAGTTGGGCTGTAAATGACTAGTTAGAATTCAATAGATGAAAAGAGAAATAGATCAGCAAAAATCACAAAGAAATGTTTCATTAGGGCTGTCTGATGATGCTGTTACAGAAGAGACTAAGAACTGATTAGATATACAATATGGTGAGAAATGGTTCACTCCATTAAAGCAAAAATAGGGAGATACCAGCATGGACCCTATGATAAAGGCATGTTTTCCATCCACATCAGTCTTTATCCTTATGAAGACCCCAGATGTTCTCAAGTATTGTCAAATATCTCCTTGAGTTATATTTCCCAGGGCATTACCTCAGCCCTCCCTAATCAGGAATTTGAAGATTTCCATCGAGAACAGGTTTTCAGATTGTTCTGACAACTTTGATCGCTTTGTCTTGTTCTACTTCCTGCTCCTCCCCAAAATCAGCACCCTGACTATTGTTATCATGTCATTCTCCTCTCTTACCTTTCCCCAACCATGCTATGGTTGGCAAACTGAAATGGATTGCAAGCCCGGCCCTTTCCTTGTCCAGTTGAAGCTATAAATGTTTCTGGTAGTTATGAAGTGAAAGAGAAATCATGAAAGAGAAGAGCATCTGTGGAGGGAGCCCAAGGAACCCAGGTATCCAGTCTCAGAATGCCCTCCCTTCTCTTTCCCTTTTCATCTCTCTGTGCTTTGGGGAGCCCAACATCTAGTTCTGTAGGTTCAGTTCTCTGCCTGTATTCTCTTCTCTCCAAGAACTCCCCTTGTTCTCCTTCTCCCTTCCCCAGAAGCCCCAGAGGATTACCTTGAGATGAATACAGAAAAGTTTGCCCTCACACATTGGCTGCTAGTATTACTTCTTCTTGGACTCTTGGCAGATGGTGAGTGATTTGCTTTTGGTAGAAGCTTCTGATGGATCACAGAGGTTCTCAGAGGTATATAGGAATCAGAGGGATTTCCATGGTCCTCTCTTTTCCTCCCCCATTTTAAAATATTATTAATTTCTCCCAGGAATACTTTAATCTGACAGCCCTTTCCCAAACCCATAGTGATCAGTATCTCTTCTATAATCCTCAAAATATTTCTACCATAATACACTACTACCTCAGCCCCAAATCTGGTCTACCTTCATGTTGTTTTTTGTTAGTTTCAAATCTGTCCTAACCTCTAAACCAATCTGAAACAATCTGAATGTCTGAACCCTGCTCATTCACTTAACTGAGGGTCAGTCCTACTTCTCATGTCAGTTCCCATCTAGCTAAAGGAACTTTATAGTCTCAGAGGGGAGGCACACTGGTCCTAGATTGGAAGAGAGGTGGCAAGAAGATATAGCTATGGGGAGACAGAATATATGAGGAGAGTGGAAGGTAAGGTGAAGAAAGCAAGAACTTTGGGTGTAGAAGTCCCTGAAAGGCATGAGAAGTATAGGGCTAAGAGGGTCAGGCAAAGTGATTTTTCTGTGCTGTAATAATATTAATAACTTGCAGTGTTATTGTGAGGAATGCCTTTGTGCTTTTGAAGTTTAGAGTGTTTAGAGGTTTTTTAAGATTCAAGCTACTGATGATGATGATGATGATAATGATGATGCAAGGTGATGAACCCCCCCCCCCCCGGACCCTGTGCCTAATTATACCAAATATAGGGATTCAATTCAATCTTGCTTTCTAGGATTCTTTTTTTTTGTTTTGCTTTTTGGAGGGCAATTGGAGTTAAGTGACTTGCCCAAGGTCACATGGCTAGTTTTTGTGTTAAGTGTCTGAGGCCAAATTTGAATTCAGGTCCTCCTGACTCCAGGGCCGGTGCTCTATTCACTGCACCACCTAGCCGCCCCAACTTTCTAGGACTCTTGATCTCTGAAGATCATAGGTCTAGAACTAGGAGCCTCAGAAGCCAACTAGTCCAAGACTCTCATTTTACAGATGAGACAACTGAGACCTAGGGAAGTTAAGTGACTTATTCAAGATCATACAGGTAAAAGTTAGCATTAAGATATAAACCCAGGTCTCTAATGCCAGAGTCAGTGGTCTTTCAATCAGATTTATGCATGCATTTATGATCTGATAAGTGTTTATGAAATCAATAGGTCTAGCACCAGTGGTGCCATGTAGTAGTAGAAGAAATACATGTTGGAGAACTCCAGAACCTCCTTTTTTACACTTGTCTTTCTACAGGCAACTCAACCTCAACTCCTATAAGCTCTACTACAGACTTCATAACCATTCCTCCTGATACAAGTAGCATATCTATTTCTAGCTCCCCAGCCTCTACTATAAGCTCCACATCTATTTTCAGTTCCTCAGACCCTACCATGAGCTCCACACCTATTTCCAGCTCCCCAGCCTCTACTACAAGCTCCACACCTATTTCCAGCTTCCCAGCCTCTACTATAAGCTCCACATCTATTTCCAGTTCCTCAGACTCTACTATGAGCTCCAC
>NW_027187367.1:3992819-4015486 GCF_028583685.1 Petaurus breviceps papuanus
ATTTCCAGTTCCTCAGACTCTACTATGAGCTCCACATCTATTTCCAGCTCCCCAACCTCTACTATAGTCTCCCCAACCTCTACTATGAGCTCCACATCTATTTCCAGCTCCCCAACCTCTGCTATGGGCTCCTCAGCCTCTACTACAAACTCCACAACTATTTCTAGCTCCCCAACCTCTACTGTTGGAACCCCTTCTACAGCTTCTGTAACATCTACACCTTACTCCACCACCTCTATTCCTGACTCTACAACCACTGCAACAGGCTCTATGGTCCCTACCAAGGACTCTTCATTTAGAACAGGCTCTCCAACTACTGGGAGAGTTTCTAGTACAAGCAGCAGTACCCCATCAGTGACATCTGCTCAGAATCTGAAGCCCTGGGCTATCGCTCTCATTTCTGTTGCCGCAGTTGTTGGGGTTGTGAGCGCTGGTGTTGGATTCTTCTACTGCTTTGTAAGTGTTCAAGTCCTGGAGAACAGGTGTGGGAGGATTTTTGTGGCTGTGGGAAAAATGAAGAGGATGTAGGGAGTAGCGAGTGAAAATGAGAAATGGAGAAAACTTTTTAGAAAGACAGTGAAATGTGGTAATATATATAGAAGACCTGAAAAATTGCAATATGCAAATGGGTTTATAATTGTTACAATCATACCATTGTAATACTAATAACAATTAGAAAAGGAATACCTAGAGAACCAGAGAGACAAAGAAAAGCATCTGATTCCTTCTAGAGATTCTAAAGATTCTGAGATCAATGATATAGAGGGGTACAAGCAGTTTGGGAGTTCAGACCTGGATTCTAATTCTGGCTTTATTTGTTGATTGTGACCTTACACAAGTGATTTCCCTTCTCTTGTCTTTAGCTTCCTTATTCATTTAATGAGGGGGTTGGACTATATGACTAACTATATATGGCCCCTTCTAGCTCTAACTTCTATGAGTTTGGGATTCTAATCTGTATTCTAGGATAAAGAAGGAGGAGAAAGGGTTTAGGAGCTGGGGAGAGAGGCTGGGAAAGGATGATAGGAGGATTCAGCACTGAAACCAATTACTTTCTTCTGTTTTAGAGAAATATGCTGCATCTGAGAAATCCCGTACCTACAGCTGTTTATCATCCTCATGGCCCTACCTTTAGCTTGGGCCATGGGGTAAATGGATGGAACCATGGACTTCGTCCTAGATGGGGCCATAATTGGTTCTGGAGGAGACCACCAGCCACATCAGCCATGATGATGAGTGAGAGACACAATGGGCCCTGATCCTCAGGAAGCCTATGGACCTCAGATGGCAGGTCAGCTGGCTCCAGGAGGGAATGTGCCAACTTAGAACAAGAGAGCTTCCTTCGTCCAAGCTCCAGCTTGTGGGTCCTTCTTCCTAGCACTCCTGAGCCTCATACGCTTCCTACCTCCAGAAGACTATGTTTAAACTCTCACTGTGAGGATATCCAATCTAAAAATAAATATAATTATCATATATGGAAGTCAGACTTTTTCAGTGTCTATTTCTCACCATCCATTAATTTTATCAACCAATTAAACACTTGCTAATTCTGGGGGTACAAAGATCAAAAAGTAGAAACAAAAAACAAAAAACTAAAACCTAGCTTCAAAGAGCTCATGTGTAACCAAAGTAAAAACAATGCAATTTTTAGGGGAGCACTAGCAATTAGGGTAATCAGGATATATGAAGTAGCATTTCAAGTGAATTTTGAAAGAAGCTGAGGGTTTAAAAAAATTTAACTTAATTTTTTCAATTAAAAAAAATCTACCTTCTCTCCCTCCCTCCTTCCTGACTCCTACTGAAAAATAAAGAAAATAAAATTCAAAGCATACTAAATCAATGGTGTTCCCATATTGACCATGTCCAAAAGAATATATGGCTCATTTGGTACCCTGTGTCCAACATTTTTCTCTCAGGAGGTGGGCAGCATGCTTCATCATGAGCCTCCTGGAATCCTGGTTGGACATTGTGTTAATCAGAGTTAATCATACAATGATGTGTTTATATTAAAAAAACTATTATATAAACTATTTTAGTTCATATAATACCTAGCCTAAAATATTATCTATAAATATATATTATAAATAAACAATGATAAATAATAACACAGTATAAAAGTAGTGCTTTAAGATTTATAAAAGTCTTTACAAATATTATCTCACTATATCCTCACAACAATGCTGGGAAATAGGTACTATTATTATCCGATTTTTATCAAGATTCTTTTTTTGTTGTAACTTTCAGTTAGTCTGATTATTTTTATATTTTCTCTTCTTTGTCTATTCTCCAAATCTGTTGTTTTTCTTGTGTTTCACTTTCTCTTCTATTTTTTCGTTATGTGTATTTTGTTTAATTATTTCTTGACCTCTTATAATTTCGCTGGCTTCACTTTGTCCACTTCTAATTTTCAAGGTGTGATTTTCTTCCTTAAGATTCTGAATCTCCTTTTCTACTTGGTTAACTTTCCTTTCATACCTTCTTGTTTTCCTTTGATTATACTTGTTTTCTTTGATAGTTTTCCTCCATTTCTGTCATTTCATTTTTGAAGTCTTTTTTAGGATCTTCTATGAACTCTTTTTGGGCAGGTGACCATTTGACATTACTCTTTGGGGGTTTCTTTTCTTCAGTACCCTCCTCTGAAGATGAACCTCAGTCATCTCTATTCCCATAATAGCTTTCTGTGGTTGGATTCTTTCTCCTTTGCCTGTACATTTTTTGTGGTAATAACTTAATTTTTGTAATCACCTCTAGCCCTGGGGTGTGGAAAATGGTGCCTCTTGCCCCAGATCTTCAGTTCTCCCCTCTAGCCTGGAACCAAAGCCAAATCTCCAACTTCCTGTAAGTGCCTACAGTGAGGGGTTTTCTATCCCACTGCTTTTGAACTCACCTGGCCTGTGCTGGTTCCTTTTCACCTCCAACACTCTTCACAGCACAGCTGGGTCTGGCATTTTTTTGTCAGCAGAGGTTCCCTCGATCTTCCTGGGTTCAGATATCCAACTCCCCTCACTATCCCAGAGGTAAAAGTTTGAGTGGTTGGGGCTGAGGCAGCCTCTCCAACCAACTAACCCCAAGGCTTTCTGCTTGCTGTTAAAATGGAAGCTAGCCTGCCAGCGTTTACTCTTCCCAGGGACCAAACCTCATCCTGGGATTTTTCTTTTGATCTTCTCAAATTGTCCCAGGAAGAACCTGGTTGTGTCCCCATTCTTATTTAACTCTACCAACACTTTGTTTGCCCTAAGGTACTATTTTAACTCTTTTGTGGGGGAAAATCTTGAGAGCTTGGAATTTTCTGACCTACTCCACCATCTTCCCAGAATCTTCTCCTATCCCCATTTTTAGCTGAGGAAACTGAGACAAACAGAGGGTAAGTTATTTGTTGAAGGTCACACAGGTAGTATGAGTCTGAGGCAGAATTGGAACTCAAGTCTTCTTTGACAACCAAATCCTGTGCTCTGCCATTGTTCAGGAGTGTGTTGGTAAAATCTCTCTGAAAAATAAATGCACCAAAAATGTACTCAGGACACACTTTAAGTTTATCTGCATCATTAACACTTTCTTAAGTCTAGAAATCAAGAAAACAATAAGTCCTGGTTTGTAACATCTGTTGGTTTCCAAAGTGTAAAGCTCACACTGAAAATTATAATTGACTCTGTTCAAACTGCCTTCAGCACACCCCTACCACTGGGCCACCTGCCTGCCTTTATAGACAGTGAGGAGGGAAAATGGATAGTTCAATTTCTGTCTCAGATGTTTACTAACTGTGTGACCTTGGGCAAGTAATTTACCCTTTCTCAGCCTCAATTTCCTTATCTATAAAATGGGGTACCTATACCACAGGGTTGTTGTGAGAATCTAATGAGATAATATATAAAGCATTTTTGCAAACATTAAAGTCCTATGAAAGTACTAGCTAATATGATTATTATATACTGATAAGTTCCATACCATAGTTCATAAGCTAAAAAAAGACTGAAAGAACTAGATACATCTAAGTACATATTTGGCACCCTTGCTACTAAACTCAGCTACTCTTTTTTTTTTTTTTTTTGCTTTTTTTTTGGAGGGCAATTGGGGTTAAGTAACTTGCCCAAGGTCACACAGCTAGTTTTTTTGTTTGTGTGTGTTAAGTGTCTGAGGCCAGATTCAAACTCAGGTCCTCCTGACTCTGGGGATGGAGCTCTACTCACTGAGCCACCTAGCCACCCCTTAAATTCAGCTATTCTTCTACATTGTTCACGCACTTGATCTTCCTTTCTATTTCAAGGAAATTCTTTCATTCATGAAAAGGCTGTCCACTGACTTAGTCTCTAGTCCTTCTTAGGAAGGCTCTGCCAGACTCTAAGGATACCAAAAAATTTTACTATAGGAACTTCCCAATATAAGAATAATAGAAAGAATTCTTGAGGCACAAACTCAACAAGAGGACAAATATATACTCACAGCATGAGTGCCATGGAATATGTCCAAGAAGCAATTCATAAGAGATAGATCACCAACTCCCAACTGTTCTGAGGGATGATCTAGAAACATTCCTTTGTCCATGAGAGACCATCATTATTTCAGTGAAATGATTACAAAGCCTAACAGTCCAACTATAGCAGTAGAAGATTGGAAAGATAAGTAAGTATGTTGGTCATGACCGGATTCCCAAACTCATTTGGCCTACCTCCCCCTTTTCAAAAAAAAAATATTATTAAACACCCCCCTGGAAATCTGCTTTCTTTAACCCTTTAGTGGTTTTTAAAAATTTGTATCATTTCAAAAAATATAAACTGTATTTTTTTCAATGGCACATCTTAAACTTAATAATTTATTGTAAATTTATGGGTTTTTTCCTGGATTGAAACTTTGTTGATGCAATATTGCATTATTTAACCATATAGTACCATATTGTAAACAAGTCATTATACACACATATTCCTGCTAATGCATTCTGGATTTCTCATTAATGTATGACATGCTTGCCTTCCAACACTTGTTTGTTAAGACTTGTCAGTGGACTTGACCACTGATCAGTTATAACTTTCATTTTGTGTGTTTATTTGGAAAATAATGTAATCACTATGATTTTAACTCTGTTACACAACAGATAAAACATTTACAGATTTTCAAAATTTTCTTCTCTTTTTCTCTAATGCTTCCACTGCCCCCTATTTTTTTCTTTTTGGGTGGGCATTTCTGTTTGAATTTATTTATTTATTAGTTTTCAACATTCATTTCCACAAGATTTTGAGTTACAAATTTTCTCCCCATCTCTCCTCTACCCCCCCACCAAGATGGAAAGCATACTGAATATCCCTTCCCCAAATCTGCCCTCTCTTATATCCCCCTCCCCCCCTTCCTTTCTTGTAGGGCAAGATGAATTTCTATACCCCATTGCCTCTGTTTCTTATTTCACAATTGCATGTAAAAATAATTTTTTGACATTTGTTTTTAAAACTTTGAATTCCAGATTCTCTCCCTTTTCCCCTCCTCACATCCCCCCCCCCCAACTGGGAAGACAAGTAATTCAATATAGTTTATAAATGTGTAGCTATGCAAAACATTTCCATAGTAGTGAAAGACTATATTTCCCTCCATCCTATCCCACCACCCACTTATTCTAATTTCTCCTTTACCCTGTCCCTTTTCAAAAGTGTTTGCTTCTAACTACCCTTTCCCCTAACCTGCACTCCCTTCTATCACCTCCCTTCTTATTCCCTTCCCCCCTACTTTCCTGTAGGGTAAGATGCCAAATTGAGTATGTATGTTATTCCTTCCTTAAGCTAAATCCAATGAGAGTAAGATTGATTCATTCCCTTTCACCTTCCTGCTCTTCCCCTCCATTATAACAGCTTTCTCTTGCCTCTTTTGTGAGATAATTTACCCTATTCCATCTCCCTTTCTCTTTCTCCTACTATATTCCTCTCTCACCTATTAATTTTATTTTTTAGATATCATCCCTTCATATTCAACTCACCCTGTGTCCTCTATGTATACATGTACACACACATACACAAACATATATATATATATATATACACATACCTATATGTGCATATATATATTATATATATACAAGTATATTTCCTTCAACTATCCACATGCTGAGAAAAGTCTCATGAGTTATAAATATCGTTTTCCCTGGAGGAATGCACATAATTCTACTTTAATAAGTTCTTTATGATTTGTCTTTCCTATTTACCTTTTCATGCTTTTCTTGATTCTTGTATTTGAAAGTCAAATTTTCTGTTCAACTCTGGTCTTTTCATCAAGAATGCTTGAAAGTCCTCTATTTCATTCAATGTCCACATTTTCCCCTGAAGTATTATACTCAGTTTTGCTGGGTAGGTGATTCTTGGTTTTAATCCTAGCTCCTTTGACCTCCAGAATATCATATTCCAAGTCCTTTGATCCCTTAATGTAGAAGCTGCTAGATCTTCTATTATCTTGTGTTTCCACAATACTCAAATTGTTTCTTCCTGACTGCTTGTAATATCTTTTTCTTGAGCTATGAACTCTGGAATTTGGCTTTAATATTCCTAGGAGTTTTCTTTGGAGGATCTTTTTCAAGAGGTGATCAGTGAGACTCATCTATTGGGGAGGCAGAGTCAAGATGGCAGAAATAGAAACAGGACTTCTCTGGGGCTCCCACTTCCACCTCCTCCAATTCATGTAAAAGGTGATTCTGAACAAATTTTGGAGCTACAGAACCCACAAAATGATGCAGAGAAGCTAACCTCCTACTGAGGACAGCCTGGCAGGCTGGCAGGAAGGGGCCAGTGCAGCACTCTTGGAGCCAAGCCCAGCCTCAAGTGAGCCAGAGGTTTTAGCCTCAGCGTGGCCACAACCACCCTCTGGTTGGAAGGACTTCAGATCATCAGCAGCTGTGGCAGTTTCCAGAATTATCAACCCATAGATGCTAAGGACAAAGTGAGAGGTCAGTGAAGTGTGGACTTTGTGAACCGGGCGTTCAGGAGTGTGGTCAGGCCTTTGCCCCTGGAACGAGAAGTGGCTGAGGCAAAGAAGCCATGCAGCTGCTGCCATGTGACTGCTTGTAATGGGAATGCAAATTTGGAAGATCTTCCCTGCCCCTAGGCTAAAGTGCACCAGAAGCCTGGGGAGGGAGGCTTGTTTTTCAGTAGATACTTCTTGATTGGCCAGTGAGTCAATAAGGTTGTTACATTCTCTGAGCCAGGAGAAGGCTATATAAGCCCTGATGTGTAGCTTTGTTTTGGGACTCACTTTGAGAAGTGTTCTGTAATTTGATCTGAATTCTGGGAAGCCGTTGTTGAGAGTCCCCCGGCTTTGAAAAACCCAGAATGTGGAAACCCAGATGTTGACTGGGTATGGATGTAATGGTTGGACAGTTTGGAAATCTGTCTACTTGATGTTTCTGTCTTGATAATTATGCCTGTATACTTTGAGGTTCAGGGTGCTGACCTTTTCTCCTGAACAAGGTAAACGATATATGTCTGACTGATTAAAGTAAGCTTGTTAACCCATTTTGAGTTGCTTTCCTTTAACAAAGCAAATCCAAGAACCTGTGTGAGCAGGCACCCTGGGGACACTGGGGTGCTTGCTGCTACACTGCTTCAGAGCTCCTGGCCTGCATATTGTAGGGGGACCAAGTGGCCAGTCTGAGGGGTAATTGCTCTTGCTTTAACCTGCTTGGATCTGGATTGCAGTCTAGGGCAGAGGTCCTGGGGTGTGTGACCAGTTTGGCAGACTGTGTGGAAGCTTCAGAGAAGGCACCCAACTAATAGCTCCAGCAGTTGAGAAAACCCCAGTGATTAGGACAAACCTCTCCCCTCTGGTAGCAGAATTCTACTGTGGCAAAAAGCTCAAAAGTCAAGTGATTGAGTGGCAACATGAGCAAACAAAAAAAGCAAGGCAAGCACAGCAGTCCAACTCTGGATTCTTTTTTTGAGGACAGAAAGGATTGGGGCATGGAACAGGAGGAAGACAGTGAAGTCAGAACTCCTGCACCAGATGCTTCCAAGAAAAGAATAAGCTGCTTACAGGTCACAGAGGATCTGAAGAAGGATTTTGAAAACCAAATAAAAGAAGTGGAGGAAAAATTGGGAAGAGAAATGAGAATGATGCAAGAAAATTATAAAATGAGAGTCAACAACCTGACTGAAGAAAATAACACATTAAAAAATAGACTAACTCAAATGGCAAAAGAGGCTCAAAAAGCCAATGAGAAGAATGCCTTAAAAAGCTGAATTTTCCAGATGGAAAAAGAACTTCAAAAGCTCACTGAAGGGAATCATTCCTTCAGTATTAGATTGGAGTAAATGGAAGCTAGTGACTTTATGAGAAATCAAGATACTATTAAACAGACCCAAACAAATGAAAAAATAGAAGGCAATGTGAAATATCTCACTGGAAAAACCACTGACCTGGAAAATAGATCCAGGAGAGATCATTTAAAAATTATTGGACTACCTGAAAGCCATGATCAAAGTAAGAACCTAGAAATCATCCTCCAAGAAATTCTCAAGGAAAATTGCCCTGATGTTTTAGAACCAGAGGGCAAAATAGAGGTTGAAAGAATCCACCAATCACCTCCTAAAAAAGATCCCAAAAAGAAAACTCCTAGGAATATTATAGCCAGGTTCTGGAATTTCCAGATTAAGGAGAGAATATTACAAGCAGCCAGGAAGAAACAATTTCAATATTGTGGAAACACAATCAGGATAACACAGGATCTGTCAGCTTCTACACTGAGGGATCGAAGGGCTTGGAATATGATATTCCAGAGGTCAAAGGAGCTGGGATTAAAACCAAGAGTCACCTATCCAGAAAAACTGAGTATTGTGTTTCAGGGGAAAACATGGTAATTCAGTGAAATAGAGGACTTTCAAGCATTCTTGATGAAAAAACCAGAGTTGAATAGAAAATTTTACATTGAGATACAAGAAGCAAGAGAAGCATGAAAAGGTAAACAGGGAAAAGAAATCATAAGGAACCTATCAAAGTTGAACTATTAACATTCCTACATGGAAAAACAATAATTGTAACTTGTGAAACTTTTCTCAGTATGAGAATAGTTGAAGGTAATAGAAATGTGTGTGTACACACACACATATAAATATATATGTATACATACGTATATATGTCTATATAGGAGGGCATATGAATACATATGTGAGTATGTGCATATATGTGTACAGGAATACATAGACAGAGGGCACAGGACAAGTTGAATAGGAAGGGATGATACTTAAAAGGTGAAATTAAGAGGTAAAAGAGGAATATAATGAGAGGAGATGGAGAGAAATAGAATGGGGTAAACTATCTCATATAGAAGAGGCAAGGGAAAACTGTAACAATAGACGGGAAGAACAGGAAGGCAAAAGGGAATGAGTCAACCTTATTCTCAATGAATTTGGCTTAGGGAGGGAATAACACACACACTAAATAGGGTATCTTACCCTATAGGAGAGTAGGGGGGGAAGGGGATGAGAGGGGGGATAATGGAAGGGAGGGCAGGCTGGGGGGGAGGGAAGTTGGAAGAACCCACTTTTGAAAAGGGACAGGATCAAAGTAGAGAATAGAACAAGTGGGGGGTGGGATGGGAGGGAGGGAAATATACTCAGTCTTTTACAATATATCCACTATGGAAATGTTTTGCATAGCTACACATGTACAACCTATATTGAATTGCTTATCTTCCCAGTAAGGGTGGGTGACAAGGGAGGTAGGGAAAGAATCTGGAATTCAAAGGTTTGAAAATCAAATGTTTAAAAAATATATTATTATTATTATTTTACATGTAACTGGGAAGTAAGATATGCAGGCACTGGGACAAAGAGATCCAACATGCCCTACCGGAAAGTTGGAGGGGGAATGGGGGAAGATATAGGAGAGAGCAGATTGGGGGAGGGAATATTTAGTGGGATTGCTGTTTTGGAGTGGTGGATAGAGAAAAAATGGGAAGAAAATTTGTAACAAAATCTTGTTGAAATGAATGATGTAAACTAAAAAATAAAAATAAACTACAATAAAAAAAAGAAAAAAAGAGGTGATCGGTGAATTCTTTCACTTTCTATTTTGCCCTCTGGTTCTAGAATATCAGGACAATTTCCCCTGATAATTTCTTGGAAGACCATGTCTAGGCTCTTTTTTCCTCATGACTTTTGAGTAGTCTAATAATTTTTAAATATCTCTCCTCGATTCCAAGTCACCGGTTTTTCTGATGAGATATTTCATACTGTCTTCTATTTTTTCATTCTTTTGGTTTTGTTTTATAATATTTTGATTTCTATTAAAGTCATTAGCTTCCATTTGCTCCATTCTAATTTTAAAGGACTTATTTTCTTCAGTGACCTTTTGGACCTCCTTTTCATTTGACCATTCTAGTTTTTAAGGCATTCTTCTCCTCATTGGCTTTTTGAACTTCTTTTGACATTTGAGTTAGTCTATTTTTTAAGGTGTTATTTTTTCAGTATTTTCTTGGTTCTCCTGTAGCAGACTGTGGAGTCATTTTTCATGATTTTCTTGTATCACTCTCATTTCTCTTCCCAACCTTTCCCCCACTTCTCTTACTTGGCTTTCAAAACCCTTCTTGAGCTCCTTCATGGCCTGCAACTAATTGATATTTTTCTTGGAGGTTTTTTATGCAGGAGATTTGACTTTGTTGTCTTCTTCTGGTTCTATGTTTTGATCATCTTTGTTGCCAAAAACCGATTCTATAGTTTGATTTCACTTCCTCTGTCTGCTCATCTTGCCAGCCAACCACCTGACTTATGAGCTCTTTGCCACAGTAGAACTCTGCTTCCAGAGTGGAGAGTGCTATGTCCCAAATTTCTAGGGTTTTGCACAGCTCTTGTCAGAACTTCTTGTAGGTTCCTGCCTCAGAACTGTGAGGAGGAGTCTCTCTCCACAGCCACCACAAGCTCTTCCAGCTAGTGCTCCTCACCCCACAACCTCTACCCAAGACTGTGACCCAGATCCAAGCAGGGAAAAGCAAGAGAATCCTGCCTTAGTGCCAGCAAAGAGAGTCCTGCAATTATCCTCTGGACAATCACTTGATCCCCACACAATTTGTGGGCCTGGAGCTCAGGAAGCAGCTGCCATGGCAGTAGCTACAGCTGTAGCCACCTCTGCCACCTCTTCTTTCACCCAGGTTAAACAGAGTTTCCCCAATGACCTTCTTCTTTCTCCTTGGCACTTATGGGTTGAGAAGTCTAAAAACCACCATAGCTGCCAGTGATTCACTCCCTGAAGTCTGCCCCGGCAGGTCTGTGTCTAGGGTCTGTGCCATTGCATCCTGTGCAAGATTGTGCTCCACTCCCACCCATGGTGATATACCCTGCCTGTAGACCTGTCAGGTTGCCTTCAGTGGGAGATATGTTTCTCTCTGTCACTTTGTGAGTTCTATAGCACTCAAATTCATTTAGAATAATTTTTTACAGGTATTAGAGGTGGTTGGAGTGTGAGTTCAAACAAGTTCCTGCTTTTACTCCACCTTCTTGGCTACACCTCCTTATTTTTATTCAACACCCCCCACTTGCACCTGAGACTACTACTTCCATCCTGGATCATTTTTGCACCCCCTCAAGGGGCAGTATTACCCACTTTGGGAACCTATGGTAGACTCATAATAGCATTGAACTTTTGGATAATGATAATGGTAAGGAAACTTTTCCTTACATCCAGCAGAAATCTGTCTTTCTACAATTTCCAAACACTGTTCCTAGTTCTCCCCTCTAGGACTAGCAAAACAAGTCTAATCCCCTTTCCCAATGAAATCCATTTCAACGTTTTAAATCAATTATCAAATCCTATCCCTTTCCCCCATTAGTCTTCTCTAGGCTAAACAATTCCAATGCCTTAAACCTTTGTTGGAATGGAATGGTATCTGATCCTCTCACTAATCTGTTTGCCCTCCTCTGGACACACTTCAGTTTGTCAATACCCTTAAAAAATATAGTGCCTCCAGATATGGTCTTAAATGGCAGGAGTATTAGCTCCTTCATTCTGGACATGATGACTCTCCTAACACAACCTAAATTCAAATGAGTTTTATGAGTCGTATTATGCCATCTATTAAGACCTCTAAGTCTTTTCCACATGGACTATTTCCTAACCCTAGTTCTTCATCTCATACTTATGAAGTTGATTTTTAAAACCCAACTGTAGTGTTATTAAGCACGTTTTCCTAAAGCATTGCTTAATTTCTGTGAAATTTTAGACCTCAGAAATCTTTTTTTCCTTAATAGCATTTTATTTTTTTCCAATTACATGTAAAGATAGTTTCCAACATTCATTTTTTTGTAAAATCTTAAGTTCCAAATGTCTATTTCTCCCCCACTCCCCAAGACAGCAAGCAATCTGATACATGTACAATCATGTTCAACATATTTCCACAGTACAGACCTCAGAAATCTTGAAAGAGAAACAGAACAGATTAATGAAACTCTGGGAGATGGCAGGAAAGATTCTTCTTTTTTTTTTCTTTTAAGCAATTGGGGTTAAGTAACTTGCTTAAGGTTACATGGCCAGTTATTTCTGGGTGTGTTGCTAAGTATCTGAGCCTGGATTCTATCCCCCAGGTCATCCCGACACTGGGGCCGGTGCTCTTATTTGCTGTGCTACCTGGCTGTCCCTGCAGGAAAGATTCTTATCTCTTTACTTTGTCGTTGAGAGAAACTTCTTGTCAACCCATGAGGGGACTGGACAACAATTTCACCACAGGGAAATTGGAGCTCCTTGTGCACTGAAGCAGAAGGCAGCAAACTTAGGTCAATGGATCTACTGTGCTTTCAGTAGCTGCAACCCACGTGTCAATTTGTGACTGAATTTGGCAGGGCAGGAAAACTGCCAGACTTTGTGGAGGAAAAGAAGCAGAAAAGCAGATTGAGCATTGGGTCAGAGGTTCAGAGCCTGTCATCCATCACCAAAGCTCAGAAGTGGTGAGCCAATGGCAGGAGATTGACCATCTATGCTTCTCTTGCCTTACTGTTTAATCCCCATCATCCAAAGCAGGCCCTCTAGACAAATGAACCACTCTCCTCTATTCATTTCTCTATGAACTATGGGCATGAATAATTGGGGATTTTCTCTAGGCATCAGAAAGAAGGGAGGTTAGTTAGGATTAATTCAGGGAAGATGGTTAAATAGAGGCTTCCCACATGAGCAGTGTATAACAATTATCTGTGCATTTTTACTACATTGTTTACATGAATGTTTACATTTATTTTATATATATATATATAAAACATATATTAATGTTTACATTATTAAACAATGTGGCCATAGCCTACTGAATGACAGTATCCCACAGGTGGAATCCAAAGATGGGGAGGGAGCTGGAGCTATGGATTTTTTTATTTGCATAGTTTTCAAGGAATGTTTTATCACTCCCTAGTCTAAATTCAGAACCTGGACAAGGTTGTTTTGGGAAATCATTCAGTTCAATAGTGATTGGAGGGGGTGCAAGCTGAGGATTTGGAGGCTGAGTGCCATATAGTGGCCAGTGAGGCTGCTACAGCTTTTCAGAAAAACTATTTGACTCTAGCACTATGGCAACTCTAAAGGGACCACTTGACAGCTGCCCTGGTTTTAGTGCCACTTGTTGGACAGTGTGATATTTCATTCCTTTTTAAGTGACATTCTTCCTTCTTATAGTAGGCTTAAGGAAGGTAGCACAGGAGTTTGTGTGGGCTGCTTACACAAGTATATTACCCAGGTGTCAGATAAGGTACACACATAGGCTACATCTTTATCACATTTACATTTATCTATATTCAGTTTCTTCTTATTTGTTTAGGTCCAATGTTCTAGACTACTTATATATTTTGGGATTCTGATTCCGTAATTCAACATTTTAGCAACTCTTTATAATTTGGGGGCACAGGTTCCTCCAGAATCTATACAGTATTTTGTGGTTAGGAAACTTTCTGAGAGCAGGAACTATGTCATCTCATCAAAAATAGAACACTTGGTTGGAGGAATTTGGAAAGTTCTTGCTTCTAGTCTCTCTCTTCTCCAATTAATCCTCCACAAGCTGCCAAATTCCTGAAACAAAAATCTGATGTGTCACCCTGCCTATGGAAAATATATATATATATCTTCAGTGGCTCCCTATTGCCTCTAGGATAAATACAATTTCCTTAACCTGACATTTAAAGGACTCAATAATCGGGCATGGCCTCCCTTTCCAGTCTGCCTGATAACTGTTCCCCATACAAAGTACTCTTTTTTACACCCAGTCCCCACATGCCTGGGATGCTTTCCCTCCCTCCTCACCACCACCTCTAAAGTCTTAGTTTCTTTCAGAATGCAGTTTAGGTACTACCTCCTACATGAGACTTTTCCTGATTCTCCATTACCAACACTCTATTACTCTTTAAATCACTCTGCATTATTTTGTGTATAATTCATACTTGTTTCTATACAGATTGTATCTTCCTGTGCTTGAGGGCAGGGAATATTTCTTTTTTAATCTTTTTATCTCTTGCCTAGAACAGTGCCTATTACCTAACAGACAATTAGTAAAAATTTATTGATGTGAATTGAATTAAAAGCTTAGTCTAGAGATGAGTAAACTAAATAAATGCATACACAAGGGTGCAAGGGACAGGGATGATATTTGTCTTCAAGGACTTCAAGTACTTAATCAGATAAAAATATTTAATATTCCAAGTCCAAGGTCAGATCACTGGGATGCTTCCCTTCAAAGAGTCACTGATTGAGGTCTTACTCAGCACATGAGTAGCCCTTCTTACTCCATAGCAGTCAACTACAATCCCCAACACCCCAGCAACTACATCAAAGGATCCGCAGTTGGTATTGATCTTGGCACCACTTGGTCCTGTATGGGAATCTTCCAACATGGGAAAGTGGAGATCACTGCTAACAACCAAGGAAACAGGCACACCCAAAGCTGTATCACCTTCACCAACACAGAATGTTTCATTGGTGAGACTGTGAAGAATTAAGGTGCAGTGATTCCCACCTAGTCTTTGATGTTAAATGTCTAATTGGTCTAAGATTTGATAATGCAGTTGTACAGTTAGACATGAAGCATTGTGATTTCATGGTGGTGAATGATGCAGGCAGCCCTAAGGTCTAAACCAGTGCTTCTTAACCATTTTCCATTTGTGACCCCTTTTCACCTGAGAAATTCTTACTTGACCCCAGGTATATAGGTATATAAAACAAGCATACAAATCAAACATTTATTGAAAATAAATCATAAAGAAATTTATTTTAAAACAATTCTTTGGTATACATACAATTTTACAATTTATTAAAGACGAAAGCAAATTTTCATACAAATGAAATGGATGTGCTTGTTTATTTTGACATAAAGAATTAAATTTTGTCAGAATATTTTATATTGTAGGACATATGGAATCTTTGACATTTTTCAGACTTGATAGATATTTTGATTTTATAATTGTCAATACTGAGAACACTGCTTTGCATAAATATGTAATTCAAAATGGCAGAACTATGTTTAGGGCC
Organism: Petaurus breviceps papuanus; assembly: GCF_028583685.1. NCBI lineage: Eukaryota > Metazoa > Chordata > Mammalia > Diprotodontia > Petauridae > Petaurus > Petaurus breviceps. Next base: position 4,008,279 of record NW_027187367.1, read on the forward strand.
ATTTCAGAAATTGTTGGAAATTCTGTACTAATCCCAAGTCAAAATTCATTTAATGATTTCTTAGGAAACTCAAGTCTTAAACCTGTGTCTCTTGATAACTTGGCAAATTCTTCTCAAACTATTAATAGCAAATGACTGACAATTTTGGTTTCAATTGAGTATGTTTTATTAACCCAACTTAGTTTTTTAGAATCAAAATTTGAAGGGAAGTATTTCTGAAACTGTGTCTCCAGGCACTTCATATGATCCATTATAACTCTTACAATTTAATCTTTGGGAAGGTTATTTTCAATTATAAAATCATCTGCAGCTGTGAACATTTCTAAAAATCCATTTCCTACCCTATTCTTCCATATGTTAACTTTTTTAGTAAAACATTCAATTTTATATTTCAACATAAATATAATTTTAATTTATTATTAAATTAATTATAATTTATTATTATATATTATTATGTTATCATATATTTATATAAATATAAATATATTATTAAATTAATTATAATTTAAAATAAAAACAATTTTTCCTTGAAGTGACATGTTTAAATCATTGAGCTTTTAAAAAATATCTGACAACACAGTTTTGAAAGTTATTAGTCATTATGAAAAAAATTAACAGGGACAGCTAAGTGGCTCAGTGAATAGAGCATTGGCCCTGCAGTCAGGAGGACCTGAGTTCAAATCCGGCCTCAGACACTTAACACAAAACCAGTCTGTGACCTTGGGCAAGTCACTTAACCCCAATTGCCCTACCTTCCACCCTCCAAAAAAGCAAAACAAAACAAAACAAAAAAAGAAATCCCACTACCAACTGGCTGTCATTACTCTGAGGAAAGGTGGGGTGGGGAATTTGCAAGGATCTAAGACCAACAGAGTGGCTCCTGTATCCATAAAGGTGGCAATGGGGTGGCCTATGTTATCATGGACACCTCTTTTAGTTGAGAAAGGGACAGAAAAGGGCAGACAAGGACTGGATCCTGCGAACTTTCCTCAGAGAGCCTCTATTGTTGAAGGGAAGGGTTTGGTGCCTCCAGCGTTCCTTATTCTGCATAACTCTGAGATGGATCCTACATTCAGATTTCCAATGCTCCAGATTTTTGCAGTAGTGATAATTATAGGGATAGGGTATAGATTCATAATGGGAGTTGTTAGTTGCTAAAGCTACATAGTATACTGTGTTGTAGAAACAAGTGTAATGGTGGACTTCACAGATTCTCTTGACCCCAGTAGGAACACTTTGGGGACTCTGTTTATTGACTACCTTAAAGGGTTAGGTCTTGATGGGGTTAAGTTCAGAGATCTGGTCTGTAGGCAGAATGGGGCTGTTCCCATTAGGACTGTAGCCTTGGGGTGGCTAGGTGGTGCAGTGAATAGAGGTCTGGCCCCTGAGTCAGGAGGACCTGAGTTCAAATCCAGCCTCAGACACTTAACACAAAAACTAGCCTTGTGACCTTAGGCAAGTCACTTAACCCCAATTGCCCTCCAAAAAAAGCAAAAACAAAAGTTACAAAGGACTGTAGCCTTTAAGGTGAGGGGAGTGAGAAGGAGACATCAAATAGAGAGGGAGAGAAATGGCAGAAGGGAAAAGACAGGCTGCGCAGGAGGGGAGGGGAGGGTAAAGAGGGTCAGATGGTGCCAGGGGAAAGAGTGCTGAAACTGAAGTGGCTTTACAAACTTTAAGAGGAAAAGCTTACATTCTTGCTCTACCATTTCAGCAAATCAGCAGTGGAAACATTCCCACTTTAGTCTAGATGTCTTGCTGGTTTTGAGCTTAATTGTTTTTAGATAAACCAATTAAGAGGGCAAAGTCAAGATGGAGGAGTAAAAGCAGGGACTTTCTTTACTTCTCTCCCAAACCCCTCCAAATACCTGAAAAAATGATGCTAAGCAAATTCTAGAGCAGCAGAACCCACAAAATGACAGAGTGAAAGAAATTTCTAACCCAGGACAACCTGGAAGATCAGTAGGAAAGGTCTATTGCACCAATGTGCAAAGAGGTCTATTGTGCATAGAAAGAGGTCTATCAATGTGCAAAGGTCTATTGCACCAATGTGCAAAGAGGAGTGCAGTGCAGCACAAAACATGCTAGCATAGAATAGGCCCCAGCAAACCCTCAGGGGACTGGATCAACGGCAGCTGTGGTGCTTTCCAGACTTTCTCAACCCAGAGATGCCAAAGACAACTTAGAACATCAGTAGGAAAGGTCTGTCAGACCTGGGTGAGAAAAGAATGCAGTCCAGCCCAAGCCCTGGGGTGGCAGCAGCAGTTGCTTCTGGAGCTCTCAGTTCGCAGATGGTGGGGGGATCAAATGACTGATCAGCGGGGGATTTCAGGGATCTCCTTGATGGCTCTTAGCCAAGATTCTCTTGCTTTTCCCATGCTTAGATCTGGGTTGCAGTCCTGGGGGGCTTTTCTGGGAGGAAGAGGAGTGCTGGCATAGTGGAACTTGTGGTGGTGGAGAGGGGATCCTCCTCACAGTTCCAAGGCAGAAAAGAGTGCTTGTGGTTACTCACAGACCAGAGAACAGGCCAGAAGAGGAGTAAGCACTTCTCCTTGACCATACAACCATGGAAGAACTGAAAATTTACAGGTCCCTAGAAGTATCTCTGAAAACAACTGCACGAAACCCCTGAAGCTTGGGACAGTACACACTCCACACTGGAAGCAGAGTCCTACCTTAACAAACAGTTTAAAAAGCAAGTAATTGACTGGGAAAATGAGCAAACAGCAGAAAAAAACTCAGACTATAGAATCTTACTTTGGTGACAAAGAAGATCAGGTCATACAACCAGAAGAAGACAACAAAATCAAAATTCCTACATTCAAAGATTCCAGGAAATATATGAATTGGTCACAGGTCATGGAAGAGCTCAAAAAGGATTTTGAAAGCCAAGTAAGAGAAGTAGAGGAAAAAATGGGAGAGAAATGAGAATAATGCAAGAAAATCAAGAAAAAAAATGAGTCAACAGCTTGCTAAAAGAATCCCAAAATAATACTGAATAAAATAACAATTTAAAAAATAGACTAACTCAAATGGCAAAAGAATTCCAAAAAGTCAATGAGGAGAATAATGCCTTAAAAATAGATTGGACAAATGGAAAAGGAGGTCCAAAAGCTTACTGAAGAAAACAATTCCTTAAAAATTAGAATGGAGGGGGGCAGCTAGGTGGCCCTGGAGTCAGGAGGACCTAAGTTCAGCCTCAGACACTTAATACTTACTAGTCATGTGACCTTGGGCAAGTTGCTCAACCCCAACTGCCCTCTAAAAGGAAAAAAAAATAGAATGGAGTGAATGGAAGCTAATGACTTTATGAGAAACCAAGAAATTATAAAACAAAACCAAAAGAATGAAAAAAATAGAAGACAATGTATAACATCTCATTGGAAAAGAAATCCAGGAAATATAATTTTAAAATTATTGGACTACTTAAAAGTCATGATCAAAAAGAGCCTAGACATGATCTTTCAAGAAATTATCTATGAAAACTGCCCTGATATTCTACAACCAGAAGGAAAAATAGAAATTGAAAGAATCCACTGATCACCTCCTGAATCAACACCTCCCCAAAAAGAAAATTCCTAGGAATATTGTACCCAAATTCCAGAGTTTCCAGGTCAAGGAGAAAATATTGCAAGCATCCAGAAAGAAACAATTCAAGTATTGTGGAAACACAATCAGGATAACACAAGATTTAGCAACTTCTACATTAAGGGATCAGAGGGCTTGGAATATGATATTCAGGAGGTCAAAGCAGCTAGGATTAAAACCAAAAATCACCTACCCAGCAACGCTGAGTATAATCCTTCAGGGGGAAATAATGGGAATTCAATGAAATAGAGGACTCTCAAGCATTCTTGATGAAAAGACCAGAGCTGAATAGAAATTTTGATTTTGCAAATATAAAACTCAAGAGAAGCATGAAAAGATAAACAGGAAAGAGAAATCATAAGGGACTTATTAAAGTTGAAGTGTTTACATTTGTACATAGAAAGATGACATTTGTAACTCAAGAAAACTTTCTCAGTATTAGGGTAGTTAGAGGAAATACACACACACACACATATATATGTATATATATATGTGTGTGTGTATGTATATGTGTGTATATACACACACATATATACAGAGGGTACAGGGTGAGTTGAATATGAAGGGATGATATTTTTAAAATAAAATTAAGGGGTGAGAGAGGAATGTACTAGGGGAAGGAGAAAGGGGGAGGTAGAATGAAGTAAATTATCTTACATAAAAGAGACAAGAAAAAACTTTTATAGTGGAGGGAAGAAGGGGGAGATGAGAGGGAATGAGTGAGCCTTACTCTCATTGGATTTGGCTTAAGGAGGGAATAACATACACTCTAAATTGGGTATAGAAATCTATCTTACCCTACAAGAAAATAGTGGGGAAGTGGATGAGAAAAGGGGGATGATAGAAAGGAGGGCAGATTGGGGGAGGGGGTAATCAGAAGCAAACACTTTTGAGAAGAAACAGGGTCAAAGGAGAGAACAGAATAAATGGGGAGGGGATAGAATGGAGGGAAATATAGTTAGTCTTTCACAACATGTTTATCATGGAACTGTTTTGCATGACTATACATGTATAACCTATATCAAATTGCTTGCCTTCTCAATGAGGGTGGATGGGAAAGGAGGAAGGGAGAGAATTTGGAACTCAAATTTTTAAAAACAAATGTCAAAAATTGTTTTTTCATGCAACTGGGAAATAAGAAATACAGGCAATGGGGCATAGAAATTATCTTACCCTACAGGAAAATAGTAAGAAAGGGGATAAGAGAAGGGGGTGGTGTGATAAAAGGGAAGGCAGATTGAGAGAGGGGTAATCAGAAAGCATGCCATCTTGGGGTGGGGGAAGGGGAGAGATGGAGATAAAATTTGGCACTCAAAATTTTGTAGAAGTGAATGTTGAAAACTAAAAATAAATCAATCAATGAATATAAATTAGAAAACAAAAACAAAAAAAATACAAGTGGTTAGAATATAGTTCATCAAAGAAAGCAGTATTTTGGTTTTGTTGCTATTTGCATTTCTCCTTTAATCTATTGATATTAATTCTGAAACTTCCATAGAGGTAACAATTTTTTTTTAAAGCAATTGGGGTTAAGTAACTTGCTGAAGGTTACACGGCCAGTTATTATTTCTGGGTGTGGTGCTGAGTATCTGAGCCCAGATTTGATCCAGGTCATCCCGACACTGGAGCCGGTGCTCTTACTCACTGAGCCACCTGGCCACCCCTAAGCAATTGGGGTTAAGTAACTTGCTCAAGGTTACACAGCCAGGTGTTTCTAGGTGGGTGCTAAGTGTCTGAGCCCAGGATTCGATCTCCAGGTCTTCTCAACACTGGAGCTGGTGCTCTTACTCCCTGTGCTACCTGGCCGCCCCTTAGGTAACAATTTTTTAAAAACAAAACCATCATTCATTTAAAATTACTACAAAATATAAAAAATACTTGGGAGTTTCCTTTCCAAGACACACACAAAACCATGTAAATATAATTACAAACAATTGTTTGCGAAATAAAACCAAACCTAAATAATCAGGGGAAAAAAGATAAACCAATTTAAACTAGTCAAAAGAGCCCCAATGGGGCCAACATAATTCAGGGCTATCTTTGGTTAACTGGGAATATTTGTGGTTGTCAGAATGACTTGACATATAAAAAGCGGTGGTTTTGTTATCCAGATCTCTAATTTTAGTTTCTGACTGATCCATCGCCCAATTTTCAGAGGATCCTTGCTTTTTAAGTAGATCTATGCAACGCAAAGCAACATGATCCCCATCCTCCAGAACTAGGTTAGAGAGAATTGCGAACTTCATCCAAACTAGTGGGAGTCAAAATCGAAGCGGGGAATAGAGAGTGATTTACCTGTCCCTGCTGAGTTAAGACTCCAGGAAAATAGATCCTGTGGCACCTGAATCACTAGTATTATTGGGGTGGGATGTTGTCCTTTCATTCCATCAGTTTCACTCGAGTCAGGGCACCAAAATGTTGGCCTTCAGTGTTTGGTCTAAAAAAGAGACAAACCCAGTTAAGACATACATGTGCTGTTTATTTTCTCTACAAGTTAGTAGAGTCATACATGTATGGGAGTCTCAGTAAAACTGAGTTCAAAGAAAAGTTAGTTGAAAGATATACACCCATAAAGTAAGGAGGTGTACCTTCCTCCCTTTCCACTGATTCAGAATGCCTGTGTCTTTTGTCAGTCAAAATTATACTTTCCATAGAACAAGAGAGTGCCTCCAGGATGTCTGGTTTCTGTTCGCCATAAACAAGAGAATGTCATAAGATGTGAGAGTGTAATAACAAGAAAGGGCCATAGAACAACAAGATAGATAAATGCCATTCATAAAGACAGTGTCCAGTTCAAGACACCTTGTCTTTATCAGTCATAAACAGAAGAATGCTCTGGGTCACTTTTATCCAGTCTTGTGATTGCTGACATAGCAGAAGAACTTTGGTATTGCAAAGGGTTATAGGTATGCTAACTCAGAGTGAGCCAAAATATCCTTTTTTGATTGGTCAGTCCAGGTTTTCAGCCTTCTTTAGGGCTTGAATGAAGGGCTTAAGAAGGTCTCACAAATGTAAAAGCAACAATTTCCCTTCCCCTCAAGGAATTAGTATTCCACTGGAAAGAAATAACATGTACACACATAAATATATACACAGTAAATGAAAAGTAATTTGGAGGAGGGAGAAACATTATCACCTAAGGCAATCAAAGCAGTCATGTTGGATCTGGCAGATAAGCTGACCCTTAGAGGGAGTTAGGGATTCTGGAGAGAAGAAAGGAATGTATTCCAAGTATGCAAACCTAGACAAAGGTGCAAAGGCAGAAAATGTACAGGGCTAACATATAGGCTGGTCTGTATGGAATGCAGAGAGTATAAGGGAGAGAGCAATGTGAAATCAGTCTGGAATAATAGGTTGGAGTCAGATTGCAAAGGGTATTAAATTTCAAACAGAGACATTTGTATTTTATCCTAGAGGCACTAAGAAACTGCTGAAGTTTCTTTAGCAGAGGAATGAAATGGTCAGAACTATGCTTTAGGAATCTTGCTCTGGCAGCTGGGCAGAAGATGGATTAGGGAGAGACTGGAGGCAGGAGGACAATTAGTAGGTTATTAATTCAGTAATCCACTGGAGACACGCACACACACGTCCATATATACATATACATATATATATATGAT
>NW_027187367.1:4025486-4043513 GCF_028583685.1 Petaurus breviceps papuanus
TAGATAGATAGATAGATAGATAGATAGATAGATAGATAGATAGATAGATAGATAGATAGATAGATAGATTGGGGATGGTCTCAGAGGAAAGGTACTAAAATTAGGAAAGATTGATAAAGGCTCTTGTAACTGCTGGAATTTTAGCTGAATACTGAATGAAGCCAAAGGGACCAGGAGGCAGAGATAAGGTGGGAGAGCATTCTAGTCACTGGGGGCAGAAAGTGAAACCTCGGAACTGGGAGATGAAGTACAAGGAACAAGTAAACCATTTGTCATTAGCAGGAAGGGTATGTGGAGGGGAGTAAAATATAAGCTGGGAGGGGCCAGGCTATGAACAAATTAAAAATCCAGAGAATTTGTTCCTCAAGTAACAGAGAGGCACTTGTCAAATTTTTTTTGGACAGGTTTATATTTTGCTCATCTTAGTCTTATGTTTATCTGGAAGCATCTAACAGGCAATTTCCCCAAATTTTCTTTTTTTTTTTCTTAAGGAAAAAAAATCTCCTCGTAGGAAATTTACATTTTTCACTTATTTATTCTTTTTGTTAGAAACTGAAGGTGATGATGAGAAGGGAAGTCTAGAGTAGACATATTCTGGGAAAGTGATAGAGAAAGATCATGATTATGTCAGAAATCTACCAGGACAGGTCAAGAAAAACTGAACTTTGAATCTAACAGTTTCCTTCTCCTCCTCCATGAAAACTGCTACTGATCCCTGATAAAATACTTTAGTAATGGCACACATCAACTGTTGTCATCACTGGCTCCACCAGAGATGGCGTCACAGCAGGAGATTAGCAACTTCATTAGCACCAGGATTGACCATGGCTCATGACATACTCTGAGTATCTCTTGTTTTCCCTAAATCTAGAGCCCCTGGAGCCTTGAGTTCTGTATGGGAGACAATTTAAGGGATGAATTGAAGAAAGAATCAGCAAGGAGCCATTCTGCCCTGAACACTTCCCAACTCTTTCTGGAGCTGGGTTCTTTTTCAGAAAAATTCAGGAATAGGCGCATAAACCACTTGACTAAGAAAGAGAAATTAATTGGGAATATATGACAAATCCTCCTTAAAATCCTACTCTTGTCTGTAATTATGGTATGGAGAAGACTCCAGCACCTTAAAGATCTGACAGGTTCTACTGAGCTGGAGAGGCTTCTAGGACAGACCTGGTGATGGACTGAATATCATTTGTCCTAAGATCAACCTAGCTGAATTCAAAGAAGCCCATCACCAGTGTGGTCCCATGGTGATAAATATCTTGGCAATAGCAACTTCATGACCATCTACTGAGAGGGTAGAAAACTTGTAATCTGTGCTGGTGCAGCAAATACCCACACCAACAAAATCAAAGATCTTTGAAGTATTTTACATAACAAATAAAATAACAAAAAAAATATTTCTGATTGTTGACTGTCATTCCGTGTTTATCCAGTACAGTGGCTAAGTAGGCATGACTCAGCTGATGCCACAGGGGCTGGCAACCTGTACCAAACCCTGCCATTGCCCTTTGCCTTGTATTCATTGACCTCAGGTTACCTAACTTCAAACTAAGGGAAGTAGGCATCACAATTCTCACATTCATTGGCTCTTTACCCTTACCCTGGCCACTCTGGAGGATGATGCTACTTATAGATTTGCTAATAATTAAAATGGCTATGGTTTTTAAGTCTAGGATTTTCCTTGAAGGGGGAGGGGAAAGGGATTGTGAGCAAAAACGGTGACGTATAAATTTGAATCAGATTTGGAACAAGAAGTTTATTTCCACACTGGAAAGGCTTTTTAAAAAGACAAGTAGAACGAAATCCAGTTAACTTCTCCCTATTAAGTACAATCAGTTGCGAGGCCTTTTCAGAACACACTATTTGTAAGATGACTCATCTCACTTCTATACTGGCATTGTCCAGGCATGCACCAAGCACGATCTTTCTCCCTCTCTAATATCACTGCTTTTCTTTGTTGGAGAATTGGACAAGATTACTCTTCCCCAAATGAACATGAAAGACTGACTTCAGCAAGTTTTCTGACGCTAGCAGATTCCAATGAGCCTCCTTGACTTACCAACTCCCCTGTTATTATACCATGAACTTCCCAGACATGTTTGGTTAATACACAGACCCTGCCCTTCTTAGAAACAGTCATGTTTGGGGCGGCTAGGTGGCGCAGTGAATAGTAAGGAGGACCAGAGTTCAAATCTGGCCTCAGACACTTAACACAAAAACTAGCCATGTGACCTTGGGAAAGTCACTTAACCCCAATTGCCTTCCAAAAGAAAAAAAAAAACAGTCGTGCTTTAAGGCATACTGCTTCCATCTTGTTCCATGTCCTCCATTTTTCTCTAAATGACCCCTACTGAACTGAATACCAGCTGCAGCAGTTAGTGTCTTTGTCTCCTTTTTGCCTCTTCCCCAGATTCCATCATCCCAGGAAAGTTCTCCTTCCTCTCTAGCCCAAAAGGCAAATTTCTTTAATTTAGTGAGAACAGCTCTACTCTGATGATAACTCCCTTATCTTCTCCTGTAACTAGGAATATACATTTTTTTCTTTTTGCATGAATAGCCATCTTTCTTTTCTCTTCTTTTTTCACACAATATTACTTTGAATAATGTTTAGCTTATGAATGTTGCCCTAAAATTTTATATACAAAAAACTCTCAAGTTGGGCTCAAAGTAGATGCTGTTCATCTTGATATCTACCCTGGCCAGTTGGCCAGTCAAAATAAATGACTACTTGATTCACTCTTAATTGACCTAATTGACTTCACAACTTAATTGACTCTTTACTGCTATTACCAACCCCAACCTCAAGAACTCATATTGGTGTGGAACAGTCCTCTTGTTTCTCCTCCCCTAACTTCTACTACACCTTGTACTAAGAACATTCCACCTAAAGCTGCTACAATTGTAACTGATCTGAGAGATGCCTTGTTACTAGCACTCAAAGGCATTCCAAAACCTTTTTTTTTTTGACTAGATAAAATATTTTTTAATTAATATGCTTGTTTCCTTTTAGTTTACAGGATTCAATTCCACAATTCCTTGAATTTCACATTTTGTCTCCCTCCCTTCCCTCCCCCCCCATGGAGGCTTATAGTCAAGTATAGGATCTGTAAATACTTTCACATTATACATTAGTCAGGTTATAAGGACGGATTGTACCAGTTGGAATGAAAAATGGTAAAGAGGACATAAAACCAAATAAGAGAATGAAAAAGGTCAGGTATTTTGCTTCCACCTGGATATAAACTTAGTTCTTTCTAGTTCTTTCTCTGGATGCACATATTTCTCTCCATCATGAGTCTTTTGGGATTGACTTATATCACTGCATTGCTGAGAAGAGTCCAGTCTATCAAAGTTGGTCATCACACATACGTTGTGTCTGTAATTGTGTACAAATTTCTCCTGGTTCTACTCTTCTCACTCAGCTTCAGTTCTTTTAAGCCTCTCCAGGTAAATATGAAGACTGCCTGCTTCTCGTTTCTTATAGCACAATAGTATTCCATAACATGCATATACCACAACTTGTTCAGCCATTCCCCAATTGATGGGCACCCCCTTAATTTCCAATTCTTTGCCACCACAAAAAGAGCTGCTATAAACATTTTTGTACATATGGGTCTTTCTCCCATTTCTATGATTCCAAAACCTTTTGAGAGAGGTCAGTGCTAGAGGAAATGAAATTCCAGAGGAGCAGCAAGGCAGGTAGGTAGGTCCCTCTGATACAAGCCTGGCTAGCTGAGTCCACATTACACATGGGGTGTGGAGCCCAAATAGCCCTGCCCTAGCCATTATCCTGGGGATAGGGAAGGAGCTGTATTCCTCCACCCTCTGACTAAAATCATGGCTTTTGCCAAAAGCCACCTCCTGCCAACCAAAAGTTGCCTCCTCTACCAGGTGTGATACCCATCAGCTCTTCTGGCTTAGCCACCAATAGGGGGATTCAATCCAGAGATGAGACCTACAGAGGATATCAGGCAGAGCAGGGAGATAGAGAGGGAAGAAATATTTATAAAGCAGCTATCATTACCTGTCAGGTACTGTGCTAAGCACTTTACAAATATTTTCTCATTTGATCTTCACAATAACCATGGAAGGTAAGTGTTATTATTATCCCCATTTTACATTTGAGGAATTGAGATTAAATCACTTGCCTAGAGTCATACAGGTAGTAAGTATTTAAGGCTGGAATTAAACTCAGGTCTTTCTGAATCCAGACTTAGTACTTCTATCTACTGTGCCACAAGCTGCCTATAAAAAAAAGAGAATTAGATTAGATGATTTCAAAATTCTCCTCTAACTATACCATCTATGAATATTTTATTGTTCAGTTCACAGGATCTCAGGCTGAAAAGGCCATCTAGTCTAACCCATTCTTGAATAAGAATCTTCTTAAGCATAAACATGACTTTTCTGGGTCAAGGGACTAATTTTCAAAATCTGGATTATACCTGTTTATATACAGCAAAAGCCACTAGGCTTTCTGTTATAGCTTAACAATGAAGTCTCACTTTTTTATCCAAATTTGAAGGCTTGGGGGTAGTGAGGAGCACTGATGGGCCAGAGTTAGGTGAGCGAGTTTATGGACATTCTTTCTGAATCGACTGGTTGCATTGTTCAGTTTTGGCACACATTCAGCAATTCTGGAAGGTAGCTATTATTTCAGGGTGGGAGCCCTGCCAAGAGGCTTTGGAGACCTGAAAGAAGCCACCATGTCAGCTGGTAGGAGAAGGAAGGAGGGGAAACAGATATAGAGTCTACAGAGTAAAGTTAATCACAAAAGTTACAAAGGGGACAAGTATTTAAATTAGATTCAAGTGTTTGAATTATTAAATATCTTGATACCCAGTCTAACGTATCCATCCAGAAAATCCACCTTAGAGGAAAACATGAATTGTATATGAAACAACTCTATCAAAGCCGAATTCCCTTCCCATTATAATTCAAAACAAAACATCAAAAGCATATTTGAAGAGATCATGTTTGATTCTTGATTTCCTGTGTATATGTATATGTATATGCTTACCTTGATGTATCAATATAGTCTTTCATTAAATGTAAAGGATTTGAATAGAAAATGATAATCATTTAATATCAATTTAATAACCTCAATAAGGATCAGGGCCTAAACTAATCAACCCAGAAGAAGAGCCTGGATCTAACAACTTCTTTGCTCTCTGAGTAAATTCAGAGAATACCTCTTCTTATGTCAACAAAGTGAGATGGGGCTAACTTTATGGCCATTTAGGATGAGACACTTTCTTGAGTAATGGGACTTTTTCTTATCTTAATATTTTGGGGGCATATACTATGTTATGGCATATTAATGGTAAAGAAAACACAGTAAAATTATTGGACTACCTGAAAGCCATGATCAAAGAAAGAACCTAGAAATCATCCTTCAAGAAATTCTCAAGGAAAATTGCCCTGATGTTTTAGAACCAGAGGGCAAAATAGAGGTTGAAAGAATCTACTTATCACCTCCTGAAAAAGATCCCCAAAAGAAAACTCCTAGGAATATTATAGCCAGGTTCCAAAATTCCCAGATCAAGGAGAAAATATTACAAGCAGCCAGGAAAAAACAATTTCAATATTGTGGAAACACAATCAGGATAACACAGGATCTGGCAGCTTCTACACTGAGGGATCAAAAGTCTTGGAATATGATATTCTGGAGGTCAAAGAAGCTGGGATTAAAACCAAGAATCACCTACCCAGCAAAACTGAATATCATGTTTCAGGGGAAAATATGGTCATTCAGTGGAATAGAGGAATTTCAAGCATTCTTGATGAAAAAACCAGAGTTGAATAGACAATCTGACATTCAGATACAAGAAGCAAGAGAAGCATGCGAAGGTAAACAGGGAAAAGAAATGATAAGGAACTTATCAAAGTTGAACTATTTACATTCCTACATGGAAAAACAATAATTGTAACTGATGAAACTTTTCTCAGTATGAGAATAGTTGAAGGGAATAGAAATGTATATACATATATACACATATATATGTATGTATACATACATATATGTCTATATAGGAAGGTATATGTGTGTACGAATACATATCTGAGTGTGTGTATATATGTGTACAGGTATACATAGATAGAGGGTACAGGACCAATTGAATGGGAAGGGATGATACTTAAAAGGTGAAATTAAGAGGTGAGAGAGGAATATAATGAGAGGGGATGGAGAGAAACAGAATGGGGTAAATTATCTCATATAGAAGAGACAAGGGAAAACTGTTACAATGGAGGGGAAGAACAGGAAGGCAAAATGGAATGAGTCAACCTTATTTTTATTGAATTTGGCTTAGGGAGGGAATGACATACATGCTAAATAGGGTATCTCATCCTACAGGGGGGAAGGGGATGAGAGGGGGGATAATGGAAGAGGGGACAGGCTGGGGGGGGAAGGAAGTTGGAAGCACCCACTTTTGAAAAGGGACAGGATCAAAGTAGAGAATAGTACAAGTGGGAGGTGGGATAGGATGGAGGGGAATATAGTCAGTCTTTCACAATATATCCACTATGGAAATGTTTTGTTTAGTTACACATGTACAACCTATATTGAATTGCTTATTTTCCCAGTAAGGGTGGGTGACAAGGGAGGAAGGGAAAGAATCTGGAATTCAGTTTTAAAATCAAATACTTTACATACAACTGGGAAATAAGATATACAGGCACTGGGGCATAGAGATCCACCATGCCCTACTGGAATGTTGGAGGGGGATGGCGGAAGATATGAGAAAGAGCAAATTGGGGGAGGGGATATTCAGTGGAATCGCTATTTTGGGGTGGTGGGTAGGGGAAAAATGGGGAGAAAATCTATAATTCAAAATCTTGTGGAAATGAATGATGTAAACTAAAAAATTTTTTAAAAAAGGAAACACAGATATCCTGGGTCATAATTTCAATTGACACTTGGTCAACTCTCTTATTTTATCGTATTTACCACCTACCCAATTAAGAAAATTACTTTCTCATACAATGATTAAACATATATGGAGATCATAAATTTGAGTGACACAAACACACTGAATTGGGATGGTTCTAAAATGTATTTAAGCCTTTTCATTCTTTTGTTCAGGCAGTCAGATTTTATCTGGCTCCATACATGTATGTATCCAACTAGGTTTAAGAGAATAAACAATATGAATTTACATATCACCTTGTTTGCCTCCTTTAACCAAACTTTCAGGTTGACATAAATAATCTTTTTTTTTTCAGGTAGTGGGAGAGGGAGAGAACTAAAATTTGCGTAAAATCTGAATTAAAATGCTTTGCTAAGTCTATTACTAAAATCCTTTTTCCCTCACCAACTCCAATATCATTAGGGATGAATTCACAAATGCCTGTTAGATCACACAATACTTGTGAGAACACACAACTCTTCTAACACAGTAATCAGCTCAACTTTCTCTTTCAGGTCCCTTGCTGGACTTATAGCTTTTCTATGTGCTCATGCTCACTCTGTCTCTCTGTCTGTCTCTCTTTCTCTTTGTGTCCAGGAGGAAATGGGAGACAAAGACTCCTGTCCTCTCACTTGGTCATCTGAACCTGACCAAATTCTTTCAAACACAAAGTAGGTCAGGAACTTTTTTTTTCCTTTAAGTTCCCCTGCCTTATTTTTTTTACCCCAATTAACCTAAAAATTTACATTTTATTTGCCCAATTTTATGTTGGACACTTTGCTCAATGTACCTAGGAAGAATATGGAGACTTCGTTGGGATTCATGGTATGAAGGGCAAGCCCAAATGAAGTGGTTTTCTTTGCTCAGATTGCTGAGAGGCCCGCAGCTCATGACCAAGACTTGGTATCTCATTCTCCCTCCTCCTTCTCTCCTAAAGGCATAAGAACCTTTTGCATGGGTTTTTGAGTTGGTAAATCCACTGTGCTCTGCACTCATGGGATATCGCCCAGGTGGTAGGTTTGCTATCCTGTTATCTCAATTAAAGATGCTTTATCCTTCAACTCATGGCTTTGATTTATTTCAGGATGAGACATCTGTCTGAAACTTGACCCAGTGTTTCTCTCTGTTGGGTTCAAGACTGGCTTTCAAGTTCCCTTCAATATTGAAACTAATTGTCCCTGAGGCCTTGAGATCTAGTAGTTCAGACTCAGGATTCCCCTCCTGGCACTTAGGACTTGCTGCATGGCCTAAATTCTAACCCAAAGGATCTCCCTTGTCATGATATCTAACAGGATCTAAATAATATTTAGATAAGCACAGGGTTGTTACTGAAGCAATAGTCCCAGCTCAATAATGTCCCTATGCTTTAATTAGAGAGTTGATGACATTTTTCTCCTCTTAGGGATAATGACCATCCCCTCATAGAAGTGATACCCCTGGGGGAGGATTCACTCAGAGAGTAGATAGCTAGAAGCTACAGGGGTCCAGGATCTTCTGATGTCTTCTGGATCCTAGGATCATTAGCTCACACCTTGCCCTATAAAATCAATCAGTGGGTCACATTGTGAACACAAGATTCAGAAGCATAATGTCTAATAAACCCCATAATTCCAATTTCTGGGGCAAGGACTCACTCTTCAACAAAAACTGCTGGGACGACTGGAAAGCAGTCTGGCAGAAATTAAGTTTAGACAAACACCTGACACCATATGCCACAAGAAGTTCCAAATGAATAATGACCTAGATATAAAAGGTCATGCCATTAAAGAAGTATTTAGAAGGGAAGAGAAAGAGATAATTTTCATAGATTTAGATAGGGAGGAAACTGGTATTTAGGGTTATTGCAAGATAATATTGTCAAATGAGATAATATTTTTAGAGCACTTAAAACAGTGTCTGGCACATAGTAGGTACAATATAAATAATCATTTCCTTCCCTTCCCTTCCCTTGATGTTTGGGGGAATATTTTATACCAACTGTCCTTATCTCACAACCTTTCTAAAAATTGATTAAGCCAAAGTGACTGATTGATATTGACTGGATATCAAGCTATGGCATTAGACAAACAATCCCCTAGAACCTCAGGGTCAATCTTAGAACCCTGAATAGACATTGTAGTCTTGCTCTAAGACCTGGCAATTACAAGTGGGAGTTGGGATAATCACCTCAGAGCATAGAGACACATACACATATGTATGTATGGTTTTTGTTTATTATTTTTATCCTTTATAAATATATATTCTAAAACAAAAATAATAAAAATGTTTTCTAAATATTATTTAATTATCACTATTACTAATTCATTGTCAATATTATCATTAGTCTCCAGCCCTGCTCTATGTTGGGAATAGAGAAAGTGAAAGAGACACAACACAGGCCCAATTGCTGGGGAGCTTTCATCCTGAAAGAGGGTCAACAGATAGACAAATAGACACAGAGAAGTCACTCAGGAAGCTACTTTTAAGCCACCATACAAGTCTAGGAATAGACAGTATAGTATATAACCCTATTGTTTGTTTTTTTAACTTTTATTAATGTGTTTTGGTTTTACATTACAAGCATTTCCAGATTACCTCTCTTACAACAAAGTAAAACAATTAAGTAAAGCTAGCAATCCAATAACCTCTTCTTTCCTTTTTTATTTAATATTTTCTTTTCCCCCAAATTATATGTATTAACAATTTTTAACAATCATTTTTAAAATTTTTGAGTTCCAAATTCTCTCCCTCCTTCCCATCCCCCCTCAGAAGGTAAGCAATTTGATATAGATCATACATGTGAAGTCATACAAAATATATTTTCATAATAGACAATGACCTTTCTTAAAGTGTATGCAATATTCCATACTCCAAATTTGCTCTATTTAAAAAAAAATTGTAAGTTAACAGAAATTTATTTTTTCCATTCTCAACCCTATGGGGGGATGGGGAGAAGAGAGAAAAGAAAAATACCTTGTTTAAAAAAAAGTGCCTAGTCAAGCAAAACAAATTTCTTCCTTCCTTCCTTCCTTCCTTCCTTCCTTCCTTCCTTCCTTCCTTCCTTCCTTTCTATCTATCTATCTACACATGCACACATACACAATTCTTCATCCTATAATCTCTCTGTCAGGAGGCAGCTATAATATCCTGTCTTTAGTCTTCTGGAAGCATGATAGTCATAGTTCTAACAGCTTTCAAAGATTGTTTTGTTTCGACAATCATTATTATATAAATTGTTCTCCCAGTTCTGCTTATTTTGTCCATCAATTTATAAAAGCCTTCAAAATTGTTCATTTTTATAACATTGGTGTTATAGTTTAACTTATTATTCTACTTATGCACACTTCACTCTGAATCAGTTCATATGAATAATTACATGTCTCTTTTAAAATATCTATTTCCTGCAAAATGGATAATTTTGATTACATTAAATCAGAAAGTTTTTGCACAAATGAAGCCAATGCCACCAAGATTAGAAGGGAAGCAGAAAGCTGGGGAACAATTTTTACAGCCAGTGTCTCTGATAAAGGCCTCATTTCTAAAATATATAGAGAACTGAGTCAAATTTATAAGACTACAAGTCATTCCCCAATTGATAAATGGTCAAAAGACAGAACAGGCAGTTTTCAGATGAAATTAAAGCTATTTATAGTCATATGATAAAATGCTGTAGATCACTATTGATTAGAGAAATGCAAATCAAAACTCTGAGGTACCACATCATACCTATCAGATTGGCTAACATGAAAAAACGGGAAAATGATACATGTTGGAGAAGATGTGGGAAAATTGGAACACCGATGCATTGTTGGTGGAGTTGTGAATTGATTCAACTATTCTGGAGAGCCCAAAAGGGCTATAAAACTGTGCATGTCCTTTGACCCAACAATGCCCACTTTTAGGTCTATATCTCAAAGAGATCATAAAAATGGGAAAAGGACCCAAAGGTACAAAAATATTTATGGCAGCTCTTTTTGCAGTGGCCAAGAATTGGAAATTGAGGGGGTGCCCACCAACTGGGAAATGACTGAACAAATTGTGGTATATCAATATAATGGGATGTTATTGTTCCATAAGAAATGATGAGCAGGCAGACTTCAGAAAAACCTGGAAAGACTTACATGAACTGAAGCTGAGTGAAGGAGCAGAACCAGGAGAACATTATACACAGTAACAGCAACATTGTGCAATGACTAACTTTGATGACCTTAACTCTTCTCAGTCATTCAAGTATCTAAGACAACTCCAAAAGACTCATGATGGAAAATACTATTCACATCCAGAAAAAGAACCATGGAGTCTGCATGCAGATAGAAGTGTACTATTTGCTCTCTTTTTTTGTTTTGCTTCTTTCTCATGGTTCCTCCCATTGGTTCTAATTCTCCTTTACAACATAACTAATTTGAAAATGTATTTAATATGAATGTATATATAAAATCTACATCAGATTGCATGCTGTCTTGGGGGAGAGGGGGAGAAGAGAGAAGGGGAGAAAATTTAGAGCTCAAAATCTTATGGAAGGGAGGCTAGGTGGCACAGTGAGCAGAACACCAGCCCCGAAGTCAGGAGGACCTGGGTTCAGATCCGGCCTCCGACACATAACACAAAAAAATAGCCGTGTGACCTTGGGTAAGTCACTTAACCCCAATTGCCCCCCAAAAAGCAAAAAAAAATCTTATGGAAGTGAATGTTGACAACTAAAAGTAATTAATTAATTAAAAATTTAAAAAAATAAAATATCTATTTCCTCATTTCTTAAAGCATAATAATATTCTATCACATTCATTTACCATAACTTATCCAGCTATTCTTCAGTTGATGGGCCTCCCTTTAGTATTCTGGTTTTTGGTTTTTGCCACCACAAAAAGCACTAAGAGAAATATTTTCATACATTTAGGACTTTTTTCTATTTCTGTGACCTTTTTTGGATATAGGCCTGGCAACAGTATAAGTGGATCAAAGGGCATGTACTATTCAATAATTTTTGGGGACATAATTCCAAAGTATTTCCCGGTGATTATACTCATTCACAGATACAACAGTGCATCCCTATGGCTGTTTTCTTACAATTCCTCCAATATTTATCATTTTCCTTTTTTGCCATCTTTACCAATTTGGTTGTTGTGAGGCGGATTCTCAGAAATGCTTTAACTTACATTTCTAACTAGTAGTGAGTTGGAACATTTTTTCAAACGGCTTTAAATATTTTCTTGACAATTAATGATTCATATCTTCAGATCATTTATCAGTTGGGGAATGGTTATTATTATAAGTTTGAATAGTTCCTTACATATCTTTGAAAATGATTCTTTTGGGGGCGGCCAGGTGGCTCAGCGAATAAGAGCACCGGCTCCAGTGTCAGGATGACCTGGATCAAATCTGGGCTCAGATACTCAGCACCACACCCAGAAATAACTGGCCATGTAACCTTGAGCAAGTTACTTAACCCTGATTGCTTTAAAAAAAAAAAAGAAAATGATTCTTTTGTCAGAGAAACTTGCTATAAGAATTTTTCCCTATTGTTTCCCATTGAATCTTAGTTTTATGGGCTTTATCTATACAAAAGCTTTAAAATTTTATCTCATCAAAATTATCTATTTTACTTTCTGTAATCCTCTCTATCCCTTGTTGGGTCATGAACTTTTTCTTCTATCCATAGGTCTGATAGGTAATTTTTCCATGTTTTCTCTAATGTGTGTATGATGCAGCCTTTTATTTCTAGGATCACTAATCCATTTAGAGCTTATCTTGGTAAAAGGTATGAGATGTTAGTCTAAACCTGATTTTTTCCATGCTTCTTGCCACACCTCATACCAGACAGCTGAGTTACATCTCTATCAGCTGGAACTACTAGCCAGAATTTCTAGGACTCCAACCCTACCAGAACATCTGGTTGGTAATTTTACAATCTCTACCCAGCATAGCTTTTAATTTAAAAACAAACGAGCAAACAAAAAAACCCTGAACTTCCTTCCTAGAGGTACAAATACAAGAAAGGCTAACATGTCCATTATGGTACCCAGATGACCCAGTGAATAAAGTGCCAGGCCTGAAGTCTGGCCTCAGACAATTACTAGTGGTATGATCTTAAGCAAGTCACTTAACCCTGCATGCCTCAGTTTCCTAATCTGTAAAATGTACCAGAGAAGGAAATAGCAAACCACTCCAGTATCTTTGCCAAGAAAACCCCAAATGGGGTCACAAAGGGTTGGTCACAACTAAAACAACTGAATAATAACAGCAACATAGCCACTCAAGGAGACCTCAATAAGGGGATGGAAGAAACAGCAGCTCCTTTTTCTTCTGTGGCCTGCTTGTTGGAATCTCAGATGATGCAGCCTCTTTCTTCATCCTCTGGTCTTTAGGTAAATGAGAGTTGAGACTTCTGTGGCAATGCCAAGTGAGTCCCCTGACGGTAATAATTTGGATTGTTTAGAGTCTAGCTCTCAATTTCCAGGGTTGCCTAAGGAAAGTAGGGACGTGTAATTGGATGATAATGTTTCACACTCAGTTCTGATTTCATTCTCACTGAGCAATGAGAATTTCCTTTACTGAAACCCTACCATTCCTACAATCCATCATCTGATATATCTCCTCCTAACTCCTTTAGAAGGCTGTCTATATTCACTGCCACCATCTCTCTTCTCACAGCTCAATCCTTTATAATCTGACTTGTGATCTCATCATTCAACTGAAATTATTGTCTTTAAAGTTCCCAGTGATCTGTTAATGACTAAACAAGATGGTCTTTTCTGGGTCCTAATCTTTTCCCAGCCTACCCCCACACCATCTGCTGCATTTAACACTTTTTTTTGCCCTCTCTCTCTTGATATTCTTTTCTCTCAGAGTTTTTGTGACTCTCCTCTCTCCTGGTTCACCTTCTACCTGTCTAAACACCCTTCTACCTGTCCAAACACTGCTTTACAGGTTCATCATTCATATCACATATCCTAAATGTACCATTATGGTACCCAGTGAGTGCTCCCCAAAGCTCTGTCCTAGTCTCTCTTATCTTCTCTCTCTTTTCTAATTTCTCTTGGCAAGTTTAGCAGCAACCATGCAGTTAATTTTCTTTTCTTTTCTTTGCAGGGTGGAAGGCAAGGCAATTGGGGTTGTGACTTGCCCAAGGTCACACATCTAGTAAATGGGTCAAGTGTCTGAGGCCAGATTTGAACTCAGGTCCTCCTGACTCCAGGGCCAGTGCTCTATTCACTGCTCCACCTAGCTGCCCCTAATTATCTTTTCTATGGAAATAACTCCCAGATATCTATATCCATCACCATTCTCCCCTGAATTTCAGTCCTGAATCACCATTGCCTCTTGGACATTTCAAAAGATAGCTTAAACTTACTTAAACTTAGCTTAGTCCCAAAGATAGCTTAAACTTACCATGTCTAAAATTGAACTCATTAGCTTTCCCCCCTAAAACCTCCCTTCTTCCAAGCTTCCTATGTCTATTAAAGGCACCAGCATCCTTCTAGTGTCACAGGTTCATAACTTTGGCATCATCCTCAATTCCTTCTTTCTCCTTCATCCCACGTATCTAAACAGTTGCTAAACCCTGCCTGCTCTTTCAAATTTCACATCTCTTCCATCTGACCCCTTGTGTCCACTCACAGAGCTTAGTTCACTCACTCTATCTCTCACCTAGATTATTACAGTAATGTTCTAATCAGTCTCCCCCTGCTTTGGCCTATCCTACATACTACTGCCAGAGCCATTTTCCTTAAACACAAATCTGACCATGTGACTCCTCTTCTCAATAACTCCAGCGGCTCCTCTACAACTTCTCTGTTTTGCTTTTAAAGCCCTGGCCCCAATCTGTATGGCCAGAAATGTCCCAGGAGGAGAGACATTACTCCTTCTCCCACACACTTTCAGAGGCTTTTCCTCTCTTCCTCACACAGAGCACTCTGTCTCCCCATCTCCTGACTTGAAATGCACTTTGACTTTATATTAGCATCATATTGTCCCTCTCTTTCTTTAAGCTGCAGCTCAAGTATCATCTCCTTCATGAGCCCTTCCCCATCTGTTGATAACTCCAAAACTACCTTGTATTAACTACTTTGAATATATTTGAATCAGAAAGACCTGAGTTCAAATCCAGCCTTAGACTCAAGTTATAAAATTAGAAAACTGTGTAGTCTCAGGCAAGTCACTTGAACTCTGTCTGCCTCAGTTTCCTCAGTTGTAAAATAAAGATAACAGCCCCTACCTCCAGGGCTGTTATGAGGATCAAATGAGATATTTGTGAGTAGCTTAGTGCCCGGTACCTCATAGGTGCTTTATGAATTCTAAATTCATTATTATTATTATTATTATTATTTATACTTAATGTTCTGGGCACAACCCGAGGTGCTAAGGATATAAGTATTTTGTGACATTGTAGACATTTAATAAATATTTCTCAATTGATTCACACAATGATGGTGGATACCATACATGTAATTATGAGGATAAAGAACACTCATGTGATAATGAAGGTTTAATCACTGCCTAACAGAAAAATAGGCAGAGGAACTAGAAAGTTTGCCTCACCTTTCTATTAGGATGGTTAGAAAGTTGTCCCTTGCACATCTAGTGCAGCTAGATGGCGCACTGAATAGAACACAGGCCCTGGAGTCAGGAGGACCTGAGTTCAAATGTGACCTCAGACACTTAACACTTACTGGCTGTGTGACCTTGGGCAAGTCACTTAACCCCAATTGCCTTGCCTTCCCCCCTCAAAAAAAAAAAAAGACAAAAAAAGAAAGTTGTCCCTTAAATGACCATCCCCCTTTCCTGGAATGTTCTCCCTCCTCATGTCCACCCAATTAACTTCTCTGACTTGCTTCAAGTCTCAGCAAAAACCTCACCTTCTTTCCTTTCCTAGTCTTACTTAAGCTTAGAGCCATTGCCTCAGTTGATGTATCAGCAATGCAATATTCACAATGCTATTCCTTCCTCCTCCCTTATTTCCATGTCTGCCTTGGTGGTAGTGTTCAGTCATTTCAGTCATGTCCAACTCTTTGTGACTCCATTTGAGGTTTCCTTGGCAAAGATACTGGAGTGTTTTGCCATTTCCTTCTCCAGCTCCAGATGAGAAAACTGAGGTAAATAGGGTTAAGTGAGTTTTCTGAGATTTTTTAAATGCAAAATGATAATTTGCATCGTGATATTTCAGAAATCATTCACAACTTTAGATCATATTTCTCTATCTGACACTTTATTCTGGGAAAATCTACAAATATAGCTTAGGTCATAGGACCATAGATTTAGAGCTTAAAGGGAACTTAAGACAAGGAAATTGAGTTCCAGAGGTTGTTACTCACCCTAGATTATATAGGTAGTAAGTAAGTTTAGTGACTTGTCCAAGGAAGGAAGGAGGAAAGAAATAAGTATTTATTAAGCACCTAGTAGGTACTAAGTACTTTACAAATATTACCTCATCTGATCCTCATAATAACAAGGTAGTCACTGTTATTATCTCCACATTACAGTTGAGGAAACTGAAGCAAACAGAGATAAAGTGACTTGCCCAGGGTCACACAGCTAGTAAGTATCTAAGACTAGATTTGAACTCAAGTATTCCTGACTCCAGACCCAGCACTCTATGCACTGACACCTAGAAATCTCTAGTTTCAGAACTTATGATATAAACCCTGGTTCTCTGATTCCAAACCCAGGTAAATTTCCATTGTTTCACATTGTATCTTTTTCTTTCAGTCAGTTAGACTAATCTAGACTAGTCTAGGGAAAGGCATTGTCAAAGATGGCATTTGTAATACATTAGTAATAAATAAAACTTGTAATAAAATTGTAATAAATAAAATAAATTCATAAATTTCATTGACTCCCTAAGTGACATGGAGCAAACTTAGGACCTACTTCCTAAATTATAGTGTGACAAAAATTTCAGTTGGGTTTTCCTATTAAGAGGGATAGTAAATGCTGCTAGGTGATGTGTATGTGTGTATGTGTGTAAACGAAGAGCTGTGTCCCAAGACTTCAAAGCTGTGATTGATCATGTTAACAAATAACTATTACTACATTTGTAGGACTTAAAATGTCCACTTGCTTCTCTTCTTCTTCCCTCCTGCATTGAAAACATTTTTTAAACAGACTAAGTATTTTCCATTTCCAAATAAATCTAGAATATGTATGGTTGACATATCCTTCAATAAACCAAGACATTATAATGATATACATTTTTTTTAAAAAGGACTTCAGAGAAAGCACTCAACTGAATTCTCCTAACATTCCCCTGCAATCAACTTTAAAATAATACCTCAAATCAAATTCTGGTGTGGCAGAGCAAACAAAAGTTCAGAGTTAAACATTATTCCAGCCCAACACAACTTAAAGGGTTGGAAAGAAAGATCTGGGCCACAAGGTGAAGATTGATTTGAAGCCCATGGATGAAATATCAGTTGGTGAGACCAGATGTGGTGACAGAAGCAGCAGCAGCTTGAGGTGCTCTCAAGCCAGAGATGGTAACAAGACCGGGCAACTGGTCAGAAAGAGATTACAGAGGACCCCTGGGCTAGCACTGGATGCAAGGCCAGATGCTGTTGCCTATACCCACTTCTGGGCCAAAGTTCAAGGGAACACTTTTTGTTCCAGAGAGAGTGGAAGCTATGAGGGGCAGTATCACTTCCTGAGGATCAATATTAATTGCAATACCAAGAGATCAGGAACCCTTCCTGGGTAAGGACCAGAGTGCAGATCAGGAGAGCTCTTCCCAATTCACATCACCTTGGAAGCACTGAAAACTTCCAAACCCCCAAAACTAGTTCTGAAAACAGCAGTGAGAAAAAGTCTGAAGCTTAAGAGAGAGCCCAATGCCAGAAACAGAGCCCAACTTTAACATAAAGTTCAAAATCAAGAAATAAAATGGAAAAATAAGCAAACAACCAAAAAAAGAGAATTTGACCTTTAAAGGCTGTTATGGTGATAGGGAAAATTAAGACACAAACTCAAAAGAAGACAATGAAGTCAAAACAGCAATAAGCAAAGCATCAAAGGAGAAAAATGTGAATAGGATACAAATCCAACAAGAATTCCTGGAAGAATTAAAAGTTGATTTTCAGAATCAAATAAGAATGGTAGAGGAAAAAATAGGTAAAGAAATAGAAGCGGGGGGGCAGCAGACGATTCG
>NW_027187367.1:4043661-4062689 GCF_028583685.1 Petaurus breviceps papuanus
GACCTTCCCGCGGCTCCGCCTTCCACCCTCCCCTATCCATATAAAAAGGGGACTCTAAACAAACTTTGGAGCTGCAGAACCCACAAAATGACACAGAGAAGCTAACCTCCCGCTGAAGACAGCCCGGCAGGCCGGCAGGAATCGGCCAGCGCAGCGCTCTGGGAGCTGAACCCAGCCCCACGCAGAGGCTTTAGCCCCAAGGCGGGCCTGCCCAGCAGCCTGCCAGAGGGACTCCAGATCAGCAGAAGCTGTGGCCATTTCCAGATTTATCAATACACAGATGCGAAGGACAAGGTGAGAGGCCAGTGCAGTCTGGACTTTGGGACCTAGAAAGTGGGAGTGTGTGGCTTTTACCCCGAGGCGAGAAACCGCTGAGACTCCAGCACAGCCTGCCAGCTCCACATGGCGGCTTCAGCTCCTGCCCTGCACAGCGTAGGGGGACCAAGCACCAGTCTGAGGGGTAATTGCTCTTGCTTTAACCTGCTTGGATCTGGATTGCAGTCTAGGGTGGAGGTCCTGGGGTGTGTGTCTAGCTTGCCAGAGCGTGTGGAGACCTCAGAGAGGGCACCCATCTAATACCTCTGGCAGCTGAGAAAACCCCAGCGTTTGGGATGAAAACTCCTCATCTGGTGGCAGAGTCCTACTGTGGCAAAAAGCCCAAAAGTCAAATAATTGAGTGGCAAAATGAGCAGGCAAAGGAAACAAAGCAGACAGAAGATTCCAACATTACACTCCTATTTTGGGGACAAGAAGGAGCAAGGCATCAAACAGGAGGAAAACAGTGAAGTCAGAACTCCTGCACCAAAAGC
Organism: Petaurus breviceps papuanus; assembly: GCF_028583685.1. Taxonomy (NCBI): domain Eukaryota; kingdom Metazoa; phylum Chordata; class Mammalia; order Diprotodontia; family Petauridae; genus Petaurus; species Petaurus breviceps. The sequence goes on from NW_027187367.1 coordinate 4,044,471, forward strand.
TTCAAAGGAAAATACAAGCTGGTTACAGGCCATAGAGGACTTTAAGAAGCAGATAAGAGAAGTGGAGGAAAAATTGGGAAGAGAAATGAGAACAATGCAAGAAAATTATGAAATGAGAGTCAACAGCCTGACTGAAGAAAATAATACCTTAAAAAACAGACTGACTCAAATGGCAAAGGAGGCTCAAAAAGGCAATGAGGAGAAGAATGCCTTAAAAAGTCGAATTTGCCAAATGGAAAAAGAATCTCAAAAGCTCAATGAGGAGAATCATTGCTTCAGAATTAGATTGGAGCAAATGGAAGCTAATGACTTTATGAGAAATCAAGATGCTGTTAAACAGATCCAAACAAATGAAAGAATAGAAGGCAATGTGAAATATCTCATGGGAAAAACCACTGACTTGGAAAATAGATCCAGGAGAGATAATTTAAAAATTATTGGACTACCTGAAAGCCATGACCAAAGTAAGAACCTAGAAAGCATCCTCCAGGAAGTTCTCAAAGAAAACTGCCCTGATGTTTTAGTACCAGAGGTCAAAATAGAGGTTGAAAGAATCCACCGATCACCTCCTGAAAAAGGTCCCAAAAAGAAAACTCCTAGGAATATTATAGCCAGGTTCCAGAATCCCCAGATTAAGGAGAGAATATTACAAGCAGCCAGGAAGAAACAATTTGAATATTGTGGAAACACAATCAGAATAACGCAGGATCTGTCAGTTTCTACACTGAGGGATCAAAGGGCTTGGAATGTGATATTCCGGAGGTCAAGGGAGCTGGGATTAAAACCAAGAGTCACCTACCCAGCAAAACTGAGTATCATGTTTCAGGGGAAAATATGGTCATTCAGTGGAATACAGGACTTTCAAGCATTCTTGATGAAAAAACCAGAGTTGAATAGAAAATTTGACATTCAGATACTAGAAGCAAGAGAAGCATGAGAAGGTAAACAGGGAAAAGAAATCATAAGGAACTTATCAAAGTTGAACTATTAACATTCCTACATGGAAAAACAATAATTGTAACTTATGAAACTTCTCAGTAGATGAAGGGAATAGAAATATATATATATATATATATATATATATATATATATGAGGGTATGTGGGCACATGAATACATATGTGAATATGTGTATATATGTTTACAGGTATACATAGATAGAGGGTACAGGACCAATTTAACAGGAAGGGATGATACTTAAAAGGTGAAATTAAGAGGTGAGAGGAATATAATGAGAGAAGAGATGGGGAGAGACAGATTGGGGCAAACTATCTCATACAGAAGAGGCAAGGGAATATGGTTACAATGGAGGGGAAGAATAGGAAGGCAAAAGGGAATGGGTCAACCTTATTCCCATTGAATCTGGCTTGAGGAGGGAGAGAAATATACACTAAATAGGGGATCTCACCCTCCAGGAGAATAGGGGGGGGAAGGGGATGAGAGGGGGGCTGATGGAAGGGAAGGCAGGCTGGGGGGGAGGGAAGTTGGAAGCACCCACTTTTGAAAAGGGACAGGATCAAAGTAGAGAATAGAACAAGTGGGAGGTGGGATAGGAGGGAGGGAAATATAGTCAGTCTTTTGCAATATATCTACTATGTTATTATTTTGCATTAGCCGCACATGTACAACCTATACTGAACTGCTTGTCTTCCCAGTGGGGGTGGGTGGCAGGGGGCGAAGGGAATGAATCTGGAATTGAAAGTTTTAAAATCAAATATTCAAATATATATACGTGTGTGTATATATATATATTTGTATATATACATATATATACTATTATTAATACCATCTTACATGTAATTAAGAAATAAGACATACAGGCACTGAGGCATAGAGATCCACTGGAAAAGTCGAAACGGGTATTGGAGAAAATATGGGAGAGAGCAGATTGGAGGTGGGGATATCCTGTGGGACTGCTGTTTTGGGGGGATGTTTGGGGGGGAAATGGGGAGAAAATTTGTAACTCAAAATCAGGCGGAAACGAATGATGTAAATCAGAAGTTAATAAAGCATTAAAAAAAAGACATAGAGGCAAAGGAAAAAATATGAAAGACAATTAACAGTCTGGTAAAAGCATAAAAAATGCTCAAGAAAATAGTACCTTAAAAAGCAGAATTGGTCAATTGGGAAAACAGATACAAAACCTCACTAAAGAAAATAATTCCCTAATAATTAGAACTGGGCAAGTGGAAGCTAATGACTCCATGAGACATTAAAAATAATAAAATATAATTTAAAAGAATGAAAAATAGAAGAAAATGTGAAATATCTCATTAGAAAACAACTGACCTGGAAAATAGATCACAGAGAGATGATTTAAGAATTGTTGGACTCTCTGAAAGCCATGATCAAAGAAAGAGCCTAGTTATCATATTTCAAGAAATGATCAAGGAAAACTGCTCCAATATTCTAGAACCAAAGGGTAAATTAGAAATTGAAAGAATCACCACCTGATAACCACCTGAAAGAGATCCCACAATGAAAACTCAAAGGTATAGAATAACCAAATTCCAGAGCTTCCAAACTTAAGACAAAATACTTCAAACAGTCATAAAGCAGCCATTCAAATACCATGAAGTCATAGTCAGGATCACAGAAGACAGCAGTTACCACATTAAAGGAGCAGAGGGCTTGAAATATAATATTCAGGAAGGCAAAAGAGCTGGGATTGTAACCAGCAATAACCTAACCAGAAAAATCCTTCAAGGGGGGGAAATGAACATTTTAAACAGTCCTGATGACAATAGAGAATTAATAGAAAATATGACTTTCAAATACAAGACTCAAGAGAAACATAAAAAGGTAAACATGAAGGAAAAATCATAAGGGACTAAAAAAGCTCAAACTTTACTTTTCTTTATGGAAAAATGATACATACAACTTCTAAGAACTTCAATTTGCTAAAAGAAAAACAGTGAAGTAATATCAATACTAAATATGTGTGCATCAAATGGCATAGAATCCAAATTCTTAAAGAAAAAATTAACTGAACTATACAAGAAAATTAAATTAGTGGAGGACCTCTATTTTCCCCTCTCATAGTTGGATAAATCTAATCATAAAATAAATAAAAAGGAAGTGAAGCAGATGAGCAGAGTATTGGAAAAGTTAGATTTGATAGACCTCTAGAGAAAACTGAATGGGAATAGAAAGGAGGACACCTTTTTCTCATCCGTACTTGCCATTTTCACAAAAATTGACTGTATTAGGACATAAAAACCTCACAACCAAAGTCAGAAAACCAGAAATATTAAATATACCCTTTTCAGATGATAATGCAATAAAAATTACACTTAATAAAGGGTCATGGAAGCATAGGTTAAAAACTTTAAATGTCTCTTTTATTTTTTAAGTTTTATTTATTTTATTCTGAATTTAAGAAATAAAACAAAAATGTTAAGATATAGTACAATAAGAAAAAAAAAAGGATGATTGCATATGAAACTGCAAATGTCCAACTTCTTATTCCTTTTAAAAATATAATAAAGTTATCATGTAACTTTCTCTTTTTTTTCTTCCCTTACCCCACTCCCATCCAAGAAATGGCTATCATTAGTCACAAATATGTGTATATGTATGTAAGACCATTCAAAAAATACTTCTATTTATCAGTTTTTTTTCTCTGAATGCAGAGAATGTCTTCCTTCATGTGTCCTTTATAGTTCATTTGGGTATTTGTAATAGTCAAAATGACTTAGTCACTGAAAGCTGTCCATAAAACAGTGTTGCTGTTACTGCATACAATGTTTTCTTGATTCTACTCATTTCATTCTTCATTATTTCATATGTCTATCCATGTTTTTCTAAGATCATCAAACTCATCATTTCCTACAGCAAAGTAGTATTCCATCACAATCATATACCACAATCTTTTCAACCATTTCCCAATTGGTGGGTATCCCTGCAATTTCAAGTTTTTTGCCATCACATATGTTTTAGAATATATAAGTTCTTTTCCTTTTTCATTAATCATCTTTGGAAGCAGACTTAATAGTGGGACAAAGGGAATAAGCAGTTTAATAATTTTGGGGGCTTAATTCCAGATTGCTCCCTAAAATGATTGAATTAGTTCACAGTTCTGCCAACAGTGAATTAGTGTCACAATTTTTCCACATTCCCTCCAACATTTGTCACTTTCCCCTTCAATAATTTTAGCCGATCTGATAGGCATAAAATGATATCTCAAGGTTGGTTTAATTTGTATTTCTTTTATCAATAATGATTTAGAGGGGCAACCAGGTAGCACAGCAAGTAAGAGCACCGGCTCCAGTGTCGGGATGACCTGGGGATCGAATCCCGGGCTAAGACACTTAGCACCCACCCAGAAATAACTGGCCATGTAACCTTGAGCAAGTTACTTAACCCCGATTGCTTTAAAAAAATAATGATTTAGAACATTTTTTAATGTGACTATAAATTTTTTATATTTATTCATTGGAATACTGCTTGTTCATATTTTCTTTACCAATTATCAAATGGAGAATGACTCATATGTTTATGGATTTGACAAAGTTCTTTATATATTTGAGATATGAGACTTTTATCTGAGAAATTGTCTATAAAATTTTTCTCCATTTGGGGCAGCTAGGTGGCACAGTGAGTAAGAGCACCAGCCCTGGACCCGGGATCGGTTCCAGCCTCAGATACTTAACACCCACACGCACACACACACACACACACACAAAAATGGCCGTGTAACCCTGAGCAAGTTACTTAACCCCAATTGCTTTAAAAAAAAAAATTTCTCCAATTTTCTGTCTTCCTTCTGATCTTGGCTACATTTGTTTTATTTATACAAAACCTTTTTAATTTAATGTAATTCAAATTATCCATTTTGCACCTCACATTGCTCTTGCTCTCCCTCTTATTTATTCATAAATTGTTAACCTATCCATAAGTCTTATAGGTAATGTATCCATGCTCTTCAAATTTTTTTGGTAATATCTCTCTTTGTATCTAGGTCATGTATTCATTTTGATCTTCTCTCAGTATATTAGATTAAAAATTAATTGGAAACTAATCTAATCCTAAAGAATTAGTGGGCAAAAAAAAAAAACAATCATAAAAACAGTTAATAATTTCAGAAAAGGTAATTATAACAATAAGAAAACATTCCAAAATTTGTGGGATGTGGTCAAAATAGTAAGTATAAGAAAATTTATATCTCTAAATGCATACATCAATAAAAGAGAGAAAGAGGAAATCAATAAATTGGGCATGCACACAACTAAAAAAAAGCTAGAAAAAGAACCAATTAAATAACAAAAGTGGGGGGGGGGTGGCAGCTAGGTGGCCCAGTGAATAGAGTACCTGCCCTGGAGTCAGGAAGACCTGAGTTCAAATCTGGCCTCAGACGCTTGACACACTTACTAGCCATGTGACCTTGGGCAAGTCACTTAACCCTATTGCTTTGCCTTCCCCCCTCCAAAAATTTTTTTTAAAAAATTAAATATCAAAATGGAAATCCTAAAATCAAAGGAGAGATTAAAATAATTGAAAGTAAAAACAAACATTGAACTAACAAATAAAACTAGCTGGTTTTATGAAACCAGTAAAATAAAAAGTCAATAAAATAGATAAACCATTGGTTAATTTGATTTTTTAAAAAGAAAGAAGAAAACCAAATTACTGGTAACAAAAATTAAAAGCAGTGAATGTTCCACTAAGGAAGATAAAAATGAATGCAATATTAGGAGTAGTTTTGCCCAATCATATGCCAGTAGAACTGACAGTCTAAGTGAAGTGGATGAATATTTACAAAAAGGTAAACTGCTCAGATTAATGGAAGAAGAAATAGAATACTTTAATAACCCTGTTTTAGAAAAAGAAGTTGATGGGGCAGCTAAGTAGCTCAGGGAATGGAGCACTGGCCCTGGAGTCAGGAGGACCTGAGTTCAAATCCGGCCTCAGACACTTGACACATTTACTAGGTGTACGACCTTGGGCAAGTCACTTAACCCCAATTGCTCTGCTCTCCCCCTCCCAAAAAGAAAAGAAAAAAGAAAAAGAAATTGAACAAGCCATCAATTAGCTCCCTAAGAAAAAATCCCTAGGACCAGATTGATTTACAAATGAATTCTACCAAACATTTAAGGAACAATTAATCACAACACTATATGAACTATTTGAAAAAAATAGGTAAAATAGGAGTCTTAGCCAACTCCTTTTATGACATAAATATGTTTTTGATACCTAAGCCGGAGAGAGCAAATAGAGAAAAAAAAATTATAGACGAATTTCCTTAAGAAATATCAATGCAAAAATTTTAGATAAAATACTAGCAAGGAGATTACACCAATACATCACAAAGATCATACAGTATGACCATTTGGGATTGATACTAGGAAAGCAGGAGTGGTTCGATATTAGTAAAACTAGCAGCATAATTGGCCATATCAATAACAAAAACAACAAAAGTTATATGATTACATCAATAGATGCAGAAAAGGCCTTTGACAAAATACAACACCCATTCCTAGCTTTAAACAAATAGAAAGCATAGGAATAAATGAAATTTTTCTTAAAAGGATAAACTGTATCTATCTAAAACCAAGAGCAAGCTTTATTTGTAATGGGGGTAAACTTGAAGCCTTTGCAATAAGATGTAGAATGAAGCAAGAATGTCCATTATCACCACTTTATTCAATATTATCTCTTCTAGTCATAGAAATAAGACAAGAAAACAAAATTAAAAGAATAAAAATAAGCAATGGGGAAACAAAATTATCATTCTTTTTATGGTGGTATAATGAGAACCCTGAGGATCAACCAAAAAACTAATGGAAACAATTAGCAACTTCAGCAAAGTTGCAGGATATAAAGTAAACCTACATATAGCATTAGCATTTCTATATACTACCAATAAAACCCAGCAGCAAGAGAAAGAAATTCCATTTTTTTAAAAAATGTAGACAACATAAAATATTCAGGAGTCTACCTGTTAAGACAAACCCAGGGATTAAATGAATACAATTAAAGAGCACTTTTTTTTAATTTTTTTTTTTTTTTTTTTTTTGCTTTTTGGAGGGAAGAAGTGACTTGGTTAAGATCACATAGCTAGTAAATGTTAAGGGTCTGAGGTCAGATTTGAACTCAGGTCCTCATGACTCTAGGGCTGGTACTCTATTCACTGAGCCACCTAGATGTCCCTAAAAAGCACTTTTCACACAAATAAAGACAGATCTAAACAACTGGAGAAATATCAATTGCTCATGGGCAGGCCAAGCCAATATAATAAAAATGACAATTTTACCTAAGTAAATTTACTTTTTCAGTTATACTAATCAAATTACCAAAAAAAAAATTTATTTTGTAGCACTAGAAAAAAAAGTTGCATAATTCATTTTGACCAAAAGAATCAATAAAAATAAAGTGAAGAAAGATGGTTTAGCAATTCCATGTTAGAAACTATACTATAAATACACTATATTATATATTGTTATGTATTGTATTATGTTACATGTTACATCAAATACAATCTGGTACTGGCTAAGAAATTGAGTGATGGAAAAGTAAAATAGATTAGGTACACAATACACAGTAGTAAATGTCTAAAGTAGTCTAGTGTTTGATAACCCAAAGATCCAAGCTTTGGGGGTAAGAATTTGCCATTTGACAAAAACTTCTGGGAAAACTGGAAAGCAGTTTAGTAGAAATTAGTCATAGACCAATAACTCACACCGTATACCAAGAAAAGGTCAAAATGGATAAACTATTTAAACATAAAGGGTGATAATTTATAAATAAATTAGGAAAGGATGGCAAAATTTATCCTATCTATGGATAAAGGAAGAGTTTATGACTAAAAAAGAGATAGAGAAAGAATCACAGAACTGAGGGGAAGGGAAGAAAAATTTTATGGTAAGTTTCTCTTATAAAGACCTCTTTTCTTTTTTTTTTTTTTTGAGGGGGAAGGCAAGGCAATTGGGGTTAAGTAACTTGCTCAAAGTCATACAGTAAGAGTGTCAGGTGTCTGAGGTGGATTCAAACTTAGGTCCTCCTAACTCCAGGGCGTGTGTTCTCTTCACTGTGTCACCTAGCTGCCCCCCTCATTTCTCAAATGTATAGGTAACTAGACCAAATTCATAAAAATAAGAGCCATTTCCCAGTTCATAAATGACCTAAAGATATAAATAAGAAATTTTCAGAAGAAGAAATTAAAGCTATCAATAGTATATGAAAGAGCAAGTTACTTAACCCCGATTGCTTAAAAAAAAATAGTCATATGAAAAATGCTTTAAATAACTACTGATTAGAGAATAAAACAATTCTGGCATACCACTTCACACCTATCAGATTGGTTAACATGACAGAAAAGGAAAGTGACAAATTCTGGAGGGGATATGGAAAAAAATGAGATACTAATGCATTGTTAATGGAGTTGTGAACTAGTCCGACTATTCTAAAGAACACAAGAAAGATAAAAATGTCCATGCCCTTTAACCCAGCAATACCATTACTAGGTCTGTATCCCAAAGAGATTTGGAAAAAAGAAAAGTAAAAGGGCTTATATGTATAAAAATATTTATAGTAGTTCTTTCTGTAGTGGCAAAGAATGGAAATTGAGAGAATGCTCATCAATTGAGTTGAAGAAGTTGTGGTATTTGATTATAATGGAGTACTATTTTGCTATAAGAAATGATGAGCAGGATGCTTTCAGAAAAACCTGGAAAGACTTACATGAACACATAGTGAAGTGAGCAGAACCAGAAGAACATTGTACACATTAACAGCAATAGTGTACAATGATCAAACATGAATGACTTAACTATTCTCAGCAATAAAAAGAGTCAGACAATTCTGAAGAAACTCTGATGAAAAATGCTATCCATCTTCAGAAAAAGAACTGATGGAATCTGAATACAAATCAAAGCATACTTGTTTTTTACTTTCTTTTTCTTTTTGGTCTGGTTTTTTTTTTCACATTATGAGTAATATGGAAATATGTTTTGCATGACTGCACATGTATAACCTTTATCAAATTGCTTACCTTCCCAATTGGGGGGGAGAGAGAATTTGTAACTCAAAATTATAAGGAATGAAAGTTAAAGTTATTTTTATATGTAAAAAGAAGACATACATTTGGTTCTGTTAGTATTGGTTTCCCCTTGATTCCCTTTTCTCCAGAGAAAATGGTGGCCATTATAAACTGCCCATCATGGAAAACCCAATCCACTTGAAGAGGGTAAATGATCATCAACTCCCATCCCTCACCCCATATACACACACTGGGAGCTTTTCTATGTTTCTGGAATTGCCAGGTGTCTTATCACTCACTAAGGGCAGCTAGATGGCACAGTGGATAGAGCATTGAGCTTGGAATCAGGAATATTCATCTTCCTGAGTTCAAATTTGGCCTCAGGCACCTACTAGCTATTCAACCCCTGGGCAAATCACTTAACTCTGCTTCAGTTTCCCCATCTGTAAAATGAGCTGAAGAAGAAAATGGCAAACCACTCTAGTATCTTTGCCAAGAAAGCCCAAAATGGGGTCATGATAAGTTGGACATGACTGAATCAACCAAACACAAACCACTTGCTACAAAGCCTTCCTTGATATTTAAAACAAACAAGTGCTTTCCTGTGTGGTACTTCCCACAGGTTTGAAATGCTAGCCACAGTCACAATGTGGAGATTTCCTCCTTGAAATATTACCTGCACAGAAGCCTAGGGACTACCCCTTGAAATTCTATTTGCTCCCCAGGGACTGCCCTTTGTAATACGTATTGGTCTAGCCATAGCCTCCCAAGTTTAGGAGCATTCATGGTAAGCAATAAAAAGAAAATAAAACAGTCTTGAGACTCCCCAAAGCAGCTGCTCATTGCTTAAGTAAAAGCACTGGACACCTGCGTACCTCGCAAAAGCCTCCTATTTAATGACTGTATTCGCACATTCCTTGGGAAGTAGGTAAAGCAAATACAGTTGTTACCTTCATTTTGCAGAAGAGTAAACTGAGGCTCATATAGGCTAAGTAGCTTGCCTACAGCCACAGTGGCCTTGGGAATTGCTGAAGACAAAGAATCTGATGAAGAAAGTTTCACAGATTTACATGAACTGATGCAAAATGAAGTGAGCAGAACTTGGAGAACAATGTACATAGTAACAGCAATATTATAACAATATCCCACTATGAAAGACTTAGCTACTCTGATAGATACAATGATCTATAACAACACCAAAGACTTGTGATGAAAAATGCTATCCACCTCCAGAGGAAAAAAAATCCGATGAACTCTGAGTGTAGATTGAAGCCTTTTTTTTTTTTCATTTTATTTTTCTTGTTTTGTTTTTCTAACACGGCTAATGTGAAAATATATTTTGCATGACTTCATATGTATAATGGGCATCATATTCCTTGCCTCCTCAATGGGGGTGAAGGGAGGGAAATAATTTGGAACTAAAAATAAACATAAGAGAGAGCTAAAGAAAGAGAGAGAGAGAAAGAGAAACTTCAGGGGTGGCTAGGTGGAACAGTGAATAGAGCACGGGCCCTGGAGTCAGGAAGACCTGAGTTCAAATGCAGCCTCAGACACTTAACACTTAACTAGCCATGTGATCTTGAGCAAGTCACTTAACCCCAATTGCCCTCCAAAAAGCGAAAAAAAAAAGAGAGAGAAACTTTCTCCACAAATACAAATCAGCAGGATCTGTGCAATCTATAACCTTAAAAGCTGACTGGTACACTATTAACTATTTATCTCATTGTCTCATAACTGGTATGTGTCAGAAATGAGACTTGAACCCAGGCCTTCCTTACTCCCAACAAACCCTCTATTTATTATGGCCAGGATTATGGGTAGTTAGATCATACCCAAGTTATAGGGAGATAGTGGTCATATTTGTGAGGTCAGGTGGGAGGAGGGGTGTTTCAATTTCAGAAAGGTTGCGCTCTGATAACATCTCTAAATGGTCTCCTAGAGAAGGAAGATTCATAAAATATTTGAAGGATGTCTTTTCTTAGTTGGAGCTAGAGAAAAATCTCAGGTCCCTTCCAGTTCTCATAATTCGATGCAACTGTGATTTGTCCTTAATATTTTGAAAAGAAAATGCATTCTGATATTTGCTTTATATTCTTGAGCACTTTATATTCGTTATGAATTTTTAAAAGCCTCAAGTAAAGTGTTCTTTATCATGCCACGGAGGTGACACTCCATCCCACCCCTCAGGCTCAAAAATGACATTTTCTACCTATTTTTTCTACTTTTTTCCCTATTTTTATACAATATGGCTAGTGTGGAAATAAATTTTACATGACCACATGTATAATCAGTATCATATTGCTTGCCTTCTCAATGTGTGGGAAAGGGTCTGTGAGGAGGGAGAGAATTAGGAACTGAAAAGCGAAAAAAAAAAAAAAGAAAAGAAAAATGACATCACCACAGAACCAAATCCCAACATATCCTTATAGGTTCAAAGGGCTTCAAAAGGAGGCTCAGTGATGGCCTGACTTCTAAGCAGCAAGGCTAATTAAGTTTGTAAAATGTGCATGGTGGTGAAATTATTAGCTTAGCAACTCTTGAATATCACCTGCTAAGTTATAAAAGGTAGTCTGTGTCATTTGAGAAAATATCCTCACAGATGAAAGCATGGAATTCCTGTACTCCAGAAATTCTCTTAGGTTTTCTGGGATTTCCCTTTCTTGTAACAGGCTCACTCTAATCTTCTGAAACCCTCCATATCTGGAATCTTTCATGCTAGAATCATCCCTATTGGCCTCTTCCAGCACCATACTGATCTCAGCCAGGCAAAGATATGATGGAGCCATTGATGGAGTCTAATCTAACATTTTAAAATTTTTATTGTTAGTATTTACACCTCACAATGGGATATAGAAATTCATTTACCCTACAAGAAAGTGAGGGGGTAGGGGGGATATAAGAGAGGGCAGATTAGGGGAAGGGGTATCTAGTATGCTTACCATCTTGGGGTGCAGGATAGGGAAGAGATGAGGAGAAAATTTGTAACTCAATATCTTGTGGAAATGAATGTTGAAAACTAAAAATAAAGAAATACAAACAGAAAGTTAATATTTACACCTCAGAAATTGGCTTGATTAAAATGCTAACATTACAGATTAAACTTAAAAGCATGTCATGAGACCATACTCCCCATACATACACAGAGCCCAGTTGTTCAGCATTTACTACCATACCACTGCAATCAGGCCTTCCTGGCTGCTCCTCAGTGATTCTCCAGCTCAGAGCTGGGAAACCATCCATGGACTAAATACCATTCTTCCCTAGAAAAATAATGATTGGGGTGGTTCAGTGAATAGAGCACCAGTCCTGGAGTCAGGAGAACTTGAGTTCAAATTTGGCATCAGACACTTAACACACACACACACACATAAAAACTTGCTGTGTGACCTTGGGCAAGCCACTTAACCCCAACTGCCCTCCAAAAAGCAAAAAAAAAAAAAAAGAATGATCAATTAATTTTTTAAAACATGTATTTATTAATTATCTACTATGTGTCAAGCATTGTGCTACATTCAGGGAATATAAATACAAAGAATGAAGAAATGCTCTTAAAGAACTTACATTCCTGATATAATGTTTTTGCTGGTGATCCATTGGATGGACTCTCCTAGTGTGGGCACTATTGTCATATGTACATGGTATATAATGGGAATGATATTCTAACCCTTTCCCCCATTCAAGATAGGCTAATTTTTCCTTAAAAGGTAGTAAGACCATTCTCGAGACTTGATTAGCTCAGGGGACTAAGGACTCAGCTTGTTGCTCTCACTTATTGATTGCCTGAATACAAAACAGTCGCTTTTAATATTTTTGGTAACCATTATTTCAATATAATTTATTTCCTTTGTAGTCCTGTATAATTTATGTACTTGAAAATTTATTCTGAGAAGGGCTAGATAGACTTCATTAGACTGCCAAAAAGAATGCATGACACATAAAAATGTTAAGAACCCTTGGATTAGAGAATGGCATAGATCTTATTGCTGCTACCACACTGTGGCAAGACTGGTGTGGGAGAGCAGTGGCAACTCCAGGAACTTCTCTCAATCTTCTCTCTTCTCCCATTAAGCCCTAGAGTTCCCCCTTTTCAAGAGCATCCACATGTCCCAAGTCTAGAATCAGCTATAAATGGCATATTTACTATGGACAAAATAGGGGGAAGGAATAAGAGAAAAGGTAAAGAAGGGAAAAAAGAGGTTTGTTTTTTTTAAGTCAGTTGCATGAGATCCAGATGGAAGAAATGGGTTCAACAGCATTTCTTGTCAAGAAGATCTGGAGCTACAAGGTCATTATGGTTTGAAATGGAAGGCATAAAAGGAAAGTGCGCCATAGGTGACTTCTGTGGGAGAAGCATCAGATCCATGAAGGAGACTTTGCTCCCTCCTTCCCAGGTCTATCTGATCAGCAGCAGCGCTGGTTACATTCTCATGGTACCCTAGCTCTTTGACTTCAGGGAGGGCCTCACTTCCTTGGGCTTCCTCACCCTCCCAGACTATATTGACTTGACTGCTGATCAAGTAGACCTGATCACAGTACTGACCAAGAAGATAATGCTGAAGATCCCACTTGTTTTATCCCCAATGGGCATAATTGCTGACGCTAGAATGGCCATTGCTGTGGGCACTCACACAAGGTGTATTATCTTTATCCATCACAATCACACCCTAGAATTCCAGATTAACAAAGTGGAAAAAAAGTAGAAAAAAAGATAAGCTAAGCTTTATCACTGACCCTGTGGTTTGAACTCCAAAGTTCAAATCAAAGATGCATTTGAAGCCTTGATATATGTTTATGCCAAGTCATAGCTGTCTATGGGCTCCCCATCACAGACAATGGCAAAATCAACAGCCAACTAGTGGACGTTATCTCCTCTGGAGATATGGACTTTTTTTTTCATTTTATTTTTTTCATATTTTTTTTTCTTTTTTTTAAGGAAGAGGAGCATGACTGTTTCCTACAAGAATCACACTAAAGGAAGGTAATGAAATTCTATCATGGGGCAGGAAAGGGAAGGCATTCATTGTGGTTGAGGATGATAAGTCATGATTTATATGAATAGGAAGAGGAACCTGGATGGAGTGTTGGACTTAGAATCACAATGATCTGAGTTTGAATCTTCAGATATTTACTAGCCACGTAACTCTATGCAAGCCACTTAACCACTGTTTGCCTCAGTTTCTTCCTCTATAAAATTGAAGATAATAATAACACCTACCTCCCAGGGTTGTTGTGAGATGCAAATGAAATGATGTTTGAAAAGCACTTTGAAGACCTTAAAGTACTATAAGAATTATTATTATTATTTACTGTTAAAGATGCATAGCAGCATCATAGTAGCTAGCTAATGTGAAAGTCAAAACCTGCTTTTTTAATACAATATTTTATTTTTCCCCAATTATAATACATTGAAACAATTTTTGAACATTTTTAAAAGCTTTGAATTCTAAATTCTATCTTTCCTTTCTTCCCTTCCCCCCTCCATGAGATGGCAAACAACCTGATATAGTTTATATATATGAAATCACGTAAAACATTTCCACATCATTCATTTTGTATAAGAAGACTCAAATGAAAAAAAAAAGGAGAGGAAAGGAGAAGAAAAGAAAAAAAAAAAAGAGGAGAAAAAGAGAAGAAAGGAGAGGAGAGGAGAGGAGAGGAGAGGACAGGAGAGGAGAGGAGAGGAGAGGACAGGAGAGGAGAGGGGAGGCCAGTTGAGATTTTACCCAGGGATAAAAACTCACTCAAAATCTGATTAAAATATCTCAAAGAGCACCAAATGGCAAAAATTCCTCCTATCCTTCAAAAATCCACCTTTTTTTGTTTTCCTCACTCTGGTATCATAAGACCCTGTACAATATGTTCAGTGAAATGTCATCTCCTTGAGGACAAGAAACATTTCATTTTTGTCTTAGCGAAATATTTTTTTTTTTTTTTTTTTTTTGTTGGTTTCTGGAAGCAAATCGAATCCCACTGAACTGGGTGAGACGCTGGAGGGCCTGTGTGTCTGTGGTTTTCTTGGCAGTTATGTACTGCACCGACCCTGGAGAAGTGGACCATTCAACTCGTTTGATTTCGGATCCTGTGCTCCTTGTTGGAACCACCATCCAATACACGTGCAATGCTGGCTTTGTTCTGGAAGGAAGCTCCCTGCTGACCTGCTACAGCCGAGAGACGGGGACGCCCATCTGGACCTCCCGACTCCCACACTGTGTCTGTGAGTCATGTTTATTGACTGGGTCCATATGGGCTTTGGGAACTTTGCTCTACAGCCTCTTGGCACAGCGTTGGGTGGGATATTTGAAAAGAACCAACCCTATATTTGGGGCAGTGCAGTTCCACTTTTAGAAACTTGGTGCTTGGGATCAGTGAGTTCCAACCATCCAGGAAGGCGACATACAAGCCTAGAGAGGAGAGGGAAGGAAAACTACTCACAACGAGTTCATACCCTTACCAGGGCCAAATGGTAACCTACCAGGGATTTGGTCAACACAGTCAGCACTGTGGTTAATCAGTCAGTCAACAAACATCTATTAAGCATTCACAATGTGTCAGGAACTGTGCTAAATACTGGGGAAACAAAGAAAGTAAAAAATGGGCTTCAAGGAGCTAAAGTTCTAATGGAAACACACAAACAGCTATGTTACATACACAAATATATGTGGTGTAAGTGCAAAAGGTGTCTCAGAGGAAAAACCATAGTGAGGGTTGGGGTAGAAACTTGGAAATGCTTATTGCTGAAGGTGAAAGCCAGGGAAGCAAATGTAATCTTATGATCCATTAAGATCCATTAAGAGAAGCTTAGTGTCTACCCCTAGGGAGGGAATAGTCCTGTTGTCCTGAGCCCTGAGGCAGAGCAAATCTAATGTATTGTGTTCTATTCTGAGAGCTATATTTTATGAGAGATGTGGTGGAGAGCCTAAGGTCTGGCCACATCAGGATCAATTAAAGGAAAATGTGTAGCCTAGAGGAGAGAAAGCTTCACGTGGATGCATAGTAGCTCTGAATAAGTATCTGAAGGGCTGTCATGTGAGAGGAAATTAGTTCAGGAGATGTGTTCAGCCCCAAAGGGTAGAACTTGAAGTGATGTGATAAAGTTGCAAGCTTCCAACAATAAGTGCTGTCCCCAGATGGGATGGGCTGCCTTGGGGGCTGAGGCATCTGCCCCACTCCTCACTGGAGATCTTAAAATGGAAGCCAGGGGATGACTACTTCTGGGTAGGTTGGAGAGATCTTTGTTCAGGTAGATATTGCCTTTAGAAATCCTCTGCTGCCCCTTCTGGCTCTAAAGTGCTATGATTCTCTAGAGGCACAGGATCTCTTGTGGCAAGGAAAACTGGTCTTGGCAAATGTCACAGAGCAAAACCCTTTCCCAGATTCCTATAGGGAATTCTGTGACTCAGAATCATAGAGCCAAAGATCATAGGATTTAGAGCTGGGAGGGGCCTTATAACAGAGACTGTCAAAGCTGGGAGGGGGCTTAGAACAGAGGATGCAGGGATTTGGGGAAGACTTAAGAACAGAGAATGCCAAGAGCTGGAAAGGACTTTAGAATCATGTGCTTATACAATGTCAACACTGAAACTCCTTTTTACAGAGAAGAAAATTGAAACTCAGAGAAGGAATTTCCTCTTCTCCAATTCCCTTTCCTTCGATTTCAAGTTCAGCTCCTTTAGAAAAGCTATAACCAGTTGATCAGCCCTTGTTGGGCTGAACACTTACTCCTATTAACTGCAGGAGGTTCCCACCAACCTGTTCCACATGGTAGGAGCCATCACGAATTGATTCAGTAAATGAAGCCACCAAAGACCGAGGAAGAGAAATTCTAAACAAAAACTTGTTTTGAAATGCTGGGCTGTGAGATGTTGCTAAAGGGGTGGAGGCTGGGGATTTTGTAATGAGATTGGAGTGTGATAGCCCTCCAGGACCCAAGAGACTTGCTGTATTTTCTGCATCCCAGGCCTCTCCTGCTCCCAAACTGCCTCTTTATTGGCATTATCTCTGCCACACTGAGTTATGGGGAATTCCTTAACACTGAATACTAATGGGTTCGCAAGCCATGAGGGTGTGAGGCAGCACTCAGGGCTGAGGGCAATCAACAGAGAAATGATGAACGCCAGGGCCTGGTCACAGTTAAGCTGATAAATTGGTCAGGACCATGGACAAGGACTGGGGCTGTCCAGCACAAAGCCCACTACAAGTACTACTAGCCTTTGTGATTCTTGCTCTAAGGGCATTTTTTGAAGTTGTAGTAAACTGACAGAAGGTATTTCAAAATGCTTCCATTAATGAGAAGTCAGAGTAGCCCTCCCTATTAGGTGAGCTTAGTAGCTTTCTGTGGGCTTGATAAAGTCCGCTCAAGTCTTCCACAGCAAGGCACACAAACTGTGTTCACAAAATAATAGTGGTAAGGATGATTGGACAAATTGCAATGAGAATTTTATGGGCGAATCACCAGGAAACCACTTAGTCTATCTATAGAAAGCATACCCCCATGGAAGATGCAGAACTGGTGTTACTTCCTGACCCTGGGGGCACCTGATGTGTATGAGCTAGTCTTCTAGCCAGAGCTTAGAGAAGTTACATCCAGATCGGAACTCCTGATACTTATCTAGGGCATTATTGTTTGTGAAACACTTGGTAAGTATTAACTCCTTTGAGTCTTACAGCCCAGTAGAAACTATAAAATCCCCATTTTATTGATGAGGCTCAGAGATGTTAATGATTTGCTCATGGTCACAAGGTTAATGAGTATCAGATGTAAGATTTGAACCTAGAGATTTCCCCACCCCTGATCTAGATTCTCTGAATTCAAACACCAAACAATCCATCCACCACACAATTGCCTTCAAATATTTAGAGAGGAGTCATGTGGATCAGATTTGTTTTTCTTGGCCCCAGTTGGGAGAAGTAGGCTAAGTAGAAAACAATTGCAAGATCATTTCACTTAGTTATAAGGAAGACCTTCCTCACAGGAGTGCTTTCCTGAAACAGAAGAATATGCCTTGAGGGTTTTCCATTCCCAGAGGCCTTCTAGTAGAGGCTGAAGGACCACTTTTCCATAATACTATAGAAGAGAGTTGTGCTTCAGGCAAGGTGTTAGACCAGATATCTCCTAGAGTTGCTTCCATATGAATCTAAGAGTCTAGGATTCCAACATTCTATTATGGGACTTTATGATTCTGAGTTTCAATTATTCCATGCCACCTGCTGGCATCTTAACAGCATTGCACAGCTTATTTAAAT
>NW_027187367.1:4063089-4111090 GCF_028583685.1 Petaurus breviceps papuanus
GGAAAGGAAAGGAAAGGAAAGGAGCTTGCTTCAATATGTATTCAGATATTATCAGTTCCTTCTGTGGAGGCATATAATATTCTTCATCGTTAGTCGTTTGGGATTATCTTGGATCATTGTATTACTGAGAATAGCTAAATCATTCATAGTTATTCATTGTACAATATTGCCATTACTGTGCACAACATTCCCCTGGTTCCGTTCACTTCATTTTGCATCCATTCATGTAAGTCTTTCCAGGCTTTTCTGAAATCATCTTGTTTGTCATTTCTTTTAGCACAATAATATTCCATCACAATCATGTACCATAACTTTTTTAACTGTTCCCCAACTGATGGGCATTCCTTCAATTTCCAATTTTTAGCCCCCACAAAAGGAGCTGCTATAAATACTTTTATACAAATAGGTCCTTTCCCTCCCCTCAACCTTTCTTTATGTCTTTGGGATGTAGACCTAGAAGTGGTATTGATGAATCAAAGGGTATGCACAGTTTTATAGCCCTTTGGGCATAGTTCCAAATTGCTCTTCAGAAGGGCTGGATCAGTTCACAACTCTACCAAGAGTGCATTCATATCCTGGTTTTTCCACATCACCTCCAACATGATCATTTTCCTTTTGTCATGTTAGCCAATCTGATTGGTGTGAAGTGGGTAGCTGTCAAAATTTGGTTTTAAAAGTTATGTTTTTGACATAAGATTGGAAAAGTCATAGTTATACATCTCTGGGTGCTTTAGTAAACAGCCACCATCTAAATCTAGCCCTGAATTTAGCACAGTGCTTAAATATAGAGTAGATACTTTAATTTTTGTTGAACTGAACTCTTTTGATTATTTGTATTAAATATCTTTTAGTCGTGTGTGTGTGAATCTATTCCTTTTCCTAGTTCTAACCTGCTTTTAATGTCAAAGGTGTAAGGTTCCCCTTTTTCTTTCAAGTTGTAAGTTGTGTACTAATTTCTGTACATTCTGTGCTCTAGCCAAATTGCATAACTTTCTGCTCCCAAAACATTCCCTGTTCTTTTAAAGACTATTAGAGACAATCCCTCTTTTATGTAGTTTTGCTCAATTATTTTAGAAATACTAGTGGATTTAGTACATGGGTGCTCAGAGAACCTGGGATCAAATCCTGACTTTGCCAGTTCTATGTAACCTTAGGTAAGTTTCATCTCTTGATTTCCTCATCTTTGAAAGGAAGGAGTTGGATTAGATGACTTCAAAGGTCTCTTCCAGCTTTATATTCCTGTGAATATATTTTGGGGGTGGCTTATTTGTAAAATTATTCAGGTTTGTCTGCTGAATCAAAACAAAACATATGTATTCAAATCCATCGGTCCTATGGAGTCAGAAATGGGACCTAGGCCTTCAACAAGTATTCATTCATAAAACAGATATTAAAAAATGCCTACTGCGTTCAGAGCACTGTGCTAGGTTTCAAGAGAGATGCAAAGTTTAGATGAGACAGTTTCTGTCTTTAAGGAACCTACAATCTGAGAGATAAGACAAAATAGATGGTTGTAAAACATCATATTACATGATATTTACATTAGAATGTAGAAAACAAAGTGCTATGTAAGATGACCATGTTTCCCAACAGGGGACAGAGACCCTCTGTACATATACCTTCAAAGACTCTACCCTACTAAGACTGGGGGATGGGAAAAGGAGTTAATCCTTTGAGATCTGGAATGTGGTCTGGGGAAGAACTACCTTGATTTGGAGAATGAATCAAATCTCTCCTTGGTCTCTATAATCTAACTGACCTCAAAGTATGCTTCATCCCATCTGACCATCCACCAGTACATCTGCCCAGTTGGCAGCCTCAACTCATTGGTCCAGCCCCTATTCCCCTTTCTGCCTCTTGCTCAAGGTATAATAGTCAATTCAGTTCCTAGTACTCAAAAGGGCATTCTAATATATTGCCCTATGGTTCCACTGACAATCCTTATGGCTGCCTAGCCTAGATTAAAGATGCTTTGACCATGAATATTGTCTACCTCTGATGCTCTAAAATGTTCACTTCTCAGGGGCAGGGACTAATTTTTGTATTTGTACCTTCAGCATCTATACCTAGAACATAATAAGTCATAGGCTTGCATAGAGGACTAATGGACTCAACAGAGACACCCTAAAAAAGCATTCCCGCAGACCCTTTGAAAGCTATGCTCTATGCACCATTATAATGTCTTTGCTTAGTGTTTACTATGTTTGTTGATTGATTGACACCAGTTGAGTGGAAGTAGGGGAATCAGAAAAAGGCTTCCTGGAAGAGATGGTATGTGAGTTCAATTTTAAAGGATGGATAGGAAATCAACAGGAAAAGGAAAGGAAGTACATATCAGGCATAGGGAACAATGTGACCAAAGTTATGGAGAAGGGAAAGTACAGGGAATATTCTGAGAGCAGAAAGTTATTTGATTTAGCTATATCAAAGCATATGCAGAAATAAGCATATGAGATACAACTTGAAAGATAAAAAGGTACAAGTTTGTGAATGGTCTTGAATGCCAGGAAAAGAGTTTGAACTCTATCTTACCACGTGGCCCTACTCTCCCCAATCCCTGATTTTGTCCTTTAACTAGACATCCAGACTTCCACTATACCACACCATATTCCTCCTCTCACCCGCTGGTCTCTTTAACCTCTGGTTCTCTTTCTCCCTCTTCTTCCTCCCTCCCCACCCCCACCTACTAAGTGTCTCCTCTCTTTTCCATCATTCCTAAGCCCATCCTTTCCATTACATCAAGAATCTTCAAAGAAAACCGGTTCTTGTCTTTCTGGCTCTGAGGGTGGATTCCCTTTGCTCTGGTAACTTTGATCCCCTCATAAGAGGTGGTATACTTCCTTCTGTAATATTCTCCACCACCACCCCTAACATATACACCCTCATTTAATCTCCCTGAAGTCCACATAACAAGGGGGCCCAATTCCATCCTTCCCTGAAAGAGGAAGGAAGGAGGAATCTTGAGTTCCCTGATCCAGTGACTATAAATGACACAAGTTCTATGGGGAGAGGAAGAAAAAACAACAGGATAAAGACAAAGAAGAAAGCAGTAGGGGGTGAGACAGAGACATACAGAGACTGAGATAGACAGAGACATACAGAGACTGAGATAGACAGAGACATACACAGATTGAGATAGACAGAGACAGACTAAAGGAGAACAAGAGAGGCTGAGGAAAAGAACGATGAGAATGAGGAGGCCTTTGGTGGAGTGGATTCTCAAAGCTCAGGCATCTTGCTCCCCCAGCACCCAGCCTAGAAACTTGACCATCCCTTGCTGAGAGTAAGGCATCTGATTCCCTGTTCCTAGTGAATTATATTGAAATGGAAAAAATATTCCTTCCATAATCCTGGCTGCTGCTGTTTCTTCTTGGGTTCTGAGAACCTAAGGAGTATATTGATTTCAGCAAGAGGGACCTCGAGAAGAAAAAGAACATTCATGAGTATGTTGGAGAGACAGAGAGAGGAGCCTTTGGATTTAGGCCCATCTCCCACTCTAATCCCTAGCTCATACTTACCAAATTTCACTCCACTCCCAGGGTTGTAGAGAATGAATTTCCTAGAATCCTAAAATTATGGACTTCCAGAGTTGAGGGAGGAACTTCCCACAGCCTGTTAAGATGCAAGAAGTATCTTTCAAGACCCACCTCAGCCATTACCTATATGACTTTGGGCATAGAATTCACCTCTACGCAGTCAGATGTGACAGTAGATAGATTGCTAGGTCTAGAATCAGAAAGATCTGAGTTCAAATGCCATCTGGCTCAACTAAAAAAACAGAATAACAATTGTACCCACCTCACAGAGTTGTTGGGTGGTTCAAATGAGATACATAGGGACAGTTAAAAATAGGGATTATAACAGAAGTTTGTAAAGAATTTAGCACAGTTTGTTGCTTGTCCTTCTGTTTTTGAAGAGGACCAATGACATCATAGGGAGATATCTTGACACTTGCATGAATAGGATTTAGGTGGAGAAGAGTTACACCAAATCCATCAGCCTCACGCTTTCTTCTAGAGTCATCAAAGTCCAGGGGCAAGACTAAAGTCACAATGAGTGGCAATGGCCTAGAATGCAACAGATGACCTTGGTGTCCTCGATGTCTGACCAAGCTCTAAGAGCTCCATAGCACCTGCTTCAGCTGCCCTCATGACTGTTGGAATAAATTGTTCTCACCTGCCCATTCTTCAGGGTAAGTCTTCACATGCTTGGGGTAGACATCCCCCTGACTTGTACCTGAAGGCACATAGTAGACACTTATTAAGTGCTTGTTTTCTCCCTTCCCTTCCAGACCTCAATTTCGTTATCTATACAATGAGAGGGGTTAGAGCATTCCCTTTCCATTCTAATAATTTATTATTCAATTTGTTTCTGAAAAGGAATCCCTTCCACAGTATCTATCCCACAACAGGGGGCAGTGTCCATTTGAAGACCCTAAATGACAGGAAATTCACTACCTAGCCGATAAATAGTTAAATTACAGTTTTGGACAGTTCAAATTGTTGAGAAGTTTTTTCTGATATAGAATCTACCTTTTCTGCAACTTATTTGTTCCCATTTCTGCCTTCTAGGCTCAACAAAACAAATACAATTCCTCTTCTACATGACAGCTGTCATGGCCCTGCTAAACCTTCTCTTTCTCACGTTAAATAAAACCCCACTTCTTTTCATCAATCTTCATATATATGGTTTCTGGCCCCATAGCATACTGTTCATTCTCCTTTGAAAAGACTCCAAGCTGTCAATACCCATCATAAAGACAGGTGGAAATCCAGGACGGAGAGGCTGGAATGCAATGAGATGCTTGTAGTCTTACTTTTAGTAAGGGGAATGGGGGGAGAGTAGAAATAAGCATTTATGTAGCAGTAAATAGAACACTGAGCCAGGAGTCAGGAAGACTCATCCTCCTGAGTTCAAATTTGGCCTCAGACACTTACTATGGTTATGACCCTGGGCAAGTCATTTAATTCTGCTTGTCTCACTTTCCTCAGCTGTAAAAATGAGCTGGAGAAGGAATTGACAAACCATTCCTGTATCTTCAACAAGAAAGCCCCAAAAGGGTCATGAAGAGTCAGAAAGGACTGAAATGACTGAATAACAAAAGCACCTACTATGTGCTAGGAACCTTATAAAAACTCCATAAAGTAGATGCTATTATTATCTCCATTTTACAGTAGAGGAAACTGAGGGAAGTAGAGATCAATTGACTTCCCCAGGGTGCACAGCTAGTTAAGTATCTGAGGCTAAATTTGAACTCCGGTCTTCCTGACTCCAGGCCCAGCACTCTATGTATGGCACTACCTAACGACCTCACTTAAAACTAAAAGGAGGTTTATTTAGCCTCCTTAGTTTACTTAGGGAAAGGATAAGCTGATCCCCACTAAGAATCCTGAAGGAGGAGTTTCTCTTTCCTGGTTTGCCAGCTTTTTGTACTAAAGACTAGTAAGAATTATACTAATAGACAGACAATTAAACCCTGAGGACTGTTTCAATTCTTTTTAAATACTGTATAACTGAGGAGACTGGGGGTGTTTCTAATATTGCCCTCTCTCCCTACCCTCTTGTCTCTGAAGATTTAACTAGCCACAGTCTGTTACAATTAACTCTTTTTTGACTAGAGGCCATATAGAAAGCCATCAGAATCCCTGTCCCCCTACTCCCTCTGTTTCTTTATGAAGTTTGTATTAAATGAAAAGTTAGGGGTATAATCACAATAGCTCAAAGGTTCCCATTAGGACAATTCCTAACATTTAGTCACTCTTATTTAAATTATCTAATTTAAAAATATTGTTTGTCTCTAGCTAACCCCTGGTCTCTTCAGGGTTGAGACAAAATTCAGGTTCCTGGCAAAGTTGAAGTAAAGAAACAAGCTCAGAATATTACAGGGTGTGTCCCTGGGCAGACATGGGGAGGGGGAGTCTTTGGAGAGGTGGCTACAGCTGGCAGCTTTAGCTTGAGGCTTCTATTCTTCCAGGGCTGTGAGGGCTGGCATCTCTACCCAGGCCCACCCATCCCTGCCATGACTCAGCCCTCCTTTTACTTTTCCATTTCTCCTGTTGACCCAATGTCAGTGAGCCATAGATTCTTTCCAGTTCAGTTCATTAAGTCCTTGGAATGGATGGGGAGGTTGACCCCCCACTGCTGTTGCTACTGCTTCTGCTTAGCTCTTGGGGTCTCCACCCTTCCTCAAAGTCCCCAAGACTGTGTGTTTCTCTTTAAGAACTCCCAATAGCATTTTTTTTTCACAATAGAGGGAGAGGGAGGAGGGAGAAAAATGCTGATAATTGAAAAAAATGAGCTTAATTACAGATTTTTTCAAAAGTAAAAAAGCTAGGATAATTCAACAAGAGAACAAAACAAAACTAAATCTCCTGAGTGTGATTCAAGCCCTCCTTCTGACTCTAGATCATGAGAGTCACATGTCATTCTGAGGGCTGAGATTGAACGTTTGTCTGAATTATAAGCCCCAAAATACCAGTTGGTTCTCAAACCCCTGCTACACAAGAAAAGAAACTAGCCCTGTCTGCTTGGAGTATACTATTGCTCCCACCACAATGTAGCATCCAAAACTGAACTTTATGATCCCAATGTATTATGAGCAGTATGGACTGCACCTGAACTGTCACCTTTTTCCTTCTAGAATGTCTTAATGCCATCTAAGATCCCATCAGTATTTTTGATCATGTCACAACATTGATTTATATTAATTTTGCAGTCCACTAAAATTTCTAATTTGCCAAATGGGTACAAGACTTAGATGTAAAGAATGACATCACAAATTAGAGGAACAAAGAAGAAATTATCTATCGGATCTATGGATAGCCAAGGACTTTGTAACTAAACAAAAGACAGTATCACAAAAGGTAAAATGGACAATTTTGATTACATAAAACTTAAAAGTTTTGTATAAACAAAATCACTGCAGCTAAAATTAGAAGAGACTGGGAAAACAACTTTGGAGCAAGTTTCTTTGATAAAGGTCTTATTTCTAAGGTATGTAGGGAGCTGGTTCTAATTCCCTAACTGATAAGCCAAGATATAAACATCTAGTTTTCAGAGGAAAAAATAAAAGTCATCAATTGCCATATTATCCAAAAATTATCCAAGTCACTAATAATTAGAGAAATGAAGTATTCTTATGCAGTGTTTCTAAATTAGAGTTGTTAGTTGTTCTATGGAAATGTTGGTTTAATATTTAATTAAGCTTTTTATGTTAAATGAATTTCTTCCATTTATCTGGGTTTCATTAAAAAATGATTATCTGTTATTCCTCTTTGTGCACAGTTTGTAGTGCACCTGTTTTATGAATTTAGTAGATGGTTTAAGATTTGTGGTGAATTGGTTCCTGGCACTTTGAACTTCTCTCTGGAAAGAAAATGGTGATGGTTTTAGCCCAAATATATATTCCATTTGGCCCCTTGCTCCCTTCTTCCCATGCTATTGTGTTCCCAGTGATCCCCACCTACAAAGGACAACTTTCTGGATTGGGAGAAGAAAGGGAGTATTGGAGTATTATGTTCAATTCTGGGTGTCACAGTTTGAGAAAGATACTGATAAGCTGGATAGTGTGTATAGAAAAGACTTTACCAGTCTATGTCATATGAGCAAAGACTGAACTAAAGTAGGGGTCTTTAGCCTGAAGGACAAGACAATAACCTATCCTCAGCTATGTAAATGGATGTCCAGTGGAAAGGGGAACAGATTTAGTCTCTTAAATAATAGATAAGTAAGAATAACTGCTAATAGGAAAGGCTTCTCCATGTCTAAAAATAATTAATATTTAATGAACTAGTTTTCAGAAGAAAAAACCAAAGGCATATTAGTATATTAATATTAAAATTCATATTAAATATTATCCAAATCACTAATAGGTCAAGAAATGCAGTATGTCTAAATTAGATCTATCAGTAATTGGTTTAATATGTCTTTCAGCTCTTTATGGTAAATGAATTTTTTCCATTTATCTAGGCTTCCTTTATTTCTCTCTACAAATAATTGAAATACACCTGTTTTATGAATTTAGTAGATGGTTTAAAATTTGAAGTGAATTGGTTCCCAACATTTGGGAATGAAGGCTCAAGCTAATTAATTACCTAATAAGAAAGAGGTTGCAAGTTCACAGATGAGAAATAAATTATCTCAACATACCCCTGTGTTGGAAGGCATGATAAAACTAGGAAGAATACAATTTAAATTATAATACTGAATCAAAAGGAAGGCTAAGGCTAAGTGACCTAATGTTTAGATCTCAGATCATTTAACCCTGTGCATTTGGCATTAAGTGCCTCTTCTCTCCAACCTGCTACAACATATGGGCTCATCTCTTCCTTTTAAGCCTGTTGCATTTAGACGAGTACTTCACAGAATTTAAGATTTAGAAGGGATCTTGGCAGCTATCCAGTCCAACTAGACTGCAGTGAGAAGAAATTTGTTGCCTTAACATAACTGATTTCATTTTGTATTAAGCCACCATTTTGTATGAGATGTTTGATGTCATTTTTCATAATTGATGTAAGCATATGTTTGGTGTAGGTTGAAAAAATAACCTGTTTATGTTCATAAACAACTAGTAAATATATGGGAACCCCTCAGGTAGAACAAACCACTAATGAGAAAATTTGGTAAGCAACCTCATTAGTTTATGTCATTAGGCATCAATCAAATTAATTGGTAAACAATTGTCCTTGACCACCAATCAGAATTTTAGTATAACTAATCAATGGCCATAGCTAGAACTATAAGAAATCCACCAGAGACTTTCAGTCTCTGGTTTGACCTTGGATCCAAACCAAAGCAATTCCTGCATCCCCCTGCCCCTCCTGGAGATTCGAGTATCAGTTATGTTTGATTGAGTGAAGTGCTGATTGACTGAAATTTGGGAACTTGCCACCTGCCTCCTCAAAGGGTAACATATGACATGCAGCTGGGCAGAGACAGAACCTTATGGGGTACTAGTACAACATATGCCTACTGGGAAACCCTAGGAAATCAGGTTGGTGGTTTGCTTCTAGTGGGATTAATGTTTAATAGAAAATATAAACTGATGTTTACATGCATATGATTAATAAAGTTTGAATGCTAGCATTGAAAAATATTTCTAATTAATTAGTGATTCCATTGTACTAGTTAGCATAAGTAACAGTAAATCAATTTTGATTGTGCACCTATATGAAGAATACCCATTTTAACACATTGAATAAATGATTGTCCAATCTCTGCTTGTAAACCTCCAAGGAGGTGGAACCCATCTCCTCAAGATAACTGATTCCACTTTGGGATAGCTGATTATTAGGAAATTTTTCCTGACTTCAAACATAAATTCAGTTTTTTACAACTTCTATCATTGATTGCTTTTGGCCCTGACCTTTGGAGTCAAATAGAACAAGTCTTCTCTCCCCCATGTAACGTCCCTGTCATGACCCCCCCCCCCAGTCTTCTCTTCTCCAGTCTAAACATGTCCATTTTCTTCAAATGACCATCACTTGTAAGAGACAGGAAAGCCTTCACCATCCTGGCTGCCCTCGGATGAATATTCTTCTTATTAATATCCTTGAACCATGGGGTATAGAACTAAAGACAATATTTAGATGAGGTCTGGCAAGGGTACAGTAAAATGATCGTTTTTATTTCTGGAAACTATCCCCTTCTCTTTAAAAAACAACAACCACCTGGATTAATCAATTAATATTGTCAAAATGACAGAAGTGATAATCCAAGTAGACAAAATATTGGTCTCCTTAATGGAAAAGGAAGAATGCTTTATACAACCTTAAATTCTGGGCCTTTACACATTTAAAGGGCCTTCTGCCCCTAGTTACTTGTAAAAATAAACTTCCCTGGTAGATCTAGTGATGTCTATGCTAATTGATTGCCACTAATACTTGTCCTACCCATGGAGCATAGACCACCAAATATAGGCTATTAGAACTGAAAGCTATACAGCCTTATTTGGTTATCCATTGGGAAAAACCTATGCCATAAAAGAAACTGTACCATACTCTAACTCAGTAGTTCTCAAATTTGGTCTGAGGATCACAGGGGTCTGAGAATCTGAGAGTCAAGGGACTGGTGGTGCCTGAGACTCTTTCAGGGAGTCCAAAATGTCAAAACTATTTTCATAAACTATGATGTTATTTGCCTATTAAAATACTCCTCTTCTTTCCAAATACATGTCTATGTGAGACCAGACTTTCTTCATATACTTCAACCAGAACAACATATTGCAACAAATTGAATGCAGAAGCATATGTGAAAATTCACCTGTCTTTATTTAATCTAGACATAAAAAGATGAGCAAAAATACGTACCAGGGGTGGAGAACCCGCAGCCTCGAGACTATATGTGGCCTGAATTGTAAACCAATGTCATTCTCACTAAATTTTTTTTTGTTTCAGAATATAGTTTTTTTTTTTCATTTAAAATGTCATTCATATTGACACGTAATTGGAATATTGTTATTTTTAAAGTAATTCATGTTTTAAAATTTTATCTGTTTTAATTTCTAATATGGTAAATATCAATAGATCTAACTCACATAATCAAAAGCTCTTTGGAATTCTCAATAATTTTAAGAATGTATAGTGGGAATTTGGAACTCAAAACTTTAAATAAAAATAGTTTAAAAAAATTTTTTAAGAGTGTATGGGGTCCCCACTCCAAAAGACTGTTCTAGATGATTCTGACATATTTGTCTGGTTGATAGAGATCAATCTTAAGATACACATACTTGGGAAGAATATTGTCAGGGTATATAAATGGAAAGACAGTTCATGCCTTTAATACTACAGAACCACTGACATCTTCTGGTAATGTCTTATATTGCTTCTCTGCATTTATTCCACAATGGGTGTGGCATTTCTGCCCTACATCTACCCTGCAGTGTGCATTGCTGAATTTGGTCCCCCAACCTCCAGATGACTACTGAGCATTTAGCATTTATCTAGGAGCTTCTTCACGAGACTCATGGTGGTTTCTGACAACCTTAGTCTGTGCTACCAACTTCTGGGGTTGACCTTTTTAGGGCCAGCTGCTAGCAATCTCAGCTCCAGTCAGTTTTTAGTGGCTAGAATTTTCCTGATAAAGGCTCTTTAGCCTTAGCTACTACACGTAACTAACAAAAGCCAGGCAAAGTGTTCTGAGAATAAAATTAAGTTTTCTCACTCCCTACCTTTCTAGTAATAGATCCTTCATTTAAGATTAGTCATTTTCTTTTTTTAAATTATTTTTAAATTCTAAACTTAACACCAAATAAAATGTGCATTTCCAAGTACATAATAGAAGAGAAAAAGAGGAGTAGTTTTAATTCTTCCCCCTTTCCTTTTCCCAGTTCATTTTTACTTTGTTACATTTTTACACTACACTCTTTTGGCCCCCATCTTCCCTTACCTGGCTTAGAAAAAGTGAAGTTCTTTGGTCCCCAATCCTCCCATCCCAATGTCCATGTTTTCATAATTTTCTCCTGTAAGAGCAAGTCCTTCCCAGTTCTTCCTTGCTTCTTCCTTCCCTTTCCCTTACTTTCCTCATTCATTTCTTTTTCTCCCTTTTCTCCCTTTACTTCTCCCTCTTTCATTTTCTTCTTCCTTCTTTCTTTTCTTCCTTCTTTCTTTTCTTCCTTTACAATAATTCTAAGAGAAGCCACCAAGAGGATTTCGAAGCTAAAAGGACTAAGGAAGCTCAAGTTACATCCTAGTTTTCCAGGAGATTCAGACTAGTGAGTTGTCTGAACAGACAGAAAAGGTTAGAGGGGAGGCCATCTTTGTTCAGCAGTATGCATATAGGAGCAAAGGTGACAAATGGTGGAAGTGACCCAAGGCTGAGGCTTGGCTGGGCATAATTAGTGATGTCATAAGGGTGCTAGAGATTCAAGAGAGGAGAATCATGTAGAGTTGAATCAGTTCACCAAGAAGTCAAAATGTGGAAAAGAGGAGAGTGATTAGTACAGAGAAGACAGCCTGGGAGAGAACTGAGGTGTCAAGGCTGGTGCTCACAGTGTGAATGAAGAACAGGACTTTTTAAGGGGAGGCAGAGGGAGAGGTGAAAAGCCAATTCATTGTGACTGGAAAGAATTAAAATTTTTTAACATCTGTGGGTGATGGCAAGATCAGGAGTATGATCATCTTTGCGTGTAGTTGAGGTGGAGTGGAAGAGTAGCTCTTAAGAAGTGAACAGGTCGGGGCAATGAGTAGTTAGCATGTTAAACGGAGAATGAATGCTAGGTGGCACAGTGGATAGAGCCCTAGCCCTGGAGTCAGGAAGACTTGAGTTCAAATCCAGTCTCAGACTCTTACTAGCTGTATGAACCTTGGCATTTGTCTCAGTTTCCTCATCTGTAAAATGAACTGGAGAAGGGAATGGCAAACAACTCCAGTAGGTTTGCCAAGAAAACTGCAAAAGGAGTCATGAAGAGTCAAACACAACTGACACAACAACAAAGTATAAAGGCAGGAGTTGAGGGTTGAGAAGACTTGTGAGCCAGATATTGAATTCATTGAGGATTGAAGAGGAGTGACCTGGAGGTCTATATGCCCCTTCCTTCCAACCCCCCACCAAGAACAATCTACTGAGATTTTGATTTAGTGGTAGATATGAATGGCATGAATCTCAAAGGAAGAGAGATTACTGAGTGATGGACATAGGGGAGAACTTGGAAGTGGCAATGAGTAATAAGGAGTATTCCAATCCATCACCTCAAGCAGTGAACTGAAGAGAAAGAGTAATGGCAGAGCCAGCACTGGAAAGTGTATCCAGGGAGGCTGTGTCATCAGGGAGCAGACAGGTTTCAGCAATAGCTAGTACATAGAAGGAGAGAAAAGGGAAAAGATTTAGGATTGGAAGGGTTTGCTGCCTATGGAACAGTGTAGCAGCAAGCACCCTGATATCCGCAGGGTGGCTGCCAACACAGGTTCTTAGATCTGCTTTTCTAAAGGAAAGCAACCCAAAACGGATTAACAATCTTGCTTTAATCAATCAAACATATCATTTACCTACTTCAGGGGAAAAAGTCAGCACCCCAAACTTCAGAGTATACAGACAGAAGTCACAACAAGACAGAGAAACATTTCAAGCAGGCAGGCCTCCAACTGTCTGACCATTATATCCGTACCTAGTCACAGTTACCAGAGAGGGAAGCACCAACATCTGGGTTTTCAAAGCTAGGGGGCTCGATGGCTGCCCAGAATCTCATCTGGTCAAATCACACAACACTTCTCAAAGTGAGCCTCAAAACAAAGCCTCATGTCAGGGTTTATATAGCCTTCTCCTGGCTCAGAGAATGTAACAACCCTCTGACCCACTGCCCAATCAAAAAGTATTCCCTCCCGCCACAGGCTCCAGGTGCACTTAAGCCTATCAAAAGGCCTAGGGGCAGGGAAGATCTTAAATTCACATTCCCATCACAAACAGGCATTCCAGAGGGCACAATGGAAAGGCTAGATTGGGGCAGCTAGGTGGCACAGTGAACAGAACACTGTCCCTGGAGTCAGGAGTATCTGAGTTCAAATCTGGCCTCAGACACTTGACACACTAGCTGTGTGACCTTGGGCAAGTCACTTAACCTCTGTTGCCCTGCCTTCCCCCCTCCAAAAGACCAAAAAAAAAAAAAAGGTCAGATGGTGTTTGGTTGAAACTGTAGAATAGGAGGGGTGAGGGGATAAAAATGAGGAATCAGATGGTGGTGGTAGAGATTGGGGTTTGGATGATGATATATGGAAGTTCAGAGTCACTGGAGATATGATGGGGTATGAGAATGTTCATCATTGAGTGGAGGCTCATTGAGATCCCAACAGAATCTGGATAGACTGGAGGCAAGTACCACATAAGATGGGAGGCACATGGTCAGATGGAAGCTCCCACTTCAACAAGTCCTCTTCCCTCCAAAGGCATGAGATTAGGCAGAAAGAGAGTGCAGCCAGAGATGAAAGTTGAGCTTGCATAGAAGGAAAAAGAAGTTCCATTCCCTACTAACTTCCCACTTCCTTTTCCCTAAAAGGATTCGTGCAGAAGGAGATGGAGCAGAGTCCAGAAAACCAAGATCCCTTTGGGTTTCCATAAGTTAACATTACTTATGTTATATTGTATTTTTATTTTGTTAAGTATTCCCCAGTTACATTTTAATCTGATTTAGGTCATCTTCAGGAGGGAGGGGAGGGTGGAGGGAGAGGCCCTATATGTTTGACACCTCTGTTATAGTAAACTTTATTATTTTGATTATTGATAACTTTTGTAAAACTTTCCAAGCATGGATTGTAAATGGGTTCTCAGATTTGTCTTATGTCCCTCAGGCTAAAAACACAAGCTGGGTAGCCAGGATGCTGAGGGTGGGGGGGGGGGGGGGGGGGGGGGGGGGGATGGGGGGGAAAGAGCAGGTTTGTGAGTCGTGTGGTCTTCCTCCATTATAACCTTCCTAGTGCTGGTTCACTGGAGGGAGGGCAATGATTGAGAAATCACTGAGTTCAGTGGAAGGAGAAAGGTATGTCTAAGAAGAGTGGCCAGGCTCAAAAGTCCAAAGGTGGGGAGCAGGGGACAATAGCAGACATCCTAGCACCTCGTCCCAGTAGGCTTTCCGCCACTCCATACCTTGCCAGATAGTGCCACCTACTGGTCACAACAGAGGTCTAGTTATGTTCCAGAATGAGATGCTAAAGAGGGAAAGGGATGGAGAAAGGGGGTAGAAAGACTATGGGTGAGGTAGGGAAAGCCCAGAAAACAGACAAAAAAATCTATGTTATGGTCTCCCCCTCTACTCGCTCTACATCAGAGGACTCTTGACTACCACTTTTAGGGAATAACTATGCCCATAAAATTCACTAATATCCACTCAAACAACTACGGTATGCAACACCAGTCACAACTATCTCAAGACTAACAGTTTCCACTCTACCTGTAACACTGTTACAGTAAAGACAGACACCCAAAGACAAACACCTGACCAGTAAAGAAGACTTAAAACCTTAAAGAACACAGTGCAACCAAAAGTAGCCCAGAGGCATCTTGGTGTGAGGGATAGAGCACTGGATTTAGAGAGAGAGGGCCTGGGTTTGAATTTAATCTCTACCCAAGGCATCTGTGATAGAGTGATGGAGACCTGGCCTCAGAGAAAGGAGGACCTGGGTTCAATTACTGCCTCTGACCCTGGACAAGTCACTCAGCCTGTCAGCGCATGAGTGGAGAACAGGGTTCACTCACCTGGAGAATTGAGATGATCAATTTAAAAAATTGTTTTTTTTTAATCTCTTCTGAATAAAAGAACGCTTCCCATTGAATGGAATAGAGGGTACTTCCCTTGGATCACAAGTCATTCATTCATTTACTAAGCACATACTATGTGCCTATTACACTGTGCTAAGCCCTGAGGATACAAAAAGAGGCAAAAGAAAGCCCTCAAGGAATTTATAACCTAATGGGTGTATAATCTAGGGGTACATGGGGTGTTCAGGGAGAACTAGCACCTCTGGAGTGAGGACTGTTGAGCTGCTCATCCACCTTTGGTGTCCACCTGTCACCAGCTCTCGTCTGTGGCTCCAGGAAGCTGTGCAGTGGCCACACCCTGGTAAAACCATCTTGGCAGAAGGGGCTAAACCAGGTTGAGGGTAATCAATAGGCCTCAAACCCACAGTGAATTAGGGGAAAGTCTACCCTAGGCATGGGAAGACTTCCCCTGGTTGAATAGGCAGATGAGAACGATTTGTCCCAAAGGCCATGGAGCCAACTGAAGCAGGTGCTGAGAAGCTCTTGAAGCTTGATCACCTCAAAGACACCAAGGTCATCTGCACTGCAGGCCATCACTATTCATCTTAACTTTTGTCTTGCCACTGAAATTTGATGACTCTGGAAGAGAGATTGAGACTGACAACTCTGCCCAACTCTGCCTTCCTTAAAACCAGTTCACTAAGGCATCACTACATGTTATTATTGTTTCTCTTCAGAAATAAAGCATGGGGGCAGGTCCTGGTCCTGGAGTCAGGAGAACCTGAGTTAAAATCCAGCCTCAGATACAAGCTGTGTGAGCGTAGGCAAGTCACTTAATCCTGATTGCCTCAAATAAATAAATAAGCAAAAAATGACAACCATCTAATGGGAGAGACAACATGCAGACAAATATAGACAAAACAAGCTACACATAGGGTACATAAGAAGTAATTAATAGAGGAAAGGCACTAGAATTAAGACAGATTTGGGAAGGTTTCCAGTAAAGGAAGGGATTTTTAACTGGGACTTAAAGGAGGCTAGTTAGTGGTCAGCAGGCAAAGTGGAGGAGGGAAAGCATTCCAGGCATGGGAGACAACCAGAGAAAATTCCCAGAGCTGAGAGATGGAGTATCTCATTCATAAAATGGCCAGGAGGTCAGTATCACTGGATGGAATGAGGTGTAAAAACACTGGAAAGATAAGAGTGCTTTATGAAGGGCTTTGAATGCCAGTGTATTTGCAGTTGGAGGTAATGGGAATATTTTGGGGATTGGGGAGGAGGGAAGTAACTTGATCAGGGCTGCATTTTAGGAAAATAACTTTAGTGACTAATTGCAGTATGGATTGGAATGAAGAGAGATTTGAGATAGGCAGACACTACAGCAGACTATTGCCCTCATCAAGATGTGATGAGATTAGGGCCTGCAGGGTGGCAGGGCAAAATGAGAGAAGGCAGCTGTTGGAGAGATGTTGTAAAGTCAATCACTCCTGCCCGATGAAGGCAAGGATCTTAACCACAGATCCTCTTAGTTCAAATTTTGGTTTCTATACTTAAGTCACTTACTT
This sequence comes from Petaurus breviceps papuanus, assembly GCF_028583685.1. Taxonomy (NCBI): domain Eukaryota; kingdom Metazoa; phylum Chordata; class Mammalia; order Diprotodontia; family Petauridae; genus Petaurus; species Petaurus breviceps. The sequence continues at coordinate 4,079,841 of NW_027187367.1, forward strand.
AAGAAAAAGTCTTTTGTCTTCAAACAATTAATTTTTTTTTTTTTTGCCTTTTGGAGGGCAATTGGGGTTAAATAACTTGCCCAAGGTTACATGGCTAGATTTTTTGTGTGGGTGTTAAGTGTCTGAGGCCAGAACTGAACTCAGGTCCTCCTGACTACAGGGCCAGCGCTTTTACTCACTGCACCACCTAGCCACTGGTAAAAAATTATTTTCTCAGGAGTGGGTGGGGATAAGGGCAAGTCTGAAAAGGACTTTATTTTGTAATATCTTCAATTGAACTAAAAAAGACAATGTGCTTAGTGTGCAATTAACTGGGAGAAAGTAAAATAATGAAAGCTATGGATGGATACAACATTCTAAAAGATGAAGTCTCCCTATCTGAAGACCTTTGACCTGCTCCATTTCTAACTTGGGCTGGGTCCCTAGGCGACCTTGTGGCACCCACTTCCAGGTCTCACCATATTGATGAATTTACAAAAGGGTCATTTTTAATGAGGACACCACATAAAAGTGAGGTAGCCTGTTTCCACAGATAATCATAATCATGGCACTACTCCAAAGGTATGTTCAGAATCAATACATACAGTAGCAGATCTACCAACTCAAGTAGAGGGCCACCAATTCTACAACCTGGGCAGAAAAATATTTCTTTTTAATAGCTCATATATATAGTGTGCGAGCAACATACTCCTCATAGAAGGAGTACAAGGTATACCTTATCTTTTTGAAAGAACATGTTAACAAACAGAACAAGATCTGGGTTCAACAAAGGGGTATTGTTAAGATCAAATTTAAGGCTTAGTTATGTACTCAATGGACAAAAATAGAGTCTGAAGTCAGGAAGCAGGGTTGAAGAGTGGTCAAGGTTTTGTGTCCTGCTGATAGCAACATTTCGTTTTTGGTTCATCAGACTTTTGACAAATAAGACATTCTAATTTTTAAAAAGACAACTGCTACAGCATAGCAGCAGGGATCAGGGACTGAAGAAACACCAGGGGAGGTAACAGAAGTCAGCTTCCTGGAGGCAAGGGGAAAGTGTGGCAGCCACTGGGTCCAGCACTGGGGCAAAACAGGTTACAGGGCAGAATGTAGCCCCAAACATCTGAGTGAGGACCATTGGAGCAGCTCCTTCCCTCTAAGGGAGAAGCTCCTGACCTTTCTAGGTTCAGGGTTCATTGTGCTCCCAAGGCCCAAAGAAATAAATACCTAAACAACTACATTAATTAGGTCAAAAAAACTTAGTACTTATGTCCTAACAACTTGGTAGCAGTTTTAATATATACATACAAACATACATGTATTATGAAAAGAATTATTATTTTTATGATAATAGATATGATATATAATGAATATACTAATAGATTCAATTTTTCAAAATTGCCTCTCTTGTGAGTAGACTCACAATGCAGCTTGACATTCAATCAAATTCAATCAATCAAACCTTGACAAGGCCCACAATCAGGGACATCCTTCTGCCTGTGTACCTGAAGTAAAGCAGATCAAAGACTGTAGAACCTGTTCTTGTCACAGAACTCTTTCCTGTGACCCACCAAGTAACATCCCCCAAGGACTCAAGCAGTATAGCTCCCACAGGACTTCAGAATTGTTGTATTGTCTTCCATTTGTGGGTTTGTTGAGGGAAACTGCTCAACCCAGGGGGAAATATTATTTCCCCCCCTTCCCCCTAGTGATTTATGTATATAATCTCTGTCTTCACCTCATCAAGGTGGACTTCTAATGCTGAAAAGTCCCAATTTGCAAATCTGTTGCTACTAATGAAACTCACTAATTAAATGACTACCTGGTTATTGGCAGGTTTATTAATTATTTATTTATTTAATATAATAAATAGTTAATTTATTTAATTAAATTACTACCTGGTAACTGGCCTGCTGTTGTGTCATTGTTAAGTTAGAGACTGGCTCAGAAAAATCCTGTTAACAGTATGTATCTGTATATACATACATACATACATATATATACATATAATGACATCACAAATGATATGATGTTACAAATGACAGGATGTCAGAACTGTAGCACCAAACACCTTATGTCACAAACAAGAAAGTTCAAGAAGTTATTGTCATAGTACCAAAGTACAAGTAAACAAAAAACATCTCACTGGCATCCAACAGATGTCAAATATTGCTGTAGTTCCCTCAGAAGTGTTGCGGGCGTTTGCCTTCACAACAGATCTAGACGACTAGCCCCACGGCCCTCTCACTTACCCATCCCGGGTCTTCGGTCGTCACCGGCCCCTCACGGGGAAAAACACCAGACAGAAGGCGGAGGAGTGAAGCGGGGTGGTTTATTCTTCAACAGTTACATGGCGGAGAGAGAGAGAGAGCGCCCTCTCACACAAGAAAATATATAGCGAATCCGAGCCAATCACATCGCAGTTTTACATTTATGGCCTTATATGGTGATCACCCCCATATTCATTCAAAGCAACCATGGCACCACCCAAAAACCCCTCCCCCTCCCCCATCAACTCCCCCTTTTTCTTTAAAGCAAACGAAAATTCTATATGCCAAAAGAATCGGCAATGCAAACTGCTAAACTTCTCGCTACAGGCGACACAGGTGACCATGCTTCTTGCCCGAAGGACCACGGAAAAATCCCATTACCACTCAGGGGTCCTGTCCCAAGGACTCTGACGTGCGGTGCGGGGGCCTCTGGCTTAGGTCACCTCCGATTCACTCGAACCTTACCCGTCCTAGGACACCGACACCCTGGGTCCTGTCTTAGGCGGCCGAGGAGGGAGGAGTTGCCCGTCATGGAGTCACCCCCGTCTTACCCCAGGTGTCACACGTCCTCCATGGCCTGGAACCATACCTGAGGATCTCCCCCCTCTTGGAGGGTAAAAAGGGCCTGTTGGGTCAGAAGCATGTAGCCATCCTGACGGTGCCGTAGCTTGCAAACACAATACAAAAGCAAAATAATTACAAGAACAAACAACACGGTGGAGGAGGTTAAGCCTCCCCACTGTGAAAACCAGGTTGTAACATCATGCAGCCACTTAGACAGTCCGGAGAGAACGGCAGGATCGACAGAGGTGGAATTCACCGATGCAATAGCCAGTCTTAATTGTCTTATCTGTTGTTCGTATTCGGCAGACCAATTGCCTTCTTGCTTGTAAAGTTGAGGCGGTCGGACCACACAGCCTCCTGAGGAAACAGCCTGACACATGGTGACAGTTCCGGATCGACTGTGGGTGTGATTTGAAAACATAACGTCCCATTAAGTGATATTGTCCTGTTACTTTCCACCGGCCTAGTGTCGTTGTTGAGGTGCAGAACAGGGAGCTTAAGGGTGTTGTTAACTGTAAATAAACGAGGAAAAACTTGTGCCGAAGAAGTCACAGGCATGGGTCTCGGGAAGGTGGAAAGCAGTCCCCAGCGTAATTCCGTCACGGCATTCTCAGCAAGGAGACCCAAGATGAGGAGGGTGAGTCGACAATCTGAAAGATAAGAAGAACAAGAATTCTCCTCACCCCCCAACCTGTCGGGGGTGGTGCCTTAATCAAGATCCCTAACTTTGTGAAGGGGCACCCATTGCTGTACCGCTGTTGGGTCATTATTTGGAAAAAAGGAAAGGTGGCCGGGCCTTCTTCCAACCACTTTTACAGGGCCGTGCCATTGGCCCTCCTTATCCTGCCACATTACCCTGGAACCGGGCAGTGCCCGGTTAGGTGCGGGGAGGGTCAATGGAGAAGAGGTGGTGTTCTCACCGGAGGTGCTCCAGAACCTCATGGCGGCAGTGGTGCCGTCATCTCTAACTTGCAGGAAATTTAAGGTAAAGACAACCTGGGCCAACTCTTGACGAGTGACCGACCTGCATATTCCCCCTTTTTGTTTAAACAGGACGGTCTTAAGTGTATGGTTTGCCCGTTCAACAAGGGCTTGCCCGGTAGGGTTGTAGGGGAGGCCTGTAGCATGTTGAATAGAAAATTCAGTACAGAACAAGGCAAAGGCCTTGGAAGTATATGCCGGGCCATTATCAGTCTTTAAGGCTAATGGCACTCCTAGGATAGAAATCATTTCATAGAGATGGGCAATAACAGCTCTGGTTGACTCACGAGGCTGCAGGGAAGCAAAGACAAAAGATGAGAAGGTATCAACACAAACATGGATAAACTTAGAGCCAAGATGTGTAACATCCATTTGCCAAAGCTCATTGGGGGCAGTACCTCGGGGGTTAAATGCGTCCTCCTTAATGCGAGGGCGGAAGGGGGCACACACAATACATGACCGGACAATAAGTCTGGCCTCGCTCTTCGGCACACCATAAAGAGCCCTAAGAGACCGAGCTGAGATATGGAACTTAGCATGTGCCAACTGTGCAGGGGAATCTTTCGGGGGGAGAGAGGGTGGGGAAAGGCTAACTGCGTGGAGGGCCTGGTCTGCTTGTGCGTTCCCAGAGTAAATGGGACCCACAGCAGTAATGTGCGACCGAACATGCAGCACATAAAGAGGGTGGCGCCTAAGATGAAGTAGCTCCTGAACCTCTTGAAGGAGCCTCAAGACCGCAGTGCGCGGAGAAATATACGCGGAAGGGAGGCAGGGCAGCATGAGGGCGCAATATTGGCTGTCTGTAATCAAATTAAAAGGAACATCAGCATATAGCCGAAGGGCTTGTTGCACAGCAAACAGCTCATTCTTTTGGGTGGATGTATATGGAGTATTGAAAAGCCAGGTGTGGGGAACACTCGGATCATGAACTACTGCGCGGTGGTCCTTTGTTGCATCAGTAAAAACATTAGGGCCCTGCACGGGCACGCCAGACACCACCGGTATAGGGGGTCTCAGCTCCAAAGAGGCAAACATACGGAGCAAAGCAGGGCGAGAGACCTTACAAGTCCTCACCGAAGTCAGAAGGGTCGCCCAGGACAGGGATTCCTGGGCTAAAGTCATGGCAAGCTCCGGGGAAATGGAGCAATTCAAGGCAAAGTCGCACCCAAACAGGCAACGACAACGATGTAAAGCCTGAAGAGCAAAAAGGCAATAAGCCTCCCATTTATCCACCAGGGACGCCTTGCTCACCTTTGGGTATAACCACTCTAGACATCCCTGCTTTTGGAACAGGCAGCCCCACTGTGGGCCGCTGTCACTCAGTACTTGGAAATAAACTGGAGAGCCGGGAATGTAACGAGTCAAGGTGGTCTGGGCCCTCTTCAGAACCTCCTCGACTGCCTGAACCGCCTCTGGGGTCCAACTCCTAGGGGAACTCAGCGAAGAGTCTCCTCGGAGCAGCTCATACAAAGGTTGCATCACACTGGCAGGCAAGGGGGCTGTGGCTCTAATCCATTGGAAGGCGCCAACCAGCCTCTGGAAGTCATTCAAGGTCTTATAAGCCCTCAATTTGATAGGAGGCAAGGTCCTTTGAACAGTACTAGCGGTAACCCTGTGTCCCAAATACTCATAGGGGGGGGGGTGCCTCTGTACCTTCTCGGGAGCTATAACAAAATTCTGTTGAGCCAATGCCTGCATCATGAAGGAAAGGCATTCCTGTACCTCTCCAGCTGTGGGGCCAGCAACAAGAATATCATCCATGTAATGGATAATTATGAACTCTTTGTATTGATCCCTAATTGGCTCCAAAATCTGGGCGACATAGAACTGGCAGAGGGTAGGGCTATTAGCCATTCCTTGGGGCAGAACCTTAAACTGAAACCTCTTAGAGGGAGCCTGGAAATTTATAGAGGGTACAGAAAAGGCAAACTTCTCCCTGTCCCCAGGGTGCAGGGGAATGCTGTAAAAGCAGTCCTGGATATCAATGACTGCGATATGCCAATTTTGGGGGATAGCTACGGGCATAGGTAAGCCAGGCTGTAATGAGCCCATCGGGAGCAAACAGGCATTTATAGCTCTGAGGTCTATGAGCATCCTCCATTTTCCTGATTTCTTCTTAATGACAAAAACTGGGGAATTATATGGGCTAAAGGAGGGTTCAATCCTATCATCCTGCAAAAGGGAGCCAACAATTTTTTGTAAAGCAGTGATCTTCTCGGCTTTAAGGGGCCACTGCTCAACCCAGACCGGGCGGTTATTTGTCCAGGTCAATTTCGGGGCGAAGCTCAAATCGAGAGTGGTCCCTATCCATTTCCCGGTAAGCAGTCCGGGGTTACTAAGGAGAGTTGCATTTGCGCAAGGACATCCCGCCCCCACAGAGCATAAGGCAGCTCGGGGAGACACAAAGGAGTGAACCTGCCTGCATTATCATCCACCGACCACGAGAGGGCACGAGCCGATCTCTGAGCTTTCTTGTTCCCCCCCACTCCCTGGACGGGTGTGGATGCAACCATCAAGGGCCATTCTTTCCTCCACTGATCCAAATTAATGACTGAACAATCAGCCCCCGTATCAATGATCCCTAAGATCGGATAAGTCTCAACATGAATAATCAAAGTGGGACGGTTCAAAGTGATGGAACGAGCCCAATTCAATTGGCAAGGATGCTGGGATGAGGGGCCGAAGGGAAACGCCTTAGCAACGATCTGATCAGCCCGTATGGAGACGGGGGTGCAGTGTGGATTAAACAGGGTCAACATTGCCTCCATATCCTCTGCTACTTGGGTGGGGACCTCAAAGTCAGGAGAGCCTTCTAGGCCGGTCACTACAGCTGGGTGGAAAGGCAACTGGGCAGGGACTGTTATCGCCTCTCCAGGGGGAAGTGTAAAGATGGAGGGTTGTTTTCCAGGAGAGGCCCTGACTCTTACAAACTGAGGATAATTGCCGCTTAACGAGGATGGGGGAGGGGCCCTGCGGCTGGGCCCCTCCACCCGCCGTTTCCCTGCGGTTGAGATCCGGGGGAGACCCCGGTCTCCAAAGGGGCTTGTTCGCTGCCCTGTTTATTCTTGGCGCGACAAAACCGCGCTATGTGGCCAAGGCGTCCACAGTTAAAACACTTAGGAGGTGTTCCCCTGGAGGTGACTTTGCACTGGGCCTTATAATGGCCGTATTGACCACATTGAAAACAAGCCTGCCTGCCGGGACCTTTCTGGGCTGACGAGCTGAGTTGTTGTATAGCCGCCAAGAGGCTCTGTTCCCTCTCTGTATTCGAGACTGTCAATTTTTCCAGCGCCTGTACAAGCTGGCGGTCCCTATCCTGGGCAGTGCAAACCAACTGTGCAATAGGATTTTCCGGGGGCAGGTCCATTAACTTATCTATGACGTCCTCCAAGGGGGCTTCCGATGGCAGGGATGCCACCGCAGCTGCCTCCCTGGAGCGCAAGCCTTCCTTAACCAACTGCTTAATGAGTATGTCCATCCCAGGGCCGCTGCCTAGGGTCCTATGGACCGTCTCCTGAACTTGGTTAACAAAAGAAAGGGGGGTCTGATCAGGTCTTTGTTTCAGGCCAACTAATTTAGGGCCCCCTGTCATACCCTTGGCAGAAACCTTCTCCCAGGCCGCTATGTGTGCGGCCTTGACATCATCTAATTCTAACTGCCCATAGGCTGCCTGCACGGCCGGGTTGGAAAAATGGCCAGTGCCACAAATTAAGTGCTCAGTGTCTTGAGGGGCCCTGCCCGGTCTAAGTCGGGCCAAGTGCCTGGCCTCCCTCTTCACTTGTGCCTGGAAGGCAAGATGCATAGCAGGGTCTAGACAGGACATAGCTAGCTCGTCAAAATCCCCCGGGGTCCAGGGGTGAGCGGTCACTAGGTTCATAAGTAGCCTCCTAACATAGGGTGAAGAAGGGCCATACTTAGTCACCGCCTCTTTGAACTCTTTCAGTGTCTTATATGGGATGGGAGAATGAGTACGCTGACCCGTAAGGGGATCAGTCAAAATGGGATAGACATCCCAAGAGGCGAAGTCCACCTCCGCGCCCGCCTCCGCCGCCACACGGAGGCTCCGCCTTATTAACCCCTCTCCCTCACAAATATTCGCCTCTCGCCCTTTCTCATAATGAGGAGGCGGGGGCGGAGGGCAGGGAGGGGAGACATATGCGGAACTAGCAGCGAAAGACCGGGCAGGACAGTAATTGCCTGGCAAACAGGAGGTGCTTGGTGGCAAGGTGGAGGTAAAGGGCGCGGAAGCGGGGAGCACGCCCCCTGCATCCGTTTCCCCTTTGTTCTCCCGTCTCTCCCTCCTCTCCCTACGTGAGGGAGTGCCCTTCCGGGTCCCTCCTCTCTCCCTCGATCCCCGGGCGCCCTCCTGGCGCCCACTCCCTCCACCCTCATCCTCCCCCTCTGAACTGCTAGCGGAACTATCCGCCGCCTGATTCATTACCACAGCTCTTAAGTCCTCCCACGGATATTGACCGAAGCCCCCTGGGTCCTTCAATTCCTTATTCTTTCCTTTTTCTAACTCAAAATCTGACCCGGCTAATGAGGAGCCCACCTGTGTGGCCAAGGACCGGGAAGCGGCACTCGGGGAAGGATTCAATGCCGTGTCCACTATCTTAAAAACCGAAAAATCAGTGGGTGTTAGCGAACCAGGGCAGCCATTCTCAAAAGCTGCCATCTGCTGTCCCACAACTCTCCATCTATCGGCCTGTATGCCGACATGCCTGACCCAAGGGCATATGTCCCAGATCTTATCTATAAACTCCCTACAGGTCTTAATGGGGATTTTTGCCCCCCTTTGGGCGCAGAGCTTATAAAGTTGTGCCGCTATCACCCCCTTCTCCTCCTCCTCTGGCCTAAATACAGGGATACTATGCCCTGTTCCCATCCTATCCTCTTCCCGAGGCTACAGTGGCCTCGAGGCTGCCTGGCGACTGGAGCAGACCAGCTGCGTCCAGCAGGCCGTCCGCCAGCTAGTCGTCCCGAAAGGTCAGCCCCACGTTGGGCGCCAAAATCTGTTGCGGGCGTTTGCCTTCACAACAGATCTAGACGACTAGCCCCACGGCCCTCTCACTTACCCATCCCGGGTCTTCGGTCGTCACCGGCCCCTCACGGGGAAAAACACCAGACAGAAGGCGGAGGAGTGAAGCGGGGTGGTTTATTCTTCAACAGTTACATGGCGGAGAGAGAGAGAGCGCCCTCTCACACAAGAAAATATATAGCGAATCCGAGCCAATCACATCGCAGTTTTACATTTATGGCCTTATATGGTGATCACCCCCATATTCATTCAAAGCAACCATGGCACCACCCAAAAACCCCTCCCCCTCCCCCATCACAGAAGTATAAATTATCCCTCAGCATCCCTGTGAGTTGGTTACAGAACACTGAGGTCAGGGCACACAGGGTAGGAACCACAGCTCTAAGGATAGTAACAAAGTAAAAGGTTTAACGTTATCAGGAAGTTCAAAGGCTTTTTTAAAAAGCCACCTTACTCATGGCACCAAGGCAGGAACTGGGGTGCTCAGTTGGTTAATTCCTGCAGGGGTTTAATGACTGAGAAATAACCTAGAGCTCATTAGTCAGTCTTTCCCCAAAAAGTACCCATCTAAGAAACAGAGGTTGGGTGTGGAACCTTGAGGAGAGTCTCTGATCAGAAGTAGGAAAAGTGTCATTCTCCCTGACCTAAGTAACTAGCTTTAGCATACATAGCTAGAATTTTTCCTTCTAGGATATATAACACATATGTGAAGAACCAGCCTTGCAGGGGCAGCTAGGTGGCACAGTGAATAGAGCACCAGCCCTAGAATCAGGAGGACCTGAGTTCAAATTTGACCTCAGACACTTGATGTACTTACTAGCTGTGTTACCTTGGGCAAGTCACTAAACCCCAATTGCCCTCCCTTCCGCCCTCCAAAAAGACCAAAAAAGAAAGAAAGAAAAAAAAGAATCAGCCTTGCAAGCCTCCAAGGAAGGGGAATGTAAGAGGAGGTTATCTATGAAATGAATTAAGACAGACTACCTTCAAACACAGTATCTTTAGGATCCTGTCTACCTCATATACTTGCTAGCTGTGTAATCCCAGGCAAGTCACTTAACTCAGTTTGCTACAGTTTCCTCAACTGTAAAATGGGAATAATAATAGCACTTACCTATAATACCTAAAATATAATTACCTAATAATAGCAGAGTTGTGGTGAGAATCAAATGAGATCATTGTAAAGCAGTTAGCACAGTGCCCGGTATATAGCAAGTGCTATATAAATGCTAGCTATTTTATTCTATTTTACCTTTGAAAAGGGGCAGCTAGGTGGTTCAGTGGATAAGAGCTTTGACCCTGGAGTCAGAGGGATCTGAGTTCAAATCTGATCTTAAACACTAGTGTGACCCTAGGCAAGTCACTTAACCCTATTTGCCTCAGTTTCTCACCTGTAAAATGAGCTGGTAGAAGAAGTGGCAAGCCACTCCAGCATCTTTGCAAAGAAAACCCCAAAAGGAGTCACATGACTGAACAACAACACTTTTGAAGACAGAGAAGAGGATTCTATATTGCTTTAGGGCAACCTCATTCAAATATAATTAACTTTTAATAGATGAAGATAGTCAAAATATTGACTATCAGGGAATATGGGTGTAGAAAAGGGCAGCACCGGGGAGGCTAGGTGGTGCAGTGAATAGAGCACTGGCCCTGGAGTCAGGAGGACCTGAGTTCAAATCCAGCCTCAGACACTTAACACAAAAACTAGCCTGTGACCTTGGACAAGTCACTTAACCCCAATTGCCCTCTAAAAAGCAAAAAGAAAGAAAGAAAGTAGGTCAGGGAAAGCCTGGATACCCAGTATGGATTAGCTGGCTCCAGTATCTATCTGGACAAGAAATTTTAGAGCCACTGACCTAGGATCCAACATGGAGCCCAGTCTGATCCTGTATAAGTGGGGGCAGTGATGAAGTTTACTATCCTTCAGACTGTCCTAATGGAGAAGATTTGGGGGCTTCCCTGCTATTGTTGGCTGGGTCATCAATGTTGTGTGTCTTTCAAAAATTTCCCTTAAATGATCTAATCTTGGGGCGGCCAGGTAGCACAGCCAGTAAGAGCACCGGCTCCAGTGTTGAGAAGACCTGGAGATCGAATCCCGGGCTCAGACACTTAGCACCCACCCAGAAACACCTGGCCGTGTAACCTTGAGCAAGTTACTTAACCCCAATTGCTTAGGGGTGGCCAGGTGGCTCAGCGAGTAAGAGTACCAGCTCCAGTGTTGGGACAACCTGGAGATCGAATCCTGGGCTCGGACACTCAGCACCACCCCCAGAAATAACTGGTCGTGTAACCTTGAGCAAGTTACTTAACCCTGATTGCTTAAAAAAAAAAAAATTATCTAATCTTTGGATGCTCATCCTTATCCCGTTTATTCTGTTATTTCTTTCACCAGGCTATTTTGTTAGGGCAGCCAGATGGCCCAGTGAAGAGAGGAACTGGAAGTCTGGAAGACCAGATTCAACTCTTACCTTAGGCACTTAGTAGTCCTGTGATACTGGGCAGGTCACTTAACCTCTAGGTTATCTGTAAAATGAGAATAATAACAACACCTACCTCTCAGAGCTGTGGAGAAGATTAAGTGAGATAGTATTTGTTAAGTGCTTTGTAAAACTACAGGAATTACATTCAATATTTCCTATAGGATTTGCATAAAATTCTGATCTTAACTAGGATCAGTCTTTGGTCACCTTGTCCTTTCCATTAGTTTTTGCCTAAACTTATTGGGTAATACTGCATATAAAAACAGACTCCTATCTGCCCAGATATTGTAGTAATAACATTATGGCAATAAATGACAATAATATTAAATAATAAAAATATAGCAATGAATGACAGTAGTTAGTTATTCTGTAAATTTTGTAAGGGCTTCTCTAATGTTACAGAATTTTTTTTTAACCACCTGGGAAAGTCACCTAGAGTCCAAGGGGCATGAATTGTGTGTGGTCACATATAGTTCCTATCCACTCCCAAGAGTTGAGGGGTCATAGTCACGGCACTATCCCCTGTAGTTAATTCACTTATCAAGGAGTAGATTTATGACAGCTAGTGTGATCCACAACTGGGTAAAAACCAATAGGCCTTAGGAATAGAGGAAAGCATCAGAGTGACCTTATTTTTTTGCCAAGTTTTCTCTCATTCTCCTGAGCAAGGCGTCTCAGTGTCAGGGGCCCAGTGAGGGTAAAGGGATGTGGTATGATATGGATAGGACTATTGTTCCGTCATTCAGTCCTGTCTGACTCTCCATGACCCCATGAACCATAGCACACTGTCAGGATCCCCATGCCAAGACCACCCCTTTCTTTTTACTCCTCTCTTTTTTTATTATTAGGTGACACCCTGTTTTCCAGAGCTAAGGCTCAGCAAGCAAGTTGTGCCCTGAGCTTAGCATAACAAGCCTTTGTGCTCACCCTTAAGATGAACTCTACTGCAGCTAAATCACAGAACTGAGCTTGGGCAAGCACCAATAGGCCCAGACATGAAGCCTTTCTAGGAATGGACTTTTTGTCCCTACACAACCCTGCCTCACTGTTGCTATGCTACACTGTTTGATTCTTTGTCTAGATACAAATATAGAAATCGAGGCTCAGTCCCACTGCCTCAGGTCTCCAGCTATAGGAGGCCCCAACATGTGTCTAATTTCCCTCCCCAATGGAATAACCTGTGTGAGCTCTTTGGTATTTTTGGAGTTGACAGAAGCTGCAAAACCTCAGTGACTCTTCAGTCATTTGTTACTAGAGGTGACAACACCAGTTAAAGTTTATTTTCATTTTAGCCCTTCGTGTTGGATTTGTTCCTTGGGAGAAAGGAATGGGAATAAGCATTTACTCTTACCATTTGCCAGACGCTGTGTTAGGTGCTTTACAAATAGTATTTAATGATAACGTTATTGTCATTCAGTCACATGGTACTCTTTGTTACCCTGTTACTGTCTATGGGGTTTTCTTGGTAAAGATACTGGAGTGCTTTGCCATTTCCTTCTCTAGTGGATTAAGACAAACAGAAGTTAAGGGACTTACCCAAGGTCACTCAGTGTTTTAGGGTAGATTTAACTTCTTAACTCCAAGTCCAGCATTCTATCTACTGAGTCATTTGGCTGCCCAAAGATAACCTTTACCCTTAGGATTTTGGAATTTACAAGCTGGAGGTACCTGCAACCTTTCTAATGCTTCAGCTTAGCAGTTAAAAGACTTCCCATTTACCTTCTTCAGCTTCCGAAAATCAGGATTCAAAGGTATGCATTATCTTATCAAAATCAAAGAAACTTTAAGAAATTGCTAGCCTCTATTCCAACTAATCTAAGAATTTGCAATGGAGGGAAAGATCTACAAAGGGGTGGGGAACCTGCTACCCCAAGGCCACATGTGGAAGGGTCTCCTGTCCTTTAAGTCAGGCACTTTCAAATGGTCAAGTGGTGACCAGGAGGACTGCTGAAAGGAGAGTCAGGCACTCCTTAGGCCTCAAAAGAATCTCTTAAATAAGTGGCGGTTGGGATTGGGATCCTATGCCTGAAATGCTCTCTTTCCAAACTTCCCTAACTTCCTTTAAATCCCATCTTCTAACAGGAAGCCTTTCCCAACCCCTCTTCGTGCTATTTATCCTGTGTATAGCTTGTTTGTTGTATCCTATATATAATTTGTACATGTTTGTTTGCTTGTTGTTTCCTCCAATAGATTGTGAGCTGCTCGAGGGCAGGAACTGTCTTTTGCCTCTTTTTGAATCCCCAGAACTTAGCACAGTTCCTGGCACATAGTAGCACTAAATAAATGTTTGTTTAGTGACTAACTGATCACACACCACTTTGCTGTGGAAAATCTATTCTTTAGGCCTTTATCTCTCTCAAAAACATAAAACAATTTTTAGACACTAGAGCCACCAACAAACACTTACATCACTTTTAACTGAGAACCAGAGGGTTATGGAATTTAGAGAGGCTGGAAACAGGGATAAGGAAAGGATACTGAACTCATTTCTGGAAAGCTGGAAAACAATTTTTACAGCCAGTGTTTCTGATAAAAGCCTCATTTCTCAAAAATATAGAGAACTGAGTCAAGTTTATAAAAATATAAGTCATTCCCCAATTGGTAAATGGTCAAAAGTTATAAACAGGCAGCTTTCAGATGAAAAAATTGAAGCTATCTATAGTCATATAAAAAATGTTCTAAATCACTATTGATTAAAGAAATACAAATCAAACAATTCTGAGTTATCACCTCAGATTGGCTGACATGAAAGAAAAGGAAGATGATAAATGTTGGAGATGTGGGAAAAATGGAACACTAATGCATTGTTAGTGGAGTTATGAACTTATCCAACCATTCTGGAGAGCAATTTGGAACTATACCCAAAAGGTTTGATCCAGCAATACCACTAATAGGTCTGTATCCCAAAGAGATCTGTAAAAAGGGGAAAGGATACACATGTACAAAAATATTTATAGCAGCTCTTTTCATGGAGGCTAAGAATTGGAAATTGAGAGGATGCCCATCAATTGGGAAATGACTAAACAGGTTGTGGTATATGAATGTAATAGAATACTATTGTGCTCTAAGAAATGATGAGAAGGGGTGGCTACGTGGCGCAGTGAATAGAGCACCAGCCCTGGAGTCAGGAGAATGTGAGTTCAAGTCAGGCCTCAGACACTTAACACAAAACTAGCCTTGTGACCTTGGGTAAGTCATTTAACCCCAATTGCCCTACCTCCCCTCCTCCAAAAAAAAAGAAGAGGGCGGCCAGGTAGCACAGCGAGTAAGAGCACCGACTCCAGTGTCAGAACGACCTGGAGATCGAATCAGGGGCTCAGACACTTAGCACCCACCCAGAAACACCTGGCCGTGTAACCTTGAGCAAGTTACTTAACCCCAATTGCTTAGGGGCAGCCAGGTGGCTCAGCGACTAAGAGCACCGGCTCCAGTGTTGGGACGACCTGGAGATCGAATCCCGGGCTCAGGCACTCAGCACCACACCCAGAAATAACTGGCCGTGTAACCTTGAGCAAGTTACTTAACCCTGATTGCTTACTTAAAAATTAAAAAACAAAAAAAAGAAGAAAGAAACAAAGAAAGAAAAGAAAAGAAATGGGGTGGCTAGATGGCACAGTCAGTAGAGCACCGGCCCTGGAGTCAGGAGGACCTGAGTTCTGGCCTCAGACACTTGACACGATTACTAGCTGTGTGACTTTGGGCAAGTCACTTAACCCCAATTGCCCTCCAAAAAAAAAAAAAAGAAAGAAAGAAAAGAAATGATGAGCAGACAGATTTCAGAAAAACCTGGAAAGACTTACATGAACTGATGCTGAGTAAAGTGAGCAGAACCAGGAGAACATTGTATACGATAACAGCAACACTGTGCAATGATCAAGTATGATTGACTTAGCTCTTCTCAGCAATACAATGATCCAAGACAATTACAAAAGACTCACGATGGAAAATGCCATCCACATCCAGAGAAAGAACTCTGGGGTCTGAATGCATATTGAAACATACTACTTTCACTTTGTTTTTAATTTTTTTTCTTTCTTGTGGTTTTTTCCTTTTGCTCTGATTCTTCTTTTACAACTTGACTAATGTGGAAATATGTTTAACATGATTATACGTGTTATCATATTGCTTACCATTGATGGGGTACTTGTGTTGGGTCCCAGCTCTAGGACCCTGTCTCTGGCAACAATTCATGAATGGGCCCAGTGAGGCAAACGATCTCCCTACTGTAGGAACAAGCTAACCTCTGTAAAATGTCCCTTGTATGAATAGGACTATCTAGTACCAACAGAATTATCATGTACTGATTCCCACAATTACCCTAAACAATCCAGAGGTCAAGTTGTAGATGTCAACTCCCAAGGCCATCTTGTTACAGATCCCTTAGAACTCCCCACCCCAGGCCATGCCAGTAGTGAATCATAAGTAGTGTGCCCAAGGTACAGAAACTGTATGTTCACCACCTAATTAGCATACTTGGCACACCACTCACTGAACTTTTCCTATATAAGCTTTAGCATCATTCTTGTTATGGTGCAAGTTCCTTAAGGAGTTCTGCCCCCATATTAGCATTCCAACAAACTTTTACCACATGACTAGAAGACTGCTTGAGTCCAAGAATTCTTTCCAGACAACTCTGTCCTGAACCTTGGGGTCCCTGTATCCCTAAAATCACATCACTTTCTTGGGCAGGGGAGAAGAGGGAGAAAAATTTGGAACTCAAAATCTGATAAAAATGAATGTTGAAAGCTATCTTTACATGCAATTAGAAAAAATAAAATACTATTAAGTGGGGTGGGGGGGAACTAACAAATAAATAAATAAAAGAGGCACATATCTTAACTCCTAAAAAAGAAATCATTGCTGTCATCACATCACCAGGTTAACCTCAATGTCCCTTGTACTCAAAGACTTTTCCTGTCCCAGGATTGTCTGGTTCAGCTGTAATTGGCTTAGTTCCAGACCAAGGAAGTGACTTATAATTATTAAAGGAAGGCTTATACTGGCATAATTTGAGACTTACAGTACACTTGCAATACATGAAGAGGCTACAAAGACAGACAAGAACAGACACATGCACAAATGACTCTTACTATGTGTTGGAACATCTGACCTTTTCTTTTAAAAAGTCACATTCTGTAAACCTAATCAAGAGTCAGCAAGAATGACCAAGATCACTCTATTCTGAAAAACCTCCTTGAAATATCAAAACATCTCTTCACCTCTGTTAGTTTGCACAGAAGTAATTTAGAGACAAATGTCCCTAGATCATTTTGGCTTCCATTAGGTGTTGAGAATACATAGGAATCCTTTAACCATTTAACTGTTGAAGAAAAGAAAAATAAATTATTACCATGTTTTAGGCACAAGTTGGCCAGAATTTTTTTTTTTTTTTTTTGCTTTTTGGAGGGGGAAAGGTATGGCAATTAGGGTTAAATGACTTGCCCAAGATCACATGGCTAGTTTTGTGTTAAGTGTCTGAGGTCACATTTGAACTCAGGTCCTCCTGACTCCAGGGCCCCCAGAAATTATTTTTAGTTAATTTTTAGCTAACTCAAACATTCATCTAATGAGAAAGGAAGAGAGACAGAGACAGAGATGGAGACAGAGAGAGAGAAAAACAAAAAAGAGAGGGAGGAGGAAAGAGAAAGAAAGAGAGAAACCTATGCTCTAGATTATTCTAGAAATCTCAGAATATATCTTGTTTTTAGCTCAAATCTAACTTGAGTCTATTATTGCATTCTAGAACAGCTAGGTGGCACAGTAGAGCGTGCCAGACCTGGAGGCAGGAAGACTCATCTTCCTGAGGCCAAATCCAGCCTCAGACACTTATTAGCTGTGTTACCTTGGGCAAATTACTTAACCCTGGTTGCCTCAGTTTTCTCATCTGTAAAATGAGCTGGAGAAGGAAATGGCAAACCACTCCAGTATCTTTGCCAAGAAAACTCCAAATGGGGTCATAAAGAGTTGGGTGCAACTGAAAAATGATTGAACAAACAACAAATTATCCTATTGTTAGAAGACACCACTGATGCTTGACCAACAGCAATTAGCAATATGTCAGACACATATTAGGCACCTCATAAATGCTTATTGATTGGTTAACTAAATAGTGAGGAGCATGATGTTCTGGGTTTAGAGTCAGGAATAACTGGGTTCAAATCCTGACCGTGGGTGAATCACCTAGCCTTTCTGTGCCTCAATTCTTTGTCCATAACTTGAGTTTAATAATATCTAGCTCACAGAGTTGTTGTGAGGTTCAAATGAGATAATGTGTCCTCCAAAATTATTTGCACTATCTTTATTTAATTTTAATTGCACTTTAATTTAATTGCACATTAATGCACTATCTTAATGTCAATTTTCCTCCACTAATATCAGTGCCTTGAGATTAAGAACTGACTCTTTTTAATTTTTAAAAAATAGATTTTATTGATATCTTTTGTTTTTACCTCATCTAGATTTCCCTCTGTATCTCAACCTTTATCCCTCCCAAAGAGCCATCCCTTAAAACAAAGAATGTTTTTAGAAAAGGAAGAGAAAAAAAAAAACAATAAAATTGATCAATACATTTTAAAAATCTGATATCATACACAATGTTGTACACCTGAGGACATACTTCCCCTACCTCTGTAAGGGTGAGGTAGGTAGGTGTCTCCTCATATTTCTTCTTTAGGGTCAAACTTGTTCTTTAAAATTTTGCAATTCTTTCTAAAAATTGTTTTATAGTTCTTTCCATTTACATTATTGTAGTTACTGAATATATTGTTTTCCTGGTTCTGCTTACTTCACTTTGTGTCAGTTTAAGTCTTTTCATACTTTTCTGTATTTATCTCATTCACTGTTTCTTATAATACAGTAATATTACATTACATTCATGAACCACAAATTGTTAAGCCATTCTGCAAGAACAGATTCTTTTTTGTCCCAGTACTTAGCATAGCACTTGGCACATAGTAGGGTATTTAATTATACAATTACCATTATGTTTGAACTGGCCAAGTCCTGTTGATTGATCTCCAAAATGTCTCTGCACCTATCACTTCCTGTCTTCAAGTTAATTCAGGCCCTCTCTACTTCTCCCCTAGACTATTATAATTTGATCCTAACTAGTCTTCTGGAATTCAGTCTTTTCATTCTCATATTCATTCTTTACCTCTAACTCTTAGCACAGTGCCTGGCATATAGTAGGTGCTTAATAAATGTTTAGTGATTGATTTACATCTCTGTGAGATTGATCAAATCAATCCTCTGCTCAAAAATCTTAAATTATAATTAATTTGTAACAAATTAACAAATCTTAAATCTTGCCTTTTTGCCCCTTAATAGTTAGTGAGCTCCTGGAAGGTAGAGGAGCAGTGTCCTATTTAAATCAAATTCAGGAATCCTCTTTCCCGCAGGCATACCTGCCAGATATAAATGCTGGAAATGGGAATGCAGGTAGGTGGGCGGAATAGCTAACCAAGAGTGGAAACTCTGCAAAAGCCACTAGATGGCACCCTGAGCTTGAGCTGCTCCTGTCTGATGCAGTCCTCCCACAGGCATAGGAACAGTCAGCCTGAGCCCCTTTCTGCATCCCCACTTCCAACCTGACTCTTCTATCTGTCATTGTGCTGCTGTGAATTGACTGACTTGTGTTTCTCGCACTTGTTCCGGGTTCTATCTGATTTCATTAAGTTTGGGGCTGAAAATTTAAACATTGTAACTCATTTCCTAACTTTTATCAGAATGGCTATCATCCCATCAAGAGATCTGGGGGGTGGGAAGTGGGGAGAGACATAGATATGAAGAGATAGAGTTAAACTGTGATCTTTTGGTTCCTAGGAAGGAAGAGAGAATCTATGAGTTGGGAAGATGGGACAGAGAGAACGTAGTTTTGTGGTATAGTACAAAAAATATTAAACATATGCCTCACATCTTTCCATTGACCTTTGAGTAACATAACTTTGGTTCTTTGGACATGGTGGTATTCCGTGATTCAGAACTAAATAGTATCACTGGAAGAATATGCTCAAAGAATATCATTGAAAAAATATTGAGGAATGAGTAGTTTTGTTTCAGTAATAACCTTGGGTTATCAAAAGCACTCTGAAATTTCCTAAATGCAAACCAATCTTTCTTCCTCCTATGCAATTCTGAGCCCAGGTTATCATTCACAAAAGTGTCTATATAAGAAATACATACTGATGAACCATCTCAGTGATCTGTCCATTCAACAGCATACTATAAATTTAGACTATGGATTCCTAACCTTTATTCTATGACATGGCCCTTTTTAGCAATCTATTGAAACCTATAGACCCCTTCTCAGAATAATGTTCCATAAGAACATTATATGTATTTCCTACATAAAATAAACAGAATTGAAAAGGAAACCAATTATATTAAAATGAAGTCACCATTTTTTTTATCAAAACAAGTTACTGTTTTTATAATTTTGTTTGTTATAATTTTGCAATTCTTTCTAAAAATTGTTTTATAGTTCTTTTCATTTACATTATTGTAGTTACTGAGTATATTTTTTTCCTGGTTCTGCTTACTTCACTTTGTTTCAGTTTAAGTCTTTTCATACTTTTCTGTATTTGTCTCATTCACTGTTTCTTATAATACAGTAATATTACATTACATTCATGAAACACAAATTGTTAAGCCATTCTGCAAGAACAGATTCTTTTTTGTCCCAGTACTTAGCATAGCACCTGGCACATAGTAGGGTATTTAATTATACAATTACTATTATGTTTGAAGTCATGAAGAGGTCAAGAACCTCTGCTATACAATGAACCAAGTAAAAGGCAAACTTAAGAGGAGAAACAAGCTTGAATAATCTACAGACACAGTTCCTAAATAACCAAGAATCAGCTGCATTAAAACTGTTCTCAAACTGTTTCGTTAAATTAAAATCTTAAATCACCTAATGCAAACTTCTGAGGTACATCATTCTGTTGTTGATGCCTCTGGGATTTGTTTCATGAATGTTCATTCTACCCCTGGGTAGATTTGTCTTAGTAATTTTCTTTTTTGGCAATCACTTCACTGAACACTTCCCTGATATTTAAACTTGGTTATAATAAATAATCTTCAACCATAATTTTTAAAAAAGAAACCCCTGCTCTAAAATTGGTGTTCTTCATCAATTTTCATTTTTCCTGTGTGGATTTTTAGGCTGAACCCTTTTGAGTGACTATGAATCTCATTTAGAAAGCTATAGATCCTAGACTGAAAGGTGCAAAAAATATGAGAGCATTGCCTATTGTAGACTAAAAAAATGCAGGCATAAACCTTCCCTCTGACAAGGCCCCCCAAACTCCCATTCTAGAAATTACTTTGTATTTACTTTGTGTTTTTAAGCAGGTCTGGTCATAAGGATTGGTCTGTCAGTCACTAAGCATTTATTAAGCATTTACTATGTTCCAGATTGCACACTAAGTGATGGGAACATGTAGAAAGATAAAGGAGACTTCAAGGAGCTCATATTTTGATAGAGGAAATAACCATGCAAATAATTCTGTTGTTGTTGAGTAGGATTCTTTAAGTTTTACAATTTCCTTCTCCAGCTCATTTTGCAGATCAAGAACCAAAGCAAACAGGGTTAAGTGACTTGCCTAGGGTCACACAGCTAGTAAGTGTCTGAGGCTGGATTTGAGCTCATGAAGATGAGTCTTCCTGACTCCAGGCCCAGCACTCTGTGCACTATGGCACCACCTAGTCTTCCAACTAAACTGTACATACAAGATATACACAGTGTAAATGGAGGGCAATCTTAAAATGCAAGGCACTGGAGAAAGGACTGGACAGCCAGGAAAGCTTTCATTTTTGTCTTTGTATCCCTATCTCACTATAGTTCCTTGCACGTAATGAGTACTTAAAAAATGCTTATTAAATAAGGAGGGGAAGAAGTATTGGACAGAGGAAATCAGAACTCCTGGGTTCTAGTCAGGGGCATGTTAGTAAATGTTTAACAATTGGCTCTATTGACAAAAAAAAATGTATTTTAAGTTTCATCTGCTTTATTAGAATTTTCTGCCTTACTTTCCTAAGTCTACCATAGGTTCCCAAAATGAGTGATACAGCTCCCTGGACGATAGACTGACGGGGGGGGGGGGGGGGGGGACAGTAGTAGCTCAGGTGCAATTGGAGGGCATTGAATGAAAATAAGGGGGTGGTGGAAGCATAAGGAAAGAAGAGAAGAAAATTTTGAAAAACTGTTCATACATGTTTCATCCATTGTGTAACAAAGTTAAAGTCATAGTGATTACATCATTTTCCAGATAAACACACAAAATGAAAGTTATAACTGATCAGTGGTCAAGTCTGCTAACAGGTCTTAACAAGCAAGTATTGACAGGCAAGATTGTCACACATGTTAGGAAGTTTAGCATGCATTGGCAGGAATACGTCCATGTAATGACTTGTTTACAATATGATACTATATGGTTATATATTGTAATATTGTGTCATCAAAATTTCAATGCAGGAAAAAACCCAAAAATTTACAATAATTATTAAATTTGAGATGTCATTTTAAAAATATATACACATATTTTTTGAAATGATACAATTTTTTTAAACCATTAAAGGGTTAAAGAAAGTAGATTTCCAGAGAGGCACTGAGTAATTTTTTTTCTAAAGGGGGCAGGGAGCCAAATAAGTTTGGGAACCTCTGGTCTAGGCAATCAAGAAAAAAAATAAATCAAGACTTTATTTGTAGCTCTGATTTCCCAAGGTGTAAGCAAATGCTCACATTGGAAAGCTGGACCAAGCACACCTTTGGTTCTAGTACTCAGTCTTCCATTATTAATCACTTTGTAGCCCTGGGCAAGTCCCATACCAGGCCTCAATTTTTTTTCTCCTGGAAAATAAGTGTATTGGACTAGATTATTCCACTAATGAGAGTGGCAGAGTTATAATGGAAGGATTTCTGGGTGCTGGGGGAGGAGACAAGACAAGAATCGAACTAGACATATTCTATCACCTACAGAGAGACTGACCACTCTATACCCCCTCAACAGCTTATCAGCATATCTCTTAGCTCATCTATTTCCATGAGCTCAGCCAAGGCCTAGGAAACAGAGGTGATCCTGACTACAGCATAGCAGGAAATAGGCACTGAGTCACATAGGTGGCCACATTGGGATCACAGAAAAGGCCTTAGCTGATTATGAAATATACTAATTATATTGATTGATGGGTGTAGGTGGAGCCTGGAATACGGAGGAGTTCAAATCCAGCCTCAGACTCTTACTAGTTATGTGACCCTGGGCAAGTCACTTAACGCTGTTTGCCTCTGTTTCCTCATCTGTAAAATGAGCTGGAGAAGGAAATGGCAAACCAGTAAACTGTTCTTGCTAAGAAAATCCTAAATGAGGGTCATAAAGAGTCAGACATGACTGAACAACAATTTTCCAGGCATTGTGCTTTAGAAATATATCTCATTTGATGCTCACAACAACCCTGGCAGATAGGTGCTATTATTATCCTAATTTTACAGTTGAGGAAACTGAGGCAGACAGAAGTTAAGGGATTTGCCTGGGGTTGTAGAAACAGTAAGTATCTAAGACTGGATTTGAATTCAGGTCATCTGGACTCCAGGCCCAGGGTTCTACCTAGTCTGTCTCAGTGAATCTTAATGTACCTCTGTGAATTGAAGGGCTTTAAGTCTCTATTCTGTTCTACCCTCCTTCTTCTCATACACCTTCCTCTTCCTTCCTACTCCCCATTTCTACCCCTGTATCTTCTTTTTCAGGTAGCCCCAGTTTCTCATCCTTCCTCTCTGAGCTCTTACCCAGGGTCCTAGTGTAAGGATCCTTTCCAAGTACCTAGGTCATGACTTTTGACAAATTAGGGTGAGCTGGAGGAGAGAGGGGTGCTTCTGGGACATTAGGGTAAAGGCAACATGAGGATTTCTGAAAAGGAAAATTTCTGAATTTCTGTTTGGAGCAAGAAACAGACCAAAATGTTTCCAAGTTCAGTAGCCATGTTTTATTGCAGTTTTCACGCTTGGGACAGTAGATCTGTATCTCTAAGAAGAAATGAAGCTTCAGGAGGATAATTACTCATTAGAGCTGAGGAGGTAGGGTGAAATCTGAAATTCAGGTGCCTGAATTCAATATTTAAGTGTATGAGAACAGAACAAATCCCCCTATCTGACACCTGACCCTGGAACACATTTCTCCCTTTGTCTCTAGGGCCATACTAGACCCCACTGGAATACAGGTTCTCAGGGATGATTTTGATATCTAGGGGGGACATTCCAGGAAGAGCTGGGAAGGCGGAAGGCTCCAGGGTATCGGTTATTAATTCCCCACACGTTCCCTGGAAATCGATTGTTGGTACCTGGATATTGATTATGCCTCCCCCAGCTGTTACCTGGATATCCATTGTTACCTCCCCAGCTGATACTTGGGTACCAATTATTACCTCCCCAACTAGTACTTGGGTATCTAGTATTAATCCCCCAGTTGGTACCTGGATATTTATTATTCCCTCCCCAGATGGTACCTGGGTATTGATTGCTAATTCCCCAGCTTCCTGCAGGAAGTCTAATGGGCCTTCCACCCCAACCAGTCCCAAGACCCTGACTCCCCCAAGACACCCCAGGATTGACATCCTGAGTCCCCCAGGGGTGACCAGGCAAAGGCTTCTGATGAATTTGGTTATTGAGGGACCAGGAAGAACGTTGGGTAGGGATTTTTGCCTGTGGCCCTAGAGGATCAGACTGGGAAGGTTGTTTAGGTTGAGTGTCCTCGAGGAGGGATGGGGTATCAGGGGAAGAACTAATTGAGCCTGGAGGGGTAACTACTGTCTGGGACCCACTAGCCACAGAGGGCACAGCACCAATAGGGTGGGAAGGACTGTCAGGCAAAGGATCATCATAGGAGTGAGGCATCATTTGCCAAGTATCATCAGAGGGCAGGGGACCCTGGGCTGATGCGCTCTTATCCCAGAGAGATCCTTGGAGCCCAGAATGCCAAGAGGGGTCAAATAGAGAGTCATCGGGCCCCAAAGGAACAAAAGTCTCTGAGCTATCAGACAGAGGATAGTCAGAAATGGAGGGTCCCAAGGGGTCTGCCAAGGAGGGGTATCCATAAAGCAGGGGATCAGATCCCAAGTCCTGCAGGGTTGTGTCCTCGGTCCATCTGATGCTCCTGGCAGAGAAAGCTGGGGACCCCAGTAGGGTGAAGTAGGAAAGAAGAGGGAGATAGGGTAGGTAAAAAGCAAAAAAACCAGCAAAGGCATTTGATCTCAGAGCTTTCCCCTTAATTCTTGCTCCTACAGGGACCATCTAAGCTTTCTGGTTCAAATCTCCAGCACCCCAGCCTTCCCTCAGGCACCCAGATGTTTTGTAACTCCTTCCCTCATTCCACCCTCCCTTCCAACTCCTACTTGCCCCCAAAGACCCGGGAATAAGCCACTCCCCTCTTCATTCCCTCATCCCACAGATCTGGATTCTCTCTCTACAGCTCCTGCTCCCTCCAAAGACCCAGGTGTTCAGACCAATAATCCCCATACCTGGGAGATGAAGACTGATCATAAACAGACCCAGGCAAGCCCAGCTCCAAGTCCTGTGAGCCTGCATCTCTTCTGCACCTTGTGTCTGTCTCCTGTAACCCCGAGAACTGCCAGTGCTTTATCCTTTTTTTGGAAGGGAGGTGGCACGGTGTAGGAACAGGCCAGGTCAGTGATTTAGGAGACTATAAATCATACATTCCTCTCAGATCCCTAATCCAAGTCATGGTAAGTACTTAAGTGGCACTTGTGTGCCCCAGGGAGAAGAGGGTGTTACCCACCTCCTGGCCCGTGCCCTAGCTCTGAGCTCTTCCCTCTGCCCTTCAGAAGAGAAGGTCTCCTAGCTCTCGATGCAGCACAGAGATGCTCCGGGGGCAGGAGAACCTTTCCTCATTCCATCCCCAGACTCACCACTCTTTCTCCTGTCTCCACTTCCCTGACTATGAAGATGCTCCAATTCTCCTCACCCCTTCCCTCTTCTCTATTGTGCACAAGAAAGCTCTCTCTCTCTCTCTCTCTCTCTCTCTCTCTCTCTCTCTCTCTCTCTTGGTCTCTCTCTCTTCCTCACCCCAATTCTCATACACACATTTACACATACTTCCCCTTCTTCCTGTCCCTCCCTTGCCTCCCTCAGGTCACCTGGCCTCTCCCACATAAACTCCTACTCTCCACCCTCAGTCCCTTCTCCCCAGAATATGACAGTCTTAATCACTTAATAACTAATAATTCCTCCTCCTTCCCCCATCCTTCTTTCTTCCCAAGAGCATTCTTTCCCTGCATAGTGATCACTCCTTTCCCATTCCCTCCCCAGGAAAGCAATTATCTTTCCTTCTCTCCAGACATAAAACATGTCTCCCTTTGAGAGGGAGAAGATTGCTCTAGAACGAAGAGGGGAGAATGGGTCAAGCCAGGCCAGGTGAAGACAGGACAAGATACAGTCTCCTTCAGTTATCCTCTAGCTGGCTGTCACCTGCTGGAATATCTCTTATCTAGGCCTGGGATCTAGGCTTCCGACTCAACCACCCTCACCCAAAGTGTTTCCACTTTTCTTGTCTTCCCCTCCTGACTTTTGTGATGTCAGTTCCCTGGGCTTCCTGTTCATTGGCCAGGAATGGGGTCCTGTGATTGTTTTTGTCCCCATATGGATTGGTATTTAGATCTTCCCCATGGTCTCAGCTGTCCCTGGAACTCAGGTAATCCCATCGTTGGCCTCAATAGAGGCAAGGTGACTTCAAGGGGGAAACAGAAGAAACCTCCAGAAAGTCTTTGTAGGGAGACGGGAGACACTCTAAGGAAAATGAACAGGACATTTTTTGTCTCTTTAAAGGAATGAGGGACAATAGTCTCTACAGTGGTTAACAAACTTTTGGGGAAATGGGAGGAATTTGAGACTCTTTGGAGAGGTGTGGAGGACATGTAACCTTAGCAGGGGTGGGACAGGGAACACAAAGGAAGACCATAGCAACATTAAGAGGACCACAAATATCACAAAGCAGAAATTCAGTATATGTTTTATTGATCTTCCATCAGCTTTAGGTTCCAGAGAGAGTGGGGAACCAGCTCCATTCTCTAAGGATACCCCTGTTCCCCTCCAGAACAGTTCTGAAGTCTGAGGAAAGGGTAGTTAGATAGGGAGCTGACTGGGAGGCTAGGGCAGGAATGCAGGCATCCACCAGCTACCCAGGTACATGAAGAACTATTTAGTTCACTGTCAAGGTGATAAAATAATTCCACCACTTTAAGGTCCAAAGTAGTAGGATGAAGCATTCAGGCAACAGATGGGGTTTAACCCAATTGGGTTTGAAAATTGGGCTGGACGCAATCAAGTTTAATGAAAAGAGATTGGGAAGCGGGGGTTGTAAGAGAGGGATGCTTGGCTGATAGCCAAGATGATAGATGCCACCATTTTGGAGAGAATAAATTGTGTGTTGGGGGGGGGGGTGGACAATGACTGTCTAAGCAGAAGCTTAATTAATTGTCTAAACAGAACCTTTTTGGTTGGAAGAGTATTAGACAGTAAAATTCATTGTCTATGTCAAAGGAAGGGTGTGGAGTTGGGGGGAGCAAGGGGCATCACCAAGGAAATGCAAAGATTTGTCCATATTGGGATGAGGAGCTCTCTTGAATTCTGGAGAAGGGGAGCCAGCTCCATGGTGGGATGTTAATATTCCCGGAGCTTTCTCCATCATCCCAAGGTGATGGAAGAAGAATGTGTGTGTGTGTGTATGTGTGTGTATGTACACTCAAGGACTCTCAAGTGGCCCTCCTTGGGGCAAGAAAACCTCAGGGTCAGCCAGCTGTGGCCCCAGTGGCTTTACTTGGGCCAGAAGGTCACGAATGGAACGGCAGGGGATACTGCTGGAGCTGCTAGAACCACAGGGCTTGGCCCCTGCTGAAGTATCTATTTGAGGGGAGCCGTCAAGACTGTGACTCACTTTGGATCCAAAGGAAGAAGAGGACACAGACCCACAAGCTTTGCCAGAAGAGGTAGAGCCACTCACACAAGGCTGCAAAATCACATTTTTGCTACTGAGGGAGCTGGAGCCAGAGGAGGAACAGGGCCCTTTGGAGCCCTGGTAACCACTCCCACAAGGGTGGGAAGAAATGGAAGTGCTGGACCCACTGGAGCTACCATGAACCACAGAGCTGGAGGAGGAGGAGGAGGAAGAGGAGGAGCAGGGCCCCACCGAGATTTGGGAACCAGACCCACAAGGCTGAAACACAGAGTTCCCAGTCTGGACACCGCCAGTGCCCACAGGCTGGTAAATAACAAGTGGGGAAGAGCCTCCTGACTGGTAAGAGACACTGGAACCATGGCTGGAGATGAAGGGGTTATTGGAGAAGTATTTCCCCTCAGAGATGGGGGGCCCAGCAGCAAAGTTGGGGACACTTGGAGACCCCTTGGGGGGATTCTCCTTAGAGAAGTAGCCAACAGGGTAGATTTTACCCTTACTATAGGTCATACCTGGGATCAAATAACTGTTAGAGGACCCACCTACCACTTCATAGCTACCATAGGAATTGGAGGAGGTGATAGGGGGACAGGGCTTGCCAGGAGGCCCCCCATTGCTGCATGGAGGCCCTGCTATTACCTTGTTGCCACCAGAACCATGCTGTTCTACCACCACCACCACAGGCTTATGGCCCCCTGACATAGAGTGGGAGCTGGAGCTGGAGCTGGAGGATGGCAGAGAGCCCCCACTACAGTGTGAATAAGGATTGTCTGGACCACAGGGTGCTAGACCAGAGATAGACACAGCAGGGCTGCCGCCACTGCTGCTAGAGGATACCCAGGAGGACTGAGAAATGACAGAGCCAGGTTTAGAGGAGCCAGATCCAGACTGAGATGACCAACTAGATGATAGAACAGGGCTAGAGCCAGACTGAGAGGAACTAGAGTAGGATGACCAGGATCCCATGGAACCACTGGACCCACTGGAGCCACCAAAGCCACTGGAGCCACCGGAACCGCTGGAACCACCGAAGCTGCTGGAAATGCTGGAACCACTAGAGCCACTAGAACCACTGGAACCGCTGGAACCACTGGAGCCACTGGAACCACTGGAGCCACTGGAACCACTGGAGCCACTGGAACCGCCGAAGCCACTAGAACCACTGGAGCCACCAAAGCCGCTGGAGCCACTGGAGCCGCTGGAACCGCTGGAGCCACTGGAGCCACTGGAGCTACTAGAGCCACTGGAGCCGCTAGAGCCACTGGAACTGCTGGAGCCGCTGGAACCACTACTCCCGATACAGGGATCATTGGGAAAGGTGATTCTGGTAGGGTCTTTACAGGGATCGTAGAAGGCCCGGATGCTCTTAGCCAGGGTTCCTGGGGGAGGACAGGAAAACTCAGTAGAGTCAAAGTTCTTCCTTCATCCCTGTTACCATCAATTACTAAGCTCTCTGAATCTTCCCTTTTCTCTTCAAACACTCCCCACCACCACCACACATACACACTCCACAAATTTAACATTACAAAGAAGTCTTGAGCTCCTTCTTGCTGAGAAGTGACAAGGTTTATGAAGCTGTGAAATAGGCAGAATAAGAGAGAGCTGAATAAAACCACAGAGAGACTCAACTTTGATATTATGGAACAGAAAGATATAGAAGGAGGGATAAGGACAGTGGGGGTGGAGGAGAGACTAAGGTGTGAAAGAAGACTGACAGAGATGGGAGACACTGGGGCAAAGAGAGATGGAGAAGGAGAGATAAGGCAGAAAGGGAGCTAATGTGTGAGGAAGGACTAAGAGAAGAGAAAGCCACAGCACTGGGGGGAGAGGGAGGAATAGTAAGAGAGAAAATGAGAAACCTGGGGAGCAGATAAAATAATTCGACCCACGCGAGTCAACGTTTGGCTTAGGAATGGATCCCTGACATCCTCCATCCTGCTTCTCAGGATGTTTGGAAAGTTAAGGTGGGGACCAGGACCCAGGAGCATCTAGGCCTGTTGCTTCAGAAGCTGTTGATACCAGCCGGACAAGACACCACACCCAAAACACCCCCATTCAGGGACGCCCTGAAACTTCTCCCTTCACTAAGACTAAGGCACTGAAAGGCACCACTCCTCCATCATTTGCATCACCTATTCTCCACCCAGGAAATAAACATTCTGAAGCTTCCATGTCCCTTGGGGAATCAGAATCTGACTTCACTCTTCACTTAGTTCATACATTCCCTTAAGGGCCAGCACCTCTGTTCTCCTTAACCTCTACTTTGTCCCCAGCTCCCCAAAAGTTCTCCTTGCTCTATCTTTCAAGCTCAGCTTGCCCTCATTTGTCCCTTCTCTTTTTCCATGAACCACTGGGATTTTCCCCCTACCCAACCTCCAAATCCCATTTATGATGTACTAGAAAGAACACTTGACCAGGAGAGAACTAAGTCCTAATCACAACTCTGTCATTTACTACTAGCCCAGTGACTTTGAACAAGTCACCTCTTAGTATCTATTTCTTCATCTGATAAATCATACCTGCTTAGTAACCCAGTCATGAAGAACAAATTAAAATGATGCTGCCAGCAATAATGCATATGAAAATGTTCTATAAAGTCTAAAGCAGATTATTATTGGGAGTAGTGACAGCATTTCCATTGACTGCTTTCCTCTCTCCTTCCAGATCTCCATGACCCCTTGATGTCCTAGGAATATTTTTGTTTCTCTCATACTTTACAGGGGCCCTTAGATTTCTATCCCAAGTTCTCAACCTCATATAGGTTTCTGATAATGCTTTTCAGTAACAGATCCAGCATCCTTTCTTTCACTGATATCTACCACCATTCTGCAGACCCCTTTAGCCCTCCCCCTTAGGAAACCCATTCCCTTCCTCAGATACTAAGGCCCATCCTGGCAATTCCTAAACAATCAAATTCACAAGGGCTTGTTCTGACAATTCCCACTGTGGTGTTATCTCCTGAAATTGAATGCCCCTAATTTCCCTCCACACACAATGTTTTCAGAGACAATATAATCCCAATTCTCATTTTCCTATCTCTTCATCTTCCTTCTATCACTAGACTTCTCTTCCAGTGCCATATCCTACACTCTCCCAAGGACTCAGCCTCTCTCTCCAAACATTCAAGTAGTTCTTAATCTCGGTCTCTTTCTGATTCTCAGACCTGGAGTGCCCAAATGTCCTGCTCTCCATTCATTCCCATTCAGCAACACCTCCTGATCCCAGAAAGGACCCAAACCTTTAGGCTCCCTTGTCTCCTACCTGGCAGGAGGAGGGCAACCACCATCAGCACCATCAGGGTGAGTAGGCAACCCTTCCCTTGCCCCATCTGGGCTGCCCTGGTCATGCCCATCTTGCTTTCTGACTGATGGCAGCTCTGGACACTGGGTCCTTTATGGCAGGGCTGTACATTCCCCAGGCAGGAGTCACCCAGCAGAGAGGGGAGGAGAAGAGAGGAAGGAAGGGCAGGGGGCGGGAAGTTGCCCTGGGGTGGGTTGGTGTGGCCAAGAGTTGGTGGACTAATCGGTCTGCAGCATCTGCAAGTTCAGCAGAGGTGTAAGGCAATCAGGTAACACAGGGTATGGACACTAGGACCCAAACAATTTCTCTCACCTGACTTGGCTGCTCCTGGTACCTTAATTGCCTAACCTGGAATTGGGCACCCTGACCTGATTGGTGACATTGTCTGTACACTCCTGGACCTCCACTCTCACCATGTGATCGAGGTGTCTTAATTCCAGGTTTTCATTCACCCCCATCAGACTCTCACCCTAGACCCCTAATCCTCCCTCCAGAACCCACGTGTCCCTTACCGCACATAACACAATTGCCAGTTCCCCTTTACCTCTTGAGAACCAGACATCTGAAAAATGAGAATCCAGCTTTTCTCCTTTCTTGAAGGAACAGAGCTAGGGACCCAGACACCTGAGTGTCTGAGAAGAAGAAGAAGAAGAAGAAGAAGAAGAAGAAGAAGAAGAAGAAG